>NC_050492.2:16002200-16313033 GCF_012460135.2 Molothrus ater | reverse complement strand
AAGAAAGGGAAACAAAAAAAGGATTCAGAGATGAAAGGTCACCATAAAGAGAACACAAACAATATAGAATTACTGATGACTCACACTGCAATGAAAACATTTTTTTTATGCATTTAGATCCCAAGATTTAACCCTTTGGCCGGGGTTTGGCTGAGCTCAGACTGCCTCAAATCCTTCTTCTCAGAGCTGGTGAGAAGGGGGAATAGGGTGGCAGGAGGGTAATTCCTAACAGCATTAAAGCAGCTCTGGGTTCAGGTCTCACTCCTGGAGAGCCTGGTACATTCATTTCTGTGGGCCATGAGTGAAAAGATTTGGTGTCAGAGCTTGGATATTTCAACTGGGGACACATCTGGATCCTGATGGACGTTGGGGAATATGGAAAACCCCTTTCTCCCAGCCCTGCCTGGGGAAATCTCAGCTCACAGCTCTGCTGTGGGTGCCAGTCCTGCACAGAGAGAGCCCCAGTGGGCACTGCCTGGACTCTGGGCTCCTCACCACGAGCTGCTGATGCTGCAGGCAGAGCTCCAAACACTCCAAAACCCGAGAGTCCCAGAGCTGCAGCTGGGCTTGGCCAGCAGCTCTGCCAGCAGCCAGCACTGTGTGACCCTGGACCTGTGTGTTCCCATGTCCCAGCAGCCACCAAACCCTTGTCACAGCGTGAAACCCAGGATTTGCAGCATGGACAGTGCCCCATCCCTGTGTGTTCCATGTCCAACAGCCACCAAACCCTTGTCACAGCCTGAAACCCAGGATTGGCAGCATGGACAGTGCCCCATCCCAGTGTGTTCCCTTGTCACACAGCCACCAAACCCTTGTCACAGCCTGAAACCCAGGATTTGCAGCATGGACAGTGCCCCATCCCCATGTGTTCCTTTGTCACAGCCACCAAACCCTTGTCACAGCCTGAAACCCAGGATTTGCAGCATGGACAGTGCCCCATCCCTGTGTGTTCCCATGTCACAACAGCCACCAAACCCTTGTCACAGCCTGAAACCCAGGATTTACAGCTTGGACAATGCCCCATCCCCATTCTGCAAGGCTCCACTCTGCTGGAGCAGCTCCTGCAAGGCAGAAGTTCTGCTTTCTCCTCAGTGACTCACAGAGCTGCCTGGGGCAAGTTGCTTAGTGCTGGTTTTAACATGATTACAGGCATTACAGAGCCAGCCTGGGATACCTGGATTTGATATTCAAAATCCTTAAATACCTGCCTGCAAAGGAAAATCTCTGGGAATTAGTGGCACTGATACACTTCACAGCTCTGGGATCAGCTTAGTAGGGCAAATGGTTTAGGCAATTTAATCTTACATTTAATTGCCTCTATTAATCTGCTATGAATCATGCCTTGCACTAGGCATAAGGGTATTTATTCAATAAAATCGCTGTATTTGTAAAGTTCTCATACTTCAAGATGAAAGGCTTTAGATACACAATAAAATACACTTATGGGAAATTATTCTTCCTATTGCTGGGACGGGTATTTTCTCAGTAACATCTCCTGATGGCTGGTAGGGCAAGGCAAGGCTTCCGTGGGAGGAGGCTGAATTTGAATAGAAAACAAATGACGTAGCTCACACCAAGGAGCAGGGAGAGGCGTGTTCTCCTCCCCAGGAACATGAGCCTCGGGTTTATTGCCTGTCAGGTGATGTCAGCGTTTTGTGGGCGCAGTGACTCTGTAAGAGCCTCAGATTCCCAGAACCATCCATTCTCATAAAGATTGAGATAAGAGCTGCTGAGGCACTGCCATTTCTTCTTCTGTTCTTCTGTTCCTCTTATCTTTCTGCTCCTCTTATCTTATCTTTCCAGCCAGGTGAAGGCTTCATAAACGGACGTGGCACACGAGGGGCTGATGTTGAGCCTAGGGTGACTCTGCCCATGAACCCAGAACAGAACTGGAAGGGGTAGAGCTGGAGTTTGGCATCTTTTCCCTGTGCTGGAGCCACCACGAACCTGTTCTCCACTCGTTGTATCTTCCACCAGGGAAGGGTCTGTAAAGCCAGTGTGACCAGCTGCTGTGAGAAACAATTTCATGTTCACACAAAACAACTTCTCCCAGCTCACAAATAACTGTAGGTGGATAAGGCCAGCTTGGGATAATACAGGACTTTTAGGGCTGAAAGCTGCAGAAATGATGGAAAGGCATTTCTGTCTCCTCCTGAAGCCCTGTGCTAAGTGCAGCAATCAAGGGAGATCCTCCTGCTGTTCCTCCACAGCTCATCTCTGCCACTCCTGCCACCCTCCAGGTCTAAATTTGTCCCACATCTAATGGTGTTAAAAGGGGACAGAAAGGGAGGATGCAACAGCAAAGGCAACTGGAAACTTTGCCTTTTTAAAAAATAAAGTGAGGTTTCTGTTATCCAAAAAAAAAAAAAAAAAAAAACCCACAATTCCTGCATTCCTGGACCATGGAGTAACTCAGTGTGGGGACCCAAGAGTGACCCTTCACAAGAGCACGTCAGAAAGTAAAGAAACTCGTAGGGAAATAAAGGCACAAAGAAATTCCAGTGGATATTACACTGCACATGCTCCAGCTGAGTCCTTTTGTTACTCTTGCTCCTTTTTCTGTGCTTTTTTATTCTTCCAACCTTTCTGTGCTTTTTCAGTCTGAGCTTCCAAGGTGTTTATAACCAATGGTAGTGTTTAAACCATAACTGTTCAGAAACCCCCCAGTGTCAGTAAATGCAGAGCTGCTTATTCATCCTGTGCCCTGCAGTTTGTGACAATGTTTGCAAAATGACACGGTTCCCTCATGTGATGGAGGGAGGTGATGAGTGTGTAACAGTGGTCAGTGAAAACACAGCATTACTCATAGGGGAGAAGAACACTGGGCTGTTTGGGACACGAAAACCTCGAGGCTGTGGAAAAAGCCAAGCTTTGGCCCACAGTGCTGTTTCCAGGAGCACACACGGGGCAGAGTGAGTCACCTCCCTGCCACTCGAGGGGGACAGGGCGTGAGATCCAGGAGAGGGACTTGCTGATCCCTTCCTTTGTCCCTGAAATCCCTTGTCAGGGCCACTCCTGACCCTCCCACGTTGCTCATGGGCCACTTGATAAAAAGCAGGGCTGAGCTGATGTCATGGCTTTGCTGTGAAAGCTCCAGGTGAGCCCAGGTTCGTGCCGTCCTCTGAAGCGCTGCACAAAATGTTTCTTGGTGGGGATGGATGAGGAGTGAGGTCACACAGCAGCACTGGCTCACATGGATTTGCCCAAACATGGGACGTTTCTCCTGAGGGTGGCCACATGTGTGGACAGATGCCCTGTGGCTCTTGGAGCCTCTCTCCAGCTGTGATTTCACCTTGGCCACTGCTCAAAATCCAGAGCTCTGTTTAGAGAGAGGCCCAGCCCAAGGGATGCTCGCATGAACACATTTCTGAGCGAGGGTTTCTGACAGCTGCTGTGCCGTAAAGAACTTCATTCCCATCAAAATCCCAGGAAAGCCACCCAGAAAAGGATGAGGAGAGCCCTAAAATGGAAATGCTTGAAAACTGAGGGAGACTTTTCTTTGAGTGAGGCATCTCCTGGAGGGCACGAGCAGCCAGAGAGCCCCATGATGGTCCCAGCCTCACCTGGATCATCCCAGAATCACCTGGATGGTCCTAAACTCACCTGGATGATCCCAGCTTTACCTGGATGGTCCTAAACTCACCTGGATGGTCCCAGCCTCACCTGGAGGGTGACCCTGGGTCTGGTGAGGCTGGCAGTGACAGAGGGAAGGCAGGAGATGCTCTCTGAGTTTAAAACTGATCTCACCACTGAGAAGCACAGTGTCTCACGTGGAAATTGAGGATGAGAGTCCAAGTGTTTTCCCAAGGCCTGACACAGTTATTTCCTTATGTTTTTTATATATCTTACAGCCATCTCTGAGAATGCTCTAGTGTAACCAGGTCAATCAATAATTAACACTGCCATCCCCCAGTTAATGGAGTGTCGCAACAATAACCAGGCTGGAGAATAAACAAATCAAATTGAATAACTGAATAAAATCAGGGAATTCTGTTCAATATGCCAAAGAAAAAAAGAAATCATTTTACTGGACATGTTTGAGCACATTTATTTGAACACAACCCCTGACTTGGACACACAGGATTTCAAAAATGTGTGAAATGTAAGCTAGGGGCTGAACTTCTCAATTTGGCCTCTGATCAATTTAATAATTCAAGGAATTTTTTCCTCTTTTTTTCCTGTCTGTCCAGTTCAGGTTTAGCTCACATGCCATGTTCACCAGTGGGATGGGCCTCATCCATCAGCAGTCACTTTTGTTTCTTCTTCATTTTATTTTTCTTGAAAAAGAGGAACAAGAAGTGAAAATAGCTGAAGGAGTGGGGCACATTCTCAGATGGTAAATACAAGAGGAGCATGAATCATCCCCTTATAGAAATGACGAGAAAGGATGAAAAAGGTAACGGTTTGGGAGAAGCAAGTTATGTTCTACATGGCTGATTCAGCTCTCTGGAGTGAAAATGAATCATCAGAATATTTAAATCATATTACCAGTATTAACACACACAAAACCCCCAAGCTCAGGAAACCTTTGTTATGAAACAAATGCGATAACAAGGCAAGAGAAGAACAAAGGAGCGCTCGCTGAACCCCGCGCTCGGCCCTGCTGCGTGTCCCAGCCCACAGAACCTCGGAAAATCAGAGTGTGCTGCAACTGCCATCACAATGTCCCACTCACAGCAGAGCACTCAGCAGCCTCACAGCCCCAAACCCTTCAGAAAAAACCAGACAGACTCGCCTGTGCCTTCCAGAGCTTTTACATAGGGGCAGTGACACGAAGTTTTCACAATGAAGGAATGAACCAGTGGAGAGTGCAGGGTAATTCTGCAGTGGAGAGTGCAGGGTAATTAATTATTCCTGAGGAAGGGTTCTCTGCTCCTGAGCAGCACTCTGTGAGTGGATGACACAGACAGCAGCTCCCAGACCTGAGCAGGTTTGACACCCGAGCTTCTCTTATCTCCCTGAACCCCAGCCCGAGTGACAGCGTTAATGAAGCTGTAACACATCAGATTTCAGGCAGGCTCCAGGTGGAGATAACAGAAAGGTCAAAGGATGGGTTTAAATCCCCTTCTTTTCCTCCAGGCTGGCTCAGCTTAGCTTGGCTGGGACATAAAGTGACCCATGTGTCTGGGGATGTTTCCTTAGCATAGGAAACAGCCAGTACCAGGATATATCACAGCAGACAGAGGTAGCAAAGCAAACCACGGGACTTCTTTACACAATGATTTGCAAAGGTTTTCTAGTGAGATATCTGGTTCAGAAAAAAGTACATTTGTGTATTCCGTAAACGTTTGTCGCATTTGAATTTCTCAATACCAAAAGAAACGTGTCTGTTCAACAGCTGGAATCCTCAGAGGGATCCAGATGAGGTAGAAATCCATCTCCAACTGATTTCTGGTTTGTTTTTTTAGTCTCAATCTTGTAGCTTCTTTCTCAAATCTCCAATTTTATCTTTCAACACTGGCACCAAGGAACAAAAACTTTCATTCTCTGCTGGCGAGCAAGCACCCTAAGGAAGATTAGCCAAAAAATCCTGGGCAACTATTTTTAACAAAAAACTTTTGACTAAAGGAATGCATATTCCTGAAGCAAACATGGAGAGGAAAGGCAGAAAGGGAGACTGACAGGCAGGGAGACAAACGCTGCTCCACAGAGAAGCCTCTGAAACATCTGGAATGTTGCAGTGAAAGGTTATTTACCAGGAACGTCAGCCAGGCCCAGTGCAGATGGTTCCCATTAGTCTGAGATCAAGAGACCAGCAAGGCTAAAAATATGTGTTTGCTTTTTTAGAAACTGGACTTGGTTTTCTTTGCTTCAAAAATAATAATCACCCTTACGCAACTGCTGTAACTTAGAAGTATTTTCTTGGAATATTGTTTGGCACAGTGGTTGGGATGCAGACTCTGCCATTGCCATTACTCACACAGCCCTTCCCCCTGAGGCTTTGGTGATGTAGCTTTTACTTAGAAACAGGAGGATGGCACATTACGCTGAAAAACGATGACTTTTGTTTATAAAGTAACAAAATATCTGAATTTCTGCTCTGGGCCAGGCTCTTGCTTGGAGTAAATGTGTGCAGCTTCCCTGGAATCCAGTGGAGCATTGGATGGAGTCAGTTTTGGGGCCAGAGAGCCACTGGCAACAGCACAATCCATGCCAAGCACTGCACCTGGGGCAGGTTGGGAGTCCTCATGGCTTTCTTGGGAATCTGTTTGGAAATAGTTGGTGGGAATCAACAGGAAAAACTTGAGTTACATCAGGCAGGAGCCTGGCTCAGTGAGGAGGAGAGCAGGCAGCTGCAGTTCCAAGGGGAGATGAGAGGTTCTGATTCCTGCTGCCATGGTTTGTGAGGCCACCTGCCCAGAACTCCTCCTGCCCTGCAGGCACTGGGGACTTGAGTGAGATAAGCATTGCTTATCTTGCATTACCCATCACAAGGCATTTGGTGTTGGAAGCTCTGACTGTCGGCCAGCAGAGCATGGGGAGAGGGAAATATTCCACAGGGAATGGTCAGAGGTTCTCAATGGGCTTCTGCAGCTTCCATTCAGATTTTGAAACCATGGGAAAGGAAGGGAAAGGGAAAGAAGGGAAGGGGAAATGTGAACGTGGGCTAATGAGCAATTCTTAACTAAGAGATTTGAGCTCTCGGTGGAAATACCAAAGGAAATGGTTCACATCTTTCTGATGGACCCAAATTGAAAAAACAGGTTTTGGAAGAATGCATTTGATGAAATGGTTCCCACTGCCATGGGTTCTCCAGTTCTAAAGCAGAAGAAAGGCACAGGGCCTAATGGAACCTGTTACTAAATGCAGTATTTTTGCTTGGGAAATGGAATTTGGGATGACACAGACTTAAATTTTGAGCCTGGGTACAGCAAGGTAGTGTGAGCACTAGCAGAAATGATCAGATGATAGATGAGTGCACTCTGTCACTTAGCTTTGAATCACTTCCTTTGCTTTGCTTGTTTTCTTGCGGTCAGTACTGCCAGAAAAAATAACATTTTGAAGGGGAAAAGTGTGATCACTGCTTCTCTCAGGGGATTCAATTTGTGAAGGATGATTTCTCAGAGAGCCTGGCTGCAGTGGGAGATGCTGCGAGGTCTGTCCTCCTGGACAGGAGATCTACAAAGGTGACTTTGTGGGTGTTTATTGAAGCTTTTGGGGTTTGGGTTTTTTTCTGAGCAGGGCAGTAGAAGAAGCACCCCTGATGTCTTCCTGTCAGTGAAGAACAGTTCAAGCAAGGAGAGCAGGGAGCTCTCTTGTCTCCTTTGGAAAACAGGAACAAAAAGCAATGGATAGAAACTGGTACACCTGAACACGAGGAAGAATTTTTTTTCCTGTGCAGTGCCCAGCCCTGAACAGAGAGCAGAGAGGGGATGGAGCCTCCCTCACTGAGGATATTCCAGAATTTTCTGGATGCAATCCCGTGCCCTGGGACAGCCCTGCTGGAGCAGGGAGGTGGCACCAGTGACCCTCTGTGGTCCCTTCCAGGCTGGGATTTCTGTGAAATGCCAGAGGCAGCCTCCAACCAGGCAGAACAGGGGCAATGTGCCCCTGCCTGGGCTGGATCTGCTGGGAGAGGAGCACTGGGGTGTGCAGGAATGTCTTCTGTCACCTCCCAGCAGCATCAAACTCACCTCAGGACAAGAACAGAAGGAGATGCAAAACAAGTGAAAGTCAGAGCTAGGAGCGTGGTCAGAATGAGCAAACAACCCCTGAAGTATTCAGTGACAAATTCCACTCTCATACATAGAACTTTTTTTTTTTTTTTTTTTTTTTTTTTTTTTTTTGAGCCCAGCACTGAGCATTTCTTGAAATAACATCAGCCCCCTGTCCAGGGCTGTGCTCTGCTCAGCAGGGCTGTCAGCTTGGCAAGTGGGCGACCTTCTGTGTAATGTATAATTCAAGTATCCAATACACAAATGATTGCAGCAGAGGCAGAGAACATGCAAATTATGTCCCACATCCTGCTGTTAGTCATCCTCAGGGGGGGAGCTCACCCCTCCAGAGCCAGGATCCCAGAACACACTGTATGTTTGTTAATCCTCACTTTTTTAAGTGTTTCGACAGCAGCAGCAACCTCCCAGCCCTCCTCTTGAAAATGACTGTAACCTAAAACTCCTGGAGTAAAAGACTCAGTCCTTTCCCCAAAAATAGCAAAGAAATTATCCATATTTCGTTTCACTGCTGCAGAACAGTTAGAGGTATTAATTTAAAAAATGATAGCAAATTACACGGAATCTTTCATCAGAGGGGATCAAAGCACTTTGCATATTAATTACATTTCAGAATAAGTCTCTGAGCTAAGCTTTATTACAGGAGATAGTTCTAGGGATTCATCTGGGTGAGAGGAAATCAGGACACCTGGGATTTGCTGCCTGTGACGTGCTACCTAACCTTCAGATCCTCTGTGCCTCAGTTTCTCTGTCTGGAGGAGAAGAATGGTTATATTTAACTTTGTTCTCAAAGGCTGAGGAAGAAAATCCTGTGGCACAAGTGATGTCTGAGAGTTTATGTGGCAATTACAGCACCAGAGCAGTCCCTGCAGTAGGAAGGGAGGTGGAGTGGCAGATGTACCCAGAGGAGTCCTAAAGCTGCTCTGTCTGCCAGGAAATTTCCCACTGGGGCTTCCTTGGAGGTGCCAGGACCACTCCTTCCCCCTTGCTCTGTCAAATATCCTGAAGGCACCACAGGGGCCACCCTCACAACCCTCACAGCCCTCCTGGGCTTGGGAAGCTTCCACTTTCACTGTCACTTTCTAGGAGATAACCTTCTGTTTCTGTCTGACAGCTCAGAGCAGCCTAAGGATGAGATCATCCAGGTTTTCAGGGGCTATCAACAGGAAATGGGGAGCAAAGCTCCTCTAAAATTTCAGCTTTCAGTTGAAAGGGATCTGCAGGCTTCTGCTTGTGCTCCATGTGCTTGAGAAACCTTTCTAGAAGAGACCAAAGGGACAAATCCTGCTCATTTCTTAGAGGATCTGGGACAAAATAATTCATGAGAATGAATCTAGAGTCACGTTCTAGCAATAATGACATGGAAAATCACCTCATTTTACAACACCGATAATCAGCAGCTTGTGAGAGAAGAATCAAGAGCAAGTACCTTGAACAAAGGTTATTTTCCTTTGTACATACTTTAAATAGGCCATATGGAATGGTGGATGTGACTAAAGCTGAGTGGCTGCATGTCACGAGGGCAAAGATAAAATGATGAGAATCAGCCACAATAGAGCAGCCCAAGAGTGAGAGGATGGGCCAGGCAGCATTTGGTTCCTCCTTATCAAACATGTCAAGAGTAACCAAAACAAACATTGAGCCCAACCTGGGCTGAGTACAGGATTAGATAGGAGGGCTCAGAAGGTTATTGTGATCCCACATCATGGCAAATACCAACTTCCCTTTGGACTTTAGCAGAAAAGATGTTTTTGAGTGCTGCCTGTGTGCCCTGAGAGGTGCTGGACTCTGTTTGCTCTCACACAAAGTCCAGGTGTGGGGGGAGACCTGTCCTGCCACTGCCAAAGCCTGTTTATCTTGCTTAATCATTGACTGGAATTCCAGTTGGTGCTGCCTGCAGTGGCAAAGGAGGGGATCCTGTGGACAAGCCAGGGCTTGGGATGGGATTTGTTCCCTTGGAAAGGCACTGGCATGGTGTTTGTTGCTTAGAAAGGCACTGAGATGGGGTTTGATCTCTTAGAAAGGCACTGGGATGAGGTTTATTCTGTTAGAAAGGAACTGGGATGGGGTTTATTCCCTTACAAAGGACCTGGATGGGGTTTGCTCTCTTAGAAAGGCACTGGGATGGGGTTTGTTCCCTTAGAAAGGCACTGGGATGGGGTTTGTTCTCTTAGAAAGGAACTGGATGGGGTTTGCTCTCTTAGAAAGGAACTGGGATGGGGTTTGTTCTCTAGAAAGGAAATGGGATGGGGTTTGCTCTCTTAGAAAGGCACTGGGATGGGGTTTGTTCTCTAGAAAGGAAATGGGATGGGGTTTGTTCTCTTAGAAAGGCACTGGGATGGGGTTTGTTCCTAGAAAGGAAATGGGATGGGGTTTGCTCTCTTAGCAAGGAACTGGATGGGGTTTGCTCTCTAGAAAGGAACTGGGATGGGGTTTGTTCTCTTAGAAAGGAACTGGGATGGGGTTTGTTCCTTTAAAAAGGAACTGGGATGGGGTTTGTTCCTTACAAAGGAACTGTGATGGGGTTTGTTCCCTTACAAAGGCACTGGGATGGGGTTTGTTCCCTTAGAAAGGCACTGGGATGGGGTTTATTCTGTTAGAAAGCAGAATGGCCTGTACAGCACCCAGGAGGAAGGGGAGCACAGCAGGTCCCATTTTCCTGGGGAGAACAGAGCCAGTGGGAGCTGAGGCACTGCAAGGAGAGTGTTCTGGGGTGAGCCCAGACCTTTTGCAATCAATCCAGTGCTCCCCACGGGGCTGCCCTTCCTCTTTTCTGTGTGGCACTGCCACAACAGGAAAGGGACCAACGTCACCATTGATGTGCTCCTGTCCCATTCAGTACCTGGCACAGAGCCCTCCCCACTGCTGCACAGCTGGGACAGGTGATTTCTGCAAAGTCCACAGAGAAACCCTTGGCAAAGTGCTCTGGCAGAGCCCCAGTGCCCACTGGAAGCAAACGGGTCCACTCACTGACCCTCAGCTCTTCCCTGTGCCCCTCTTGGCTCATCCCCATGCAAACAAAGCACAGCTGGAGCAGAAAAGGAAAATCCTGGAGGTTCCTGGGCTGCCACTGTCACCAGTGCCAGCACTTGACAGAGCTGTTCTGAGATTTGGCTTGCTAATGTCTGAGGAGTTGAGATGAGAACGATTATGGAAATGAGAGACAGAAGTCTGGGACAAATGCTGCTCGATTGCTTCTTATGGGGCATGTTCTCATCTGCAGTCCTTTGTAATTGCAAAAAATGGTGCCTTGCAGGTACCTGGAAGGGACTGGAGACAGACAGATGCATCTCCTCATCAGGAAGTCTGTCTTGATAGGCAGCCAAGATCCGAGGGGAGCGTGCATTATTTGCTATTATCATCAGCATCACCATCCCTAACCTCATTTCCCTGGGGATTTGACTCCAGTGGAAATGCATGAAGGGCTGTCCTGGGGTTTGTGCTGTATTTGCCAGCCATGCTGCCACACAAGTCCTTCCGTGGAACTTTGTGCCTAAGGAATGGGTCACACACTGCCCAAAGCCCCCTGAACGCTGCTGGCTTTTATTGCAAGCGGCACCTGAGAGCCAGAAGAGAGCAAAAAAACTGGGAGTGCTGCGAAAAACACCTGCAGAGGCTGCCTGGCTCCCCTCAGACACCAGCTCCAGTGGAGGAAAGCAGGAAAACACAAAACCAGTAGCAACGAGCAGAAGTTGCTGTGTTTGTGCCAAAACAGAATGCTGAACCCTGAGCTCTCTGCATATTGCATGTGCAGGAACATGATGTCAACAACTCCGTGCTGCAACAGGAAACAGAAGATAAGACTTGGTGAAGCTTCAGCTCTTCCTGAGAACTGACCTGCCACTGTTTTCGTTTATGCTGTGCTTTACAAAGCCAAGGTTACCAACACAAATAAGCTATTTTGGCAACTTCAGCTTTATTTTTATTTCCCAAACAGTTCTAGGTGATTGCCAGTATGTCTTTATTTCTGAATACTGGCCTAATTTTGAGAAAGATGTGTGTATACAAATGCTGCTCCATCTGCAGTTTGGGCTGTACAGCCACAGCGTGGAATTTCTTGACTGGATGACAAAGAGGAATAAAAAACAAACTGAAAAATGATGTGCTAGTCATAATTACCAGGCATTCCAGAATATATTTCTGGAGAAGTTATTTGTCCTAAAGATTCATATGCCTGCTTTATAATTGCCAGATGACTATGCAAATATTAGCAGTGACATGACAACAAATGACATCCCCCCACACATGGAAATGAAGCAAAATCTAAATTTACGAGCCACTCATTTTCATTATTCATCTAAGCCTAATCACAAGCACTGGGAAATGTCACTGTAAAATCCAGTGAGGGGGGTTGTTTTTTTTTTTTCCTGAACTGAAAATCAGAGGGCTGTTTCTTTACTCTGACAGCTCACTGAATTTAGCACCCGCTGCCCCTGCTGTGCTCTCAGCCAGAATTTCAGCAGCTGAAATTTGTCTGAGTCTGTGAGGCACTGAGAGCACAGAGAGTGATGCTCCACGAGGAAAACTGCTCCTGAAGGGAACAGAAGCCGGCACAATGGAGCCAGCGATTAAGGAGAACAATCCTGGAGGATTTCCTATTATGCCAGGCTTCAGGAGGAAACAGCGAAGCGACGCAAAGGAAATGAGTGCATTTGCTCAGAATGAAAAGGTCAGCCAGCCCCAACTTTTCAGCTTTGATATACATGTACCAGCCCAGCTCCCATTTTTATCGCAGATTATAGCTTCCCAAGGCCCTCAGGAAGCTGACAGAGAGATTGTGAGGTTATTGGGTGGTGTGAGAACGGAACTACCTATGATTTACAAACTTGTCATTGCAGCCCAGCCACTTCTGTGCAACGAAGAACAAAGAACCACCCAACAGCATCCCTTTGCATCCTCATCACACAGCTTTAAATAACAGCTGCAGTCAGCAGCAGAGAGATTCAGACTTCCCCCATAAAACCCTCTGCAAAGGGAGTTTAACAGAATGCAACGTGGACAGGGAAAAGCTGGTGAGCTGCAAATCTACACAGATTCTCCCAGATCTCCTTCACATGGACATTGCCCACAGTTAAACAGCCCTGACTGTAAATACAGCAAAATCTTCGATGAAAAATATTGTTTCATTTGGGAAAAAAGCCATAGAGGACTCCTGGGTTCCATCACAATAATCCCATTGCCTCCCTATCACAACTTTATCTCCCCTAAATTTAATTCCTTTATTTATAAAATAGAAACAGTAAAAACAATAATGTTTCACTTTCTGTTGTGGGCCATTGTGAAGTGGTGAATGGTGAATCTTCACTGCTTGTCTGAAGGAAAACCAAATTATTACTGCCTGAACAAATGGACTATTTCTATTAATTCAATAGAGGCAGTGGGATCCATATTATTTCAGTTATGCCTCAGCTTTCTCAGCTTTTGTACAGCTTTGAAAACCAACTCTCAGCTCTTTATGTCTGTTGAAAACAGATGCTGAACTTGTTGGTGCAGGTGTAAAAGGTTTTTATAGGATTTTAGCTGAGGAAGGACACAGCACACAGAGTGAAACCACGGCACTGCTGAGGTTAATGGGAATACTCACAGCATATAATACAAACCAGCTCCTGTACAGCATCTTTTGTATCTCAAGAGCCTCACTGAGACATAACTAAAATACCAAATCTAAAAGGCTTCCAAACACTACCTCAAGACGAGACTGGTAGAACAAAATTTCAGCCCATGGTACTTGAATGTATAATGAAAAATCCATTAGTGACTCACTTTTCCTAAGGATAGAAGGCAGCATCCTTATGAGTCAGCTTTCTGCTGAGAAAAAACTCCTGCCTTCAATGGAGCAGGAGCCACACCATTGAAAAGAGCTCAATTATCAGCCATTACACTGTGGGACAGAGTGGGGAACAGGTAATGAAAAGAGCAAAAACACACGAAGGACTTAGCTCATGGAGGACCTCTCAGCATTATAAGACTGACCTTTACATTCAGTGAGAAATGAGAGTTGCATCAATCCATCACCTGCCTGGGAAATTTACTGCAGACCTCTCTGGAAGCCAAAGCACACGTGGGTGCTGTGGCTGCACTGCTAACCAGGGTAGGGTTAAAATGGGTAGGTGGCTGAATCAATTAAGGGGAAAAAATGAAAAAATAGTAATTAAATGTACTGAGCATTATCAAATTTGGATTACTGTAAGGGATAAGAAAACTTTTGTAGAGTGTGACAGATAAGATCTACAGACAAAGAAACAATCATATGTAAGAGGAAACGTGTTGAATACTGACAAAAACAGTGATATGGGTTTTGAAATGATTTAAAGAAAGTTTCTTGCATCTCTTTTAGAGTAAATGAAGGGAGTCACTTCTGTTAGCACTGCACTAGCAAGGTACATTTTATTTTTCATCTCTCACTTCAGCTCCTAAGTCCTAACTCAAGCAAAACTCCCACTGGAGTCAATTAAATCTTTCTTCTGATTTGAAGCAACATATCTAATGCAAGAGAAAGCCTTTCAGGCCTGTCAGCTTGTTCACACCTCTTGGCTGCCTGCAGTCATCTGCAGCAGTGCAGTGTCCACATGAATCACAGCACCTCAGAACCACACAGCCACGGAGGCCAGCCTTTGGGAGGCTGGCATCTCCCTCACATTTGTTCTACACCAGATTAATTCAGTACAATTCAACGTGATTTTTGTGGGGGTGAGTCAGAGAGTTTGGTCCCCCACTTGAAATAATATTATCTGTGGCTTTGGACGGACACGATTCCACTGCGCTGCTTTTTCACGTTTCCACTCCTCCTCCTCCTCAGTGCTCCTGCCTGGGATGTGCTGCCCACACAAGGCCACCAGGACAGGGACTGCAGCACCGTGCCTCTCAGCAGCAGGACCTCTCTTTATTTACTCCCAAATAAGCTTCTCAGCTGTGTCACAGATGGCCCATAAATCTCACCAAAACTGACTGATTTCGCAGCGAGAGAACTCCCTGCCAAAATTCTTTACTTCCCCCTTCTCTTGCTCCCCTCCACGATTTACAATCAGTGGCTCAATCGCTTTTGCAATTAACAGCAAAAGGCAACAGAAAATTTTCTCCAGGCTGATGGGAAGGAACCTCCCCTTGCAGGGTTCACTTTCAGCTTCCCACCAGTTTTGACCAATTTTTGCCCTCTCTGGGGCAACCCCAGCCACCTTACCCCATTTCCCTGCCCCGCCTCAGTGGGGACATGGGAACAATGGGAACACAGCGTCACTTACTGAACTTTTTGTGGCCCCACGGGCACCAGGGGAACACCAGAGGTTCCTCATTTACATAAAGCAGCTCCAGCCATGACTCATCTCTGCCTTGTCACTGTGACGAGGCTCCTGGTGGCGAGGGGACAGCTGCGTCCTCCGTCACTGCCATGTCCCCAACGTCCAGGCTCTTGCACAGCCTGCAAGTGGGGAAATAGCCAAATGTAAAATGTGCCCAGGAAATTTCCCTGCAGTGTGGGAAAGCTGAGCTTCTCCTACTTCATCTCCTACATCTCATCTGCAAGGCTTTGCTGGCTGTAGCTTGGTGTCCACCAAGTGTCCATCAGATCTCTGTCCTCTTGGAGAAAGGTCCTGTGTGAATTAACATCATGGTTTACACCATTCCCCATCCATCAACCAAGGCCAGGGGACTGCTTGGAAGATTGGAAGAGGGCTGAGGGATGTTGTCCTGTACCATAAACCAGTGGTTACTCAACTGAGAACATCCTTCTCCATGCCAGGAACAAGTCCTCAACATTGGGCTTGGGTATTGGTCTGCTGTGACTCCCCTGAACACGAGTGGGTTTCAATCTCTTTAAACTTTTGGGCTTAAGGAGTTAAACTCTGTGGGCAGCCCATGTCCTCCATGGAATGAGGTTACTGCTCTGACTTCCCTCTGGAGGAGACCTTTTCCTGCACATGGGCTTGAGGGGGAATCCAGGAAAATCAGTTTCATTAGGCTAATGTTAGCCTCAGTGGCTGCCTCTGCAATGAAGTTCTCTTCTTCCTGATGCTGTTCACACCATTGTCACCAGCAAAAAACATCCACTGATATGGAAAAAGGACATCAGGGAAATTCCACTGAAATAAGTAGAATTGGAAAATTGGAAAGTTTTCTTTTTTTTTTTTTTTTTTTGAATAGGGTTGTTCCCACAGTGATTTCAGGGAAGAGAGTGAGTGAGTAAGAAGATGAGGAAGGGGCAGGGAAATACCAAACACTTTCAGTTTACGCCCTCAAACAGTGAATGAAATTTGAAATCAGTAGAATGGAAACATTTGGGATGAAGAATGGAAGAAAGTGAAACACAAAGGATGAGAGACTCATGTTTCAGTGCTGGAAAAGTCATGATGAGCAGGACAGTCATTTTTACGTGTTTGTTATACCCATACAACAAAGCCAACCAAAACAGAAGGGGCTAAATATTGTACCAAATATTCCAAGGTTTATTGCCTAGAGCTCAGAACTGGGATAACCAAAATCTTTGTACAGATTTCAGAGTCAGCACAGGCCAAAGAATTTCCCTGGGCATCATAACTTTGGCAACCCATATTGCAGAATGATAAAACAGGAACTTCAAGAGAACATGATGGGGATGTTTTCTAGACCTTCTTCCTCCCAGAACCTCATCCAGTGCCTGCAGATTGCATGCCAGGCAATCACAAACTGCCCAAAAGTTCCCCTCAGTGGCCTCTGAGGACATGTTCCCCTCAGCGGCCTCTGACACCAGAGATGAAAGGTACAGACATATTTACAGCATAGGATGCACAGAGCCAAGGTGCATTAGCATATGGCAGCTAAGATGAATGTTTGGAAGTAGCCCAGTCTCTGAGTCAGACTGATCCTTTCCGTTCATAAACTTTAAAGTGCCAGGAAAAAAGCGAAAAAGTCCAATTAAAATAAATCCTGGCTAACTCCATTGCAGGCTTATCATCACAGTGTGAGGAGGACGGGGTTTTGTTCTTTCTCCTGAGAGAAGTTTGAGCAAGAAGCCATGAAGTGGCCTCAGCAGAGACAGGGTGAAAGGAGTGTTCTTTGGTGAGGGAGCAGTCTGGAGGCTGCTGGGCCTGCCTTCCTCTGAAGGATGGAGGAGTTTTCTGGAAGGGTTTATTCATTGCTTTGGTGGAGTGATTTCTGATTTTGCACGCTGTCATTTGAAAGGAACCTTTCACTTCATTTCTGACCATTCAGCTCCCCCAAGCACATCTCCTCTTAGCTTCTGCCTTAAGCTGGGTTTATCCTCCTCAGGTTCCTGCACAGGCCTGCCTACATGTGTGGTCTGTTTGTTCCCAGTTCCCTTGTGCTGGGCATTCCCTTCTCCAGCAGTTTCTCTCTCCATTTATTCATATCTCTCCACGCTCCCTTGCATACTCTGTGTCTTAGAGCACTCTCCTCACCCCCATCTCAAGCCAGCACCTTGAGACAGTTCAGAGTCTGTTTGGCCAGGTGGTGATTGCTGGGGCTGGCATCGAGGATGGATTGGATCACAAGGCATCTGGAACTGACCACCAAAACGAACCCCACTCCAAATCTGAGCCCAGATACTCTTTACAAGGGCCTGTAGTCACAGGACAAGGGGGAATGGCCTCAAACTGAAAGACAGCAGGTTTAGTTGGGATTTTGGGAAGAAATTGTTCCCTGTGAGGGTGGACAGGCCCTAGCACAGGGTGCCCAGAGCAGCTGTGGCTGCCCCTGGATCCCTGGCAGTGCCCAAGCCCAGGTTGGACAGGGCTTGGAGCAGCCTGGGACAGTGGAAGGTGTCCCTGCAGACAAAACAAGGCCAGAGATAATGATTTCTGCCTTAATTCATTACACGGTTAATAAAACATCTTTATGAAATAATTTTTCTTTGGCCACACCCTGATTTCTGCAACAGATTCTTTAGCACTGACAAAATCTCCCCAATCCACTGACCATCACAGCAGTGCCAAGAGACGGAGTGAGAACAAGGAAAACACAAGTCTCATTTGCAGCAGAGGCAGCAATTAAAAATCCATATCCTTACTACGAAAAAGATGAAAAAAAAAAGGTATGTATTTCTTGTCTGCAATGTCCCATTGGGCTTACTCAGCTAGACAATATCTGGAGGAAATCACTGAGAAGGCTGATAAGGCAGCACAGAGGACATGCCAAAAGCAAGTCAGGGAAGTGCAAGTCAACATCTCACGCACAGGGCTGGCTCCAGAGGGTCAGAGGATGGGAGAGAACCCACTAAGCTGCAGCAGCAGGACCGGCTGCCCACAGCAGGAGCTGGCAAAGCTTCCAAGGAAACTTCCAGAGCCTTGTTTGAGAAATTCCTCCTTGTCAAGCTGTTGTTTGGGTTCAGTTCTTTACTGCCTGAGGGCCTTTGTGATGGCCTAGTGCTGCTGAATCCCCCCATACTCCTTCTTGTGGTGGTGTTCACAGGGGTCCCAGGATGAGGGAAGAGATGAGAATCTTGACTCCATGTTTCAGAAGGTTGATTTATTATTTTATGATATATATTATATTAAAAGGAAATTATATACTAAAACTATACTGAAAGAATAGAAGAAAAGATTTTATCAGAAGGTTAGCAAGGAATAGAAAGAAAGGAATGACAATAAAATCTTGTGACTGACCAGAGTCCGAGACAGCTGGACTGTGATTGGCCATTAATTAGAAACAACCACATGAGGCCAATCCCAGATGCACCTGTTCCATTCCACAGCAGCAGGTAATCATTGTTTACATTTTGTTCCTGAGGCCTCTCAGCTTCTCAGGAGAAAAAATCCTAAGGAAAGGATTTTTCATAAAATATGTCCCTGACACCTTCTGCTGTAGAAAGCTGGTTTCCATGTATTGCTGACCACAGCAGAGCTTGACAGAGACCTGACCCTGCACCTGGGTGCCTGGGCTGCCTTGCACAGCTCCCAGCCTGGGAAGAAGCCCCCATTCAGAGAGGTCACTGTGGCACAGCATCCCCGTCCCTGCTGAGCCTGAGTGCCCACTGCAGCAGCTCTGGGAGACATCCAAAACAGCACTCAGGCACCAAAGTGCAACTTGTGCAGACTGCTGGCGCCTGTGCTGGTGAGAGCAGCCCAGGAAAGCTCTGCCTGCCCTGCTCGGCCACGTCAGATGCTGGAAGTGCCCACAGCTCCTGGGGAAGGCTCCCCGAGGCGCCGCAGGGTCTGGCGCCTTGTCCTGCCCCGCTGCTCTGGGTGGGCCCCCTTCCCTCAGCTGCTCCTTCCCTCCTGGTCCAGAAATCAGCTGGGGCTTTTGTCAGGAAGACCTTCAGGACCCCGTTTCCCAGGAATGATGGAGGCAGCAGAAGGGAAGTCTCAGGAGTGCTTATAGGTATTTAATATCAGTGAGTTGGGACCCCTCCTCCAGTGTCCAAGCACAGTCACTGTTTCCACTGTTTCCACTTTTTACCTGTTTCCAAGGTAAAAGCCCTAATTCAACACCAGACATTCTGCACTTCTGGTTGCACAGTGGCTCAGCCTTCAGAGGCTGGGCAGAGCACATTTTTCTCCCTTCATGCCCTCAAGTTTCTCGCACACTGTGTCCAAAGGTGCAGACCTGTCCTCCAGGGAAAGGCTCTCCAGCACTCAGTGAGTATTTAAAGCACAGGGGTGGCTCATCTCCAGGCTTATTTTCACTGACAAGACTAATTTAGATGCGGGTGCCAAATGTGTTCTCTAAGCCCAGAAGCAAACACTTTGTGGCCCTGTATGAGTTTCACAGTGAGGTATTCAGAGGTCCCCTTCTCCTCAGTATTTCCCACTGGCTGATGTAGGAATCTCACCATCAGTGTACAGGCTAAGGGCACTCGACTCCTTCAAGGCCTGGTCCTGAACTATTCCTCTCCAGTGTAAAGGGAATTTAAGGCATTTAACTCGCTGCAGAGCCTTGAGAATGAGGTGTAATCCTCAACTCTCCTCTGCTGCTAATCCCGAATCTCCTTGAGATCTGGCCCTCCTAGTGTTCAAAGTCCTCTATCCAGTTAATTTACAGACTTTAGTTAGTGTCTGTAACCTAGTTAACTGTTAACTTGGCCCTTTGGCCATGACCTTTGCTCAGGTGTTTGCAGTCTCCTGAACCACACGGAACACTCACCACCACAGGGGTGCTGTACAAAGCATGAGGTAAGCCTGGGACAGGGGCTGCAACTTCCTCGTGGCATTCATTTCCACAGTGGAAAAAGAAATAAAATACAAAAATACAAAAAATGTTCTGCTCGCTGTAACTTTCCCATAGTAAATTCCTGGCACCCAAAACATGCCAGGAAACAGGCTTGAAAACAGGCAGTTTGTATTAAAAGCAGGGTAAATTTTCTAGGGGCTTTAAGAGTGGCAGATTCCCCATAGCATTTGCCCACTGTCACAGGACAAGGCAGAGGCCATGTGGCTGCACAGACCCCCTTCTCCACACCCATACACATCAGCTGTGTCCGTCCCTGTGACTGAAAAATAATCAGATTATTTCTTGTGCCTATTGAGCAGGAAGAACAGAGGTTGTTATGTCTTCTTAAGGAAAGAGTGTAGCTATTTAATAAAGAAGGAACTTACACATTAAATTCAGTAGATATTAATTTATTCTATTGTGTATCTCACAAAAATAGATGGACAGCATTACATGTGGTAATGATAAACAAACAACACTGCAGCAGGACTTTAGGACAACAGTCAAAGCTTGCTTTTTGTTCCCTGGAATTTGGGAAGTACTGCCAACACATAGCTTATCCAAATCCTAAGAGGAAGGGCTGAGCTTTCATTACTGATTATACTTAGCACAGCACTTGTATTTGAATTCTTCACCTCCACGCGCATCCTGTTCCTGCAGCAAGATTTCCTCAAACGCTGGTATTTATATTTTGAAAACGCTTTATAACATTTTTTTTCTCTTCATTCTCTGCAATGTTTTTTCCTTTTCCTGAACGGCAGTTGTGCTCAGGGCTCCAGGCCACACCCTGCAGAACACAACACATAATCGGGGGCACACGCCCTGCAGAGCAATGCGCTCACTCCATTCCCAGCCCACCCCTGCAAACTGAGTAAAATCAAATCACCCAGGGAAATGGCCTGGGGTGGGCCCTGCCTCACAACACCCCAGACAAAAGCCACGGGGCAGCTTTTGGTTGTGTTTTTACACAGCTCTGTGGCAGAAGGGGAATAAGTGAATAAGCACTGCACCTTCCTAAGAGTCACAGCGCATTCCCCATCGATGAACGAAGCCCAGCTGACCCGAAGGATGAGCTGTGAACCCAGCTTTACCTTTGGCAAACAGTGCTGCTCATGACCCACACACAGCACCTACACCAAGCTCCCAACGCAAGAGCTGTGGCAGGAGCCAGAGGCTAACACGAAACTCAGCCCTGTGTAAGGAATCACAAACAGAACAGAAAAGGAAATTGTATATATGAGTGGTACAGGATGTTAGAACAGCCCAAAGCGTGGTGAGCAGGTGAGGATTGAGGTCGCGCTTTTCTGGGAAAGAGAAAACTTTGAGAGTACAAAACTGAGATAAGTAAAATTCAGAGAATCATGGAATATGCTGAGTTGGAAGGATGATCCAAGTCCAGCTCCTGGCCCTGCACAGACCCCAACAATCCCACCCCGGGCATCCCTGGAGCGCTGCCCAAACCCTCCTGGAGCTCTGGCAGCCTCGGGGCTGTGCCCATCCCTGGGGAGCCTGGGCAGTGCCAGCACCCTCTGGGGTAAGAACCTTTCCCAAAATCCAGCCTGAACTCCCTGGCCCAGCCCCAGCCCTTCCCTGGCTCCTGTCCCTCTGTCCCTGTCCCAGGGATCGGAGCTGCCCCTCGGGAGGAAGTTCCAGGAGACCTCCCCTCAGTCTCCTCAAGGCTGAATTGTCAATGATCAATATAAACTCTGTAAATTAACTTTATTAATATGAAGTCAAAACTTAAAAATAGCATATCAACTGGAGATGAAAAATATCCCAGAAACCTGGACATGAATCATTTTACCTGCAAAAACAAATTTATTAAATAAAAGACCAAGAAGATGATTTAAATAAAGCACTTTTTTGCCACTGTTTTTTTCATAAGAAGGAGGTACCAGTTTTGTTGTTGTGAGACATTAGTCAGGAACTCAGATAGACTCATCCATGATCTGATTTATCTGTAACAAAGTGATCTGGAATGAGGAAAATGCTCTTTTTTGCAAGAAGAATTATGAACATGATTTAGGACTGAATGGATTTGTTTGCTAATTTAGAACTGAAGCTGATCTTACTCTGGAGTCTTAGGTGAGTCAATTAATCCTCCTGCTTTGGTTTCTTGGTAGTCAGAGGTCTGAAAATATTGGTGTACTGGTTTCAGAGTAGCAGTTTGGCTCAATGATCATTCTCAATGCAGTTTGAAGAGAAATGATAGTTTTAAGTCTGCTCTTGTCAGAAAAAGGTTGGTTTATTGCTCCCATGAAAAAGAAAGTTAACTTTTCCATCAGTTGTCAGTATCAGTTGGCTCCTTGCAGCTCTAATGGTGGGACAAGCACCTCAGATGAACCCCTTGCTTTTGGTTCTCATTCTATCACACACCATGAGCTCAGCTGCCCCACCCAGCTGGACTGAGGACAAATTCCTGTTCTTATCTCCAGCTCGATGGAGGCCTTATGTAATTAAACAATATTGTGACGAGGGTCTTATCTCAGGGCATTAACTTCTTCTTCCCTTGGCAAGGACGTGAGCGAGCTGGACTGCTGGACTGCTCTGAGCCCACTGCTCTCTCCAGTTTGACCTTTCAGTGGAAAATAAAATCAAATCCCCACAAGGCGAGCTCTCACTGTGCTGTGCTCTTGAGACTCGAGCCCGCAGGAGGAGAACTCTTCAAGGCCACCTCCAGATTTATGTACTGTACAAGTGAAGAGCTTTTGTAAAGCCTTCAGCACTCTCTTGGCTCCTGAGAGAGCTGATGCCTCTGCCCAAGACAGTTACTAACAGCTAATGATGCTCCTTGCCAGGAGCCCTTGGTTGTGTAACCACCTCGTCAGGCACTGTTTGTTTTGGTTTTTTTCCACAACGATCCTCCCCCCTGACTACGCCTGGGCAATGGCTTGACCTCATGAGAGATGAGAATTGTCTCATTAATTTCACTGGGCTGCTCAGTTCTGGAGCACAGTGTGAAGGGCAGCAGGATCTCGTGGCTGATCTGTGAGCAATCTGCTGAATGTGCTCGCACAGTACAGTCAGATAATTTAGGTGCCTGAGATCAAAAAAAACCCAAAAAACCAATTAGGTATTTTTATCTATTCCCTAGGGGCTTCTGGGGGATAATGCTGTGTTATCTCATACTTGGGATTCCTCCAGTTCAGTTTTTCATATTCCCAGCATAAATTATTATCTCTTTCTTTGAATGAAAATGGTATTGATTAACAGCTCTGACTCTTCAGTAATTTTCCCCTGCTTGCTTCAATTTGAATTTCTCCTTTTTTTTTTTTTTAACCAGGTATGGGCCTAGTTTCTGTGTGAAGGGGAAAAAAATGGAAAGATGTGCATCTCTAAGTAAAGAAATTATGACAGCAGGAGGAGGAGGAAGAAAGGTACAGAATCAATTAGAAATGCAGTATATTGCATACTCAGACTGCTGTCATTTCACTCTTTCTCTTGCCCTGCTTTTAGACTTAAAGGCAAGAATAGTTGTATTTTGTTCCTGCAGTGCAGTGTAACCTGCACTGCATGTGAGTGGCAGTGATTCTGAGCACAGCAGCAGTCTCACTACCTGCACAAAGCATCCCTGAGGGATGCTCTCAGCTGGTGACAGAATTATGGCAACAGGGATGGTGCATGGAGCAGGACAGGATTAGCCTTGTGCACTGCACTGAACCTGCCAGGGATGCAGCCAGAGAAAGGCATGCAGGCACAATGGAAAGATTGGAGAAATGCCTCATCTAATGAATGGGGAGCTTTTTCTAACTTTAAATCCTTGTCTTCACTAAAAGTGCGAAGAAAAAAAAAAGATTTCCAAGAGCAGGTGAAAGAGATGTGCTGGCCCTTAAAAGAGCTTATCACAGACTCATGCAACGGTTTGGGTTGGAAGGGAGCTTGAAGATCATCCAGTGCCACCCCTGCCATGGGCAGGGACACCTTCCACTGTCCCAGGTTGGTCCAAATCCCATCCAGCCTGGCCTTGGGCACTGCCAAGGATCCAGGGGCAGCCACAGCTGCTCTGGGCACCTGTGCCAGGGCCTGCCCACCCTCAGAGGGAAGAATTTCTTCCTAATATCTAAGATAAACTGAAAAGGTGCCCAGGGATGGAGGGGTGGGTGCTCTCCCTTCCTTGGCAAGCACTTGGAGGTGTGAGACCGTCCCCTGTCTGCAGACACAGCCCGTGGAGCAGCCCCTGACACACTCTGCTATTCCTGTGATGCTGAGAGTGCAAAAGATGCTGGACAAAGCCTGAAACACCCCCACACTCCGGTCTGCAGCTGCTGAGAGAGCTGGGAAGGGGCTCAGCCTGGAGAAAAGGAGGCTCAGGGGGGAACTTCTGGCTCTGCACAACTCCTGACAGGAGGGGACAGCCAGGGGGGCATCCAGGATGAGAGGGAACGGCCTCAGGCTGGGCCAGGGCAGGCTCAGGGTGGGCATCAGCAGGAATTTCCCCATGGAAAGGGGGCTCAGGGCAGGCTCAGGGTGGGCACAGCAGGAATTTCCCCATGGAAAGGGGGCTCAGGGCAGGCTCAGGGTGGGCACAGCAGGAATTTCCCCATGGAGGGGCTCAGGGCAGGCTCAGGGTGGGCACAGCAGGAATTTCCCCATGGAAAGGGGGCTCTGGAACTGCCCAGGGAGGGTTGGAGTGCCCATCCCTGGAGGTGTCCAAGGAAGGGCTGGAGGTGCCCAAGGAAGGGCTGGAGGTGGCACTGGGGGCTCTGGGCTGGGGACAAGGCGGGGATTGGGCACTCCATGATCCTAGAGCTCTTTTCCAACCCAAATAACTCCGTAATTCCGTGCTGCCAGCGCGCTGAGAGCCGCGGGGCTGAGCCGAGCGGACCCTGCAAAGTGCGGGAGCCCCGCGGGCCCTGGGGCCGCCCGCATCCCGCATTCCTCACCCCGCATCCCTCACCCCGCATCCCGCATCCCTCACCCCTGATCCCGGATCCCGGATCCCCGAGCGCGGTGGGGCCGCTCCGTAACCCGGCGGCGGAAGCCCCGGCCGGCCCGGCCGCCCAATGGGCTGGGGCTGCGCGGCGCCGGGGCCGGGGCCGGGGCCGTCACTTCCTGGCCCTGCAGCCGCCGGCAGCGAGGCCACAGCCGGGGCCGGGGGCGCCCGCAGCCCGCCCGCCACCAGCACCGCCACCACCATGCCCTTTGACTTCAGGAGGTGAGTGTCGCCCGGAGTCGCGACAGAGCCCGCCCGCCCCGCGGGCAGCGCCCGCCGCCGCCCCGCGTCGCTCCCCGCCCGCGGGTGCGCGTGGGATGGGCGGGTGGATGGATGGATGGATGGATGGATGGATGGATGGATGGATGGATGGATGGATGGATGGATGGATGGATGGATGGATGGATGGATGGATGGATGGATGGACGGACTGTGAGCAGGGAGGCTGTGCCCAGCTCCATCGTGCTGTTCCATCCAGCCGAAGGGGGTGTGTGCAGTTCGGGTTGCCTGGGCAGGACGGAGGGAGCAGCAGGACCTGCGGGGTGATGGATGCGGGTGTTGGGGTGGAGGTGCTGGGCTGCTGCTCCTCCCCGCAGGTGTCTGGGGTCTCACTTTTTGTGAGAGAGGTCACTCTTTGTGGTGGGCTCCTGCAGCACCTTTAGAAGGTCATGGTGTGGCTCCCATGGCAGCTTTAGGGCATCATTCCTTAGAGTGGGGTTCCAACAGCAGCTTCAGAGGGTCATTTCTTATGTTGGGGTTTCCACAGTAGCTTCAGAGGTCATTTCTTATGTTGGGGTTTCCACAGTAGCTTTAGGAGATCACAGTGGGGCTCCCACAGCGGCTTTAGGGGGTCACTGCTTAGGCTGGAGCTCCCGGAGCATCTTTCAGGGGTCGCTCTTTGCAGCTGGCTCCATGTGCCAAAGCTGTGCCACGTGTCTGATGGCTGGGTGCCAACATCGACGCCTCCACCTCTGGTTTTGCCATTTTGAGCAGGTGCAAGTTGTAGGATTGGCCTTTCTGTGTGGCTCCTTCATCCTCTGGGCCATTGGAGGCAGTGTCAGGTACCAAAGCAGAAGTGAAAAAGACCTCTCTGACTTCACTGGAGCCAAAATAGCAACTGCAGGTTCATTTCTTTTTTGAGCTGCTCTTGAACCAACAATTTGCATCTTTCCAATTTCAGAGATGCCAAGGGGAAGATGCACAGATGAGTTTTCTAATACAGATTTTACTACAACATTAATAGTACAATAAAAAAGAGATACGTTTTTGGGAATATGCAGGTAACTACAGTCCTTTCCATGGAGGATCATCATGACCCCTACATGTGTGCCCCTTTGAGATGGGAAGTGGTGATAGTGCAGTGTTTTATTATATTTTTACTGTAATTCTAAACCAGGCCTCTCATTTATACAGGCTAACAGGATCTTGTGTGATCCATGGGGCATTGTTGAACATGGAGGCAGTTGCTTCTGAATGAAAACTTGCTGAAGCTGGAAACAGCATCTGCTGGATCATGTGGGATCTGGGGCCCAGAGCCTCATTTCTTTCTGCTTTTGTGTAAAATTTGATAGAAAAATTCTTCTTTGGAGACATTCTGCCAGCTGCGAATCCTATTGCCATCCATTTTCAGACTTGTAAAATACATGAACAATAAGAGATCCTGGGCTGTGGCTGTCACTTTGTAATAGCAGATAAAGAAAATGTTATTTCTGATGTATTTGAAAATGTAATTTCTGTTGGGTCTCAGAATGGAAACACTGGCTCACCAAGAGCATAATCATCTTAAGAGACAGCACTAGTGCTTCACTTTGGAACGGAAAAAAGATGTTCAGTAAAAGCTGAATTGCAGGGTTTGTGTTAATGAGTTACAAAAACAGAGACATCAGTTCAGATCTGCATTTTAAAGATTCACAATTGCAAATAACTTCTTTGTCATTCAGAGTGGAGGATTAGAAATAGACACTTCAAAGCTCTTTCTCAAATAACATAAGCTCACTGAACTTCAGCTTTTCTGCAAGGATGAATTTTTCAAAAGCTGCCATTGATAACAGGAATTTCCTATCCAAAGTACAGAGGAGCTATTGTCACGTGCAGCAAACCACTTTCCTGTTTTAGAAGCATGAACAGAGTTCAGGACCAAAAGGTTTGCAAAGGTTAGAGCCCTTTTTAGCTGTTGTGGGTTTTGTTCATAGTGTAGGCAGTGGAACAAAATCTGCTGAGGCTGGAAAATTTTACTGCTGTAGGTAAAATATGATGCACACATTTTAAAAAAACCACACAGGTACTTCCTGACAACTCTAGAACATGCAATACAAGGCTCTTGGAGAAATAAGGTCACCACCTTGAGTAAATTTCTGAATGAAAATGACATTTTCACCATGTAAATGTCAATGGTTTTCTCTCAGAGATTTCAGCAGGATGTTGTGGCAGGTACAGTTTGGTACCCTGCCTTTTACATGCCTGTGTATGACCAGGGGCTTGGATTGCTAAGAAACTTTTAGAAATGCCCCTGCCTATCTTCTAGAGTCCAGCATTCCACGTGGAAAGGTTTTGTGTTCTTCTGGAGGCCACACCTTTCACGTTGCATCTGAAGGAATCCTGGCCTTAGCTGCTCTGCCAAGGACATTTGGAAAGGCAAGGTTTTGTTGGTTTTGTATCCTCCCCTTTCCTAGAGCTTTATTTTTGGTATTTTAGGGTGGCAGGATGTTGATAGCTGGCACCAGGTGTAGAGAGGGGCATTGTAGAGCAGCTGCAAGTTCAGGCTTTGAGCTGTTTCCACACAAAATAGCTCTAGGAGGAATAGGTTGCCCAAATCTCACCTGGAGATGATGAGACACAAATGAAAAGTAATTAAAACAGCCCAGGACCAGAAATGTCCCTGTTCTTCACCAACTAAAAGTCAAAGAAATAATTTACTTCCATGGGACTAACTCTCTGCTCTGTCTTAAACTTTTTAAACTTCTTAAAGTTTTCTCCATCAGTCAGTCTGATATGGAAGTAGCTTGGTTTGTTACTTGTACTTTTTTGTACAATTTTTTTTTCTGTAGGATTTCTGTTTTCTTGGCTTATCAGTGGTTCCCTTTCCTAATACAAACTTCATTTAATTCATAAATAAACCAATATTTTCACAGTAATCTCACATGAATAATAATTATTCTGTGTCCATTATCTTCAGGGTTTTAACAATACTCCGTATTTACCTAATGCTTTTCATTTTTCAAAGCATTTAATTCAGACTAATCCCCCCAGTCCTGCTGTGATGTTGGTACAGAACCAAGTTTTCAGCTTCCAGATTGGAGCCTTCAGTACAGGTCTGTTCAGTGCATATCACAAGAACCCAGCCCTCCTACAGAGCTACTAAATCAGTTTGTATTTCCAGAAGGCCTGGTTCTTTTCCTATTTTTTAACACCCATTTGGCTGAGAGACAGAGACAGATTTTTCCCTTCTTGCCCATCTCCTGGTTTTTAGAACTCGTGTCAGCAAAGCAGCTTTGGATGTGTTTGATGGGGGATTTTGAGTTCTCTCACTGGAGCTGAGAGGGTATTTCCCCTTGGAGCCTTTAAGATCTGGTGTCACCTGCACACTTGCAGCCTCTGAGGATGGTTCAAATCATAATTAGATTAAACTCTAAGCCTGGGTCATCTTGAGTGGTGATTGTGAGCCAGCCAGGAGGGATCCCACATGTTGTGTGATCCTATTAGCAAGAGGCTGAGCTGGTGCTGGGACTTCAAACTGCTCAGGTGTTGAGAATGACACAAATAAAAATGAGAATTACAGATGTAAGGATGAAATTACTCCTCTACAGTGGAGGAGGACATGGTGGGGAGAAGCATTGCTGCAAATTCTCTTGACTCTGGTGGCTTTTACTTGCACCTGCCTGTCTGCATGGAAGAGTTACTGGTGGGTTTGTAAAATACTGAAACTTCTGAACCATCTTGGCACTTTAGTTGGTTACACTGAGAAAAACTAAAATAGACCACTCTGAAATCAAGTTTTTGTTCTAATCCTGAGTAATTCACAGTTGTGCCCTGGCCAGGTGTTTCGCACAGAGTGGCAAACGTCTGTGAATCCATTTTTTTTATTTTTAACTGAGAGATTCAGAATTTATTTCCCACAGTCAATCATTGTGATGTTTTCATTAGGGTTTTTTTATTGTTCCTTGTTTGGTTTTGGGGTTTGGTTGGTTTTTTTTTCACCATGTGATAACCTGTATGAAGTAACAGCGTGCTGTACCCGGATTTTGGAGGTCATGGGAAAGGAGCCAAGCTTAGAAAGGATTTAGATTTAAATGCTGATCTAGAGTAGAAGGCAAAAACTTTTATTCCATCTGCACAGTATGACAGGCTCCCACTGTCAGCTGTTCTTTGGCATGTCTGTGATAAATGGTATTTTAGTGTGGGTGTGCTGATTCAGACCTATGGATCATTTTTATTGTTTTGGGACACAGGCAGGTCTTCGCTTCAGTTCCTGAAGGTTTTCTTTTAAATCAAATTGTTCAGTCTTAACCAAAGCTGACACATTCCAACCTTCCTGCTCTTAGCAAAGGGAGTTTGTTTGGTTTTAAATTAAACCTAAGGGTTGTGATGGTGAATAGCAAACTGATGCTCACACTTGTGACCAGGCACAGCTGTGAAATCGATTCCTGACCAAAAGAAAAATGAGGGGACCATGAAAGACTGTTTTGTTCCTTCTTTTCTGAAAGAAGACTAAAATCAAGTTATTTGCCTTAACAAGTGAATGAGGATGTGTCTGAGGGATGCTTAATTTGGAAAAGATTTTTCTCTGTAGACTCAAAATTACCTAAAATTCCCTGGTTTGTGCTCATTAATCTGGACAGGAATCAATTGCACAACTGTTCCAGGTCACAAGTCTGAGCATCAGTCAGTCCATTCCCCACCACAACTCTTAGGTCTAACTTAAACCCAAACATACTCCCTTTGCTAAGAGCAATAAGGTTGCGATGATTTTGTCCAAAATATTAATTCCTGTATGTGACTGAGCTGGTAAATCATTCCTAAATCATTGTCTAGGGGCTGTAGCACAGCTCTGGTTTGGGTAGTTCCAGGTTTACAGAATTACAGAATGACAAAATATTCTCTGTTGGAAGGGACCCCCAAGGCTCATCGAGTCCAGCGCCATGACCTTGGCATTATTGGCAGCGTGCTCTGACAAACTGAGCTCATTTCACAGTAGCTGCATTTCCATCCCCACCTGCAGCCACGTCTGGAGCCTGTTCCAGTTCACATTGTGCAATGCCACTGGTAAACAACTCTGCCAAGTGGTATTGCTGCCACCTTACGTAATGGCCAACGTGGATTTGGGTGCCAAGCAGTGCCATGACTAACTTTGGCTCAACAATGGCCCTTTGAGGGCACCTGAGAAATTATTCTGCAGTCACAGCAGTCAGATGGGCAGGCAGAGCTGTACAGACAGAGTCCATTGATGTTTGTGCCACAAATAACTGATTATACATGGTGTGCATGTATGTAAATATTTCTTTCTAAGTGTCCCTAGTGCATCATTTCTCTCAAAATATCATCAGAGTGGAGATTTTTTTTTCCTGAGTAAGTAGGGAAATATTAAAGTCTGGCTTGGTAGGAAAGTTTTGCATTGTTCCTTCTGAACTTTAACTGTCCTCCTTTGTTCAGTCCTTGGTGACACAGATGCTTCCTTCATGCCATCATAGTTCATTGCTGTGAAAATGACTGAATCACACTGTAAACAGAGCTGAAGCAATGCCACCAGCCTGGACTGGGAACTGGGGACCTTGTTCAGCTTGTATTTTGAAGTGTGCTGGTGTATTTTTTAGGCATGTAGTTCAAATGGTGGAGGTGGTGAGGAAAGAATAGTCTTGCAATGAAGGAAGGAGTAGGGGAATCATCTGTTTTTCTTGTCTTCTATCCAAGCACAAGCCCTGAAGTGATGTCTAGGTATTCCTGTACAGAGCCAGCTGCTCTCGAAATGGAAAACTTGGTCTGCCAAAAAATTAACCACAGCCTTGCCACAATCTACAAAATTTTCCTTTTGCTGAAATGCCTGAGTATTTTAGTTGTAAATCTTTCTACTGAAATGTCTGAGTATTTCAGTAATAATCATGGCAGACACATACAAGATGTCGTTGGCCAGTGCAACTCACTGAATTGTGTGTGTTTGGATGTTTGCTTTTCTGTTTGTTTGGTTTTTTTGTTTTTTTTTTTTTTTTTTGAAGGCTGTTTCCAAATGAGATGTATTTAGTTTAATTCAGAGAAGCCAGAAAGATTGGCATGTAATAGAAGAGTATGTTAAAATGTGCAGGCCTGTATTACTGCTGACAGGATTTCAGGTCATGATTCCTTAGTGTTTATTTCATTATATCCTAAAGCAGATCAGCTGGCTTCCAAACCTGGCTTCAAAATTTCCAGAGTTTTGCTCTCTGCAGACCCCTGTGTGCCCCCTAAACCATCAGTAATGTAAATGTGACCTTGTTTTCTGATAAAGGTCAAGTCTTTGAGCGTTGCTTGGATTCTGTGTCATTCTAAATGAAATGTGAAATCTGCACTGAAATCTGAATGGGGCTGCTGCATTATAATAGGTTATATCTGGACCAAAAAGCAGTGGTAAACCTGCAAGTTGCAGCTCTTGAGTCTGCATCAGTTATGTTTTTTTAGTGGGCATCCAGACAGATATTTCTTGGAAATTGTATTAAAGCAGGGACTTGACGTGGAAGCCAGGCAATGCAGAAGGGTTGTACTTGCTTGTAGGTAACACACTTAGATGCAAATAAAATACAGGAGTGAGTTGTAGAAGCTTGTACAGAAATTCTTGACTTCTTGGATTGGAATTTAGATAGGAGAACCTGAGCTGGTCACTGCAGAGTTACTGATATTCTGGAAGAGTACAATGTATTTTAATCCCTTGTTTGGGACAGGAGTTTGATATGGAGAAATCTCTCTCTGCAGTAGGTATGGATTGGCCTGTGTGCTTTTGAGGGAAGCCTTATGGAGTTGTTTTCTTCACCTATCCCTCTCTCCCCTTTTTGTTCTTGATTCCCCAGATGTTATATTTGTTCATGCTCTTTTGTACCAATCTCTGAGCAAGTGCAGCTGGGACTTAAACCAGAAGGCAGCTTCTCCAAATAAAACCTGCACATTTCTGATGCTAAAATAGTTCTTCCCAGATCTTGTTTCAAGGTGTTCAGCAGTGCAAGGCAGCAGCAGAGCCTTAGTGTTTTGTGATTCCTGGAAGCTGTGGAAAAGACTATGGTACAGCTCTTTTTTCCATAGCTCTCTGGTTGTGTGCAGGTAAATTCTTGGAAATCACTGTCCAGCTTTGAATTTTGTTCAGTGTCTGCTGCAGATCAGGACTTTTGTTTGTTTGTGGGAAGGGAATGTGGCAGGAGGTTGAGGCCCCTGAGCTGGCAGGTGTCCCACCAGGAAAATGAGAAATGTTCAGGGCCGAGGGGATGGTGAAGGGTGGAAGTGCTGGGGAGCTGCAGGAACCAGAATCTCTGAGTTGAAGGCTCTGGACCAGGAAGGTTCCAGTCAGCTTGTGGCATTCAAATATCTGAACATTCTGCTTGGCCTGGGGAGCAGCCATAAGTGTTTTATCCTCTTCCCCATTCTCCCTGTTCTCCAGAAAATGCTGCTCCCACTCAGGAGTACAATGGCTCTTACAGTCCAGCAAAGGGCTGGATCCCTTTAAATACCAGTCCCCTTACTTGAGCATTTTTTCTCCGTGACACTTTTCTCCTGTTTTGATGAAGCAAAGTGTAATTTGCTCACTTTATTAAAAATACATTTCTCTTCCATCCTTCATTTTGACACCTGCTTCAGTGCCTAAAAGGAAATAAAATGCTTGCTGGCAAGACTCCACCTTTGAGTATTTGAGATTATACTTTTCTCCTCCTCCTAATTGCCTTTGGAACGTGTTTGAGCGTCACATTTTATTTTGCAGGAAAAAGAAAAGTGATGTACTGCTTCCTGTCTTCCATCCTTCAGTGTCACCTAAAATAGTTGCACTTTTGGCATATTGCAGCAATACAATTGCTGAGTATACTCCTGAGAGAACTCCTTGATATGCACTGGAAGAATAAAACCACAAGATTTGGCACATGGTTGACAAAAAGGTGTTCTGCAGGGCAACACAATAGAACCACAGGGCAGGCAGAAGGGAGGAGAAAGGAGAATTGGAATCAATCTAAGTGAGAGCAGAATGTATGAATTTTTGTGCCTTTTTTCAGCAGCTGTAAGGATTGCAAGTGTTTTGTCCTAGAAATAAATGGGTTTGTTTTTCTGTCCCTATGCAGATGCTGTACCTGCTAAGTAACCAGCAGGCCAGATGACATAATGTGCTCAGGCTGGTGCCTCCAAGCTTCTCTAAGCCCCTTTCCCTAAATGTCCAGTTACCCAAAGGCTGGATTATATAATTAATGGCAGTCCTCCTGGCCTAACCTTGTTTTCTTGTTCTCAGTACTCCTCCTTGTTTCAGACACTTCCTCTGTTGGTTTCATTATGTTCTTGGAACTGGAATTAAGAGGGAGGAGCTGGCTGGCAAGGAAATGTATTCCTACATTTCACTCCTGGGTTTGTAAGTGTGGAGAGCCAGCAGGTCAGAAAAAAATCCTGTTTGCTTTGAAAACTGCTGTGATGTTGGGAGTGAGAAGTCAGTCATACAGCATTTGAAAAATTGCAGTCTTCACCGGCTTGCAGTCCAGATAAACTGGTTTAAAACTCCATCGGCCCCTCCACCTCCCTGTCTGGTCCTTCTCATATCAGAGCTTGCTCAAAGTAATGGAGGATTAACCAGTTCCGATGTAATTCTGAAGCCTTGAGAGTTTGTCCAGTAAAGCCCAGGTTCTGCAGCGTGTGTTAATGTCCCATTGTGTGTAAATGAGGACTGGCCGATTGCTTAATGAGGTGTGTAATGTATCTGCTGTTACGGGGGTGTAATCTTATAAAATGTGTTAATAACGTCTTGGTATTTACAAGTATCGGCTCTTGGTCCGGCTTTGAATCTGTATTTGCATCTCCAGCTCACACTCGGGGCCAAGCTTTGGTGTTTGTGTATTCAGTGTTTATTTTCTGTGTGAAACTGCGATTAGCAGGATCACTTATCTTACTTTGCACATGCTTCAAAGTTTGTGTCCCAATTCCCAAAACCACCAGCACTGTTCCCAAGCTGCTCTCCAGGCACAGCCCTGGTACTGAACCAAGCTGGGCTCTTGCAGAGCACATCCAGTTTGTTTCCCTGAAGTCACCTTCCTGCTGCTTTCCTTGTACAGACCTTCGAAGAATCAGAGATTCTCAAAATATTCTGAGCTGGAAGGGTACCCACAAGGATCATTGACCTAGCTCATGGCCCTGCACAGACTCCCCAACAATCCCATCCTCTGCATCCCTGGGAGTGTTGTCCAAACTCTCCTGGAGCTCTGGCAGCCTTAGTCAGAGCCCCACGACCTTCTGGGCAAAGAACCTTTTCCTAATATCCAATCTAAAAATCCCCCCAGCCATTCCTTCAGGTGGAACTTGGAGCTCTGCTAGTTTAGCTTCAGATATTTGCATTTTCCCACCTGTAGATTGCCACGTGCTGGAGGAAAGCTGGGCAGATGTTGCCAGGTGCTGCTGTACAGAATGAACGAGCTGAAGAAGAAAGGTTTAATTGAGTGGAACAGGAATTACACAGTGAGCAGAACAAAATCAGGTCTGTTGGCTCCCATTGCTCATCCTGGGATCACAGCCTGGCTCTGCCAGAGCTGTCCTGAGCTGCTCCCTGCACATCATGTTCTCATCTGCCAGCAGTCAGGAAACATAGAAATGTCATCTAAACAAAGAATTAGCAGAATGAAGTGCTCAAAAGTCAGTAGTTCCTCTTTTCTGTCCCTGCTGCTGACTTCCTGCCATTGTTTTCCCATTCATTTAAACACATTTCACCTACTTGGTTGGACTGGGAGAAGAGTGATTGATTTTATTGTCTGTGCTGGGTTGTAGGAGCTAAGTGTTCTTGTAGAGCTGTCAGAACATGCACTTGCCTTTGGGTGGGGAGGAAAAACAGCTAGAGAAAGGATTTCAGAATTAAATCTTGAGCTAATATTTCTCAATGAAAATAGAAAAATTAATGCTTTCTATACACGTGTAGAGTAAGGTGTAAGAATAAGGTAACTCTACTTCTTCACCTGTTTTAGAATGAATTTACTATGTGTAGAAATTCTTCTTTCTTTGCTAGGTTTGTGGAGCAAAATTGGAGATTTTTTCCCAGCACAGGTACAGCAAGGAGCACAGGAACTGAAAATGCAGAGGGTGTTGGAACTCACTACTTTTTTAGTGTCCAGTAAGAGAGGCTTTGCTTTAAAAGGACAGGCTTTTCCTGATGATTCCCCAATTAAAGCCCATCCTACATCTGACTTCTTTTTTTTTCCTGTAGCAGCTCTCAAGCACCTGGGGAACATAATCCAGCCCAGGGCATTGCTGAGCAGTGTTTGTTCCTTGCCAGGCTTCTTTTTATTCCTCTCCTCTCCTGGTGACACCCAGCCCCTGGCAGGGTCACCAAGCAGAGGGGAGTTGTGTCCTGCTTGTGCCTTCTCTGTGTCCCAGACCCCAGCTGTTCTCCAGGGCCATCTTTGCTGTTTTATTTCACATATTCTGTCCTTGGGAATGGGGTAAAAGATCTTTCAGGCCATCTCTGCACACCCCAGCTGTTACACTGCTGAATAAAATCAATTTAGCAAGTAAAGAGGTTAATCTTTTTATCTCTGGTCCTGGGCACAGGAGTTCTAGGGATGGTTTCAACAACTGTGAGCAGTAAAACTCCCCCCAGCTACTTCAGACAGGCATCTGGGATTTTATTTTTTAAGTAAATAGTATTTTGCTAATAAAAAGAGTGCCTTGTGTGCAAACCTGACACAGCTGTGCTGTTTGTTCTACCTCTGTATTTCCCCTCAGCTTGAGCTGTCATGTTGAAAGCTAAATTGGCTTTAGATTTATCCATTTTACAGAAGCAACAGTTTTCAAGATCCTACCATGAGTGTCTGATGTGCTTTGTAGGAGGGAATGAAGCCAGAAAAGTGTGTTCTGATAGAAGTACCTGCCTGCCTTTGGTGGAGTGAGACTGTGTCTAAGCCTGCTTGGTTTTATTTAGAGCTAGATGGTCTCTGAAGAGCTTAAAAGCCACCTGATGGCTTGTGCTCCTCAGCTGGTGTCCTTGAGGTCCTGGTGCCCAGCAGCTTTGTTGGCAAAGCAGGGATAAATTGTCCCAAAGTCATTGTTTGGGAGCAGTGACCCAAGGAAACAGAGGAGCAGTTGCTGCCTGTTAAACAGCTTGGAAGCTCTTAGCTAAGAGATTGGATTTTAATTTAAAATCTAATTTTTTTAGTAACCCTGGACTATTCTCTATGCCATCTTAGTTTCTCTTATTTTCTTCTAGCCCCATCTATTTTGGGTTGTTTTTTTTTGGTCTCAAGAGATCAAGTCTGGGGGCAGCAGTTCCACGGATGGCTCAGGCTGGAGGGACCACAGAGGGTCCCTGGTGGCACCTCCCTGCTCCAGCAGGGCCATCCCCGAGCTCAGGGCACAGCAGGGTCCATCCTGCTCTGCAGTGAGACCCCAGAGCCCCCAGAGCCCCCTGCTCAGGGCTGGCCCTGCCCAGGGCAGCAGCTCTGCCTCCTCTGAGGGGAATTGCTGGGCTCAGGCCCTGCCTGGGGCTCTGGGGCCATGGCTGGGCCTAGGGCAGAGCTGGGCCTGCTCCGACCTCTGCACACAGGGATGGACAGACAGGGGGACCCAGGGACAGACAGGGGGACACGGGGACAGACAGGGGGACACGGGGACAGACAGGGGGACCCAGGGACCCCCCAGGGCTGAGGGCTCCTCTCCAGGCTGAGCAGCCCCAGCTCCCTCAGCATCTCCTGGGCACCAAGATGCTCCAGGCCCTTGCTCAGCTCCGCAGCCTCCTCTGGTCCCAGGAGCTCCAAGTGTCCATTCCTGATCTAGAAGCTACAGCTTGAGGATCTGGTTTATTTCATATTTACGTGTTGGATGCTGGGGAGAGGATGGGGAGTGCCATCCCTGGGTGTTCCAGGGGCTGATCACAGACCCCACCGTGCCTGAGCTGGAGGGAGCCAGGTTTTCTCTTGGGCACTTCTAAATTTTAAGGCTTTGCTGAGTTGAGCAGAGAAGCTGCCTGAGAAGTCAGCAGAGCACACAGATAGAGATGCTGCTTGTCACTCAGCAGCATGCCTCTGGTGGGAAGGTTTCTCTAGAAATACCACTGGGGATTAAAGCCAGGGCGTTTCTATTCGTGTCTCCAGCCTGAATGATCCTGCTCTGTCAGCAGGCAGAGCTTCCTTTTGATACCATGAATTCACATGGAAAATAACCAACATGGCCTGGGTTTTTTCCTCCCCTTCTGCCTCCAAGCTGCATTGATTTGGGGAAGGGGAGAAGGGAAGGTGCTGGGACAGGGTGGTTAAACTCTGATCTCCCCTTTGCAACACCGACCTCCTCTGAAGTGTTCCTGGAGAGAGAAAATGGAGTCTGTTTGTGCACAGTCATCTTTGAATGTCAGATGGACTTAATCCAAGTTATATTTACCATGACTGAGTTTCTCTCTGCCTCCCATGTCCTCCTTCAAAATGATGAAGTGTTTTATGCAAAGTGGATTCTCAGCTGTAATTGCTGTCTCTGCTAAGAGCCTTAATAGTAGCAGCTACTGAATGAATCATAGTCCATAAACTCTTGTGCTGTCTCTAGGAAAGGGTCTTCCAGAGGTGGGAGCAGCAGGAATATGAGGAAACAAAGCTGTGTGGTGGGATGGGGGGGACTTTCCAGAGCCATTGTTCCAGCTCATTTCATGTGCACTCAGATGTGTTTCCTCAAGTGGGGCTGAGGTTTCTCATTCTCTTCTTGCTTCACACCTGCTTTGGTTTCCTGAATTGCCCCTGCAGCTCTTCTGTCGTGAAATCAAACTTCAAAATAGACCCACTTATACAAATCTTGTGGGAAGAGCTGGTTGTCTCTGCACCAGGTCTGTGGGGAACCCAGGTAAAGGAGGTGGAACCAACCATCTCTGCTTGTAAAACAAAAAGGTTCAAGGAGGCAGATAGGAAATGGGAAGAGGAAGAACAGAAGTGTTTTGAGTGACAAATCCCAAGGTTATGTCCTTGTCTCCAGGGAAAACTAATCCTCAGAGCTGAGGATGATTGGTCTCTTTAAAGGCACTTAAATAGAAATTGTAGTTGTCTGGATTCACTGATATCTACATTAAGTAATTAGAGAGGCTTGTGTAATTCTGAGGGATGTGGCCTAAAAATGAATTTGTTTAGAATGTCTGAATGACAGACGCTCTCAAAGAAAAGGCAGTGGATGTTTTCAAGCCTGTTATCAGACAGACCTGCCTCGAAGTGACTCTTATCAAAAACCAAATGTAAGCTGGCATAGGCTTGATTGTCCAGGGCTGTGTTTGGCACCTGCCTTGCTCTCTGTGTATTTTCCACAGTGCTGTAATTTTTTTGATTTTTTTTCACCAAAAACCATCTGGGATTGTTGTTTTGAATGAATATTCCCAGAAATGCACAGTGCAGCAGTTTTTCTGTCCACCAGAAGAAGAAAACCAGTGTAACAAATAGAGTACTTTATCTTCTTTTGACAAAAAGCACCTAAAACTTAATGTCTGCATGGGCTGCCTGTGTGTCATTTCTTGAACATGACAAGTACAGCGTGTAACAGTAAAAATTCTCTCTTCCACGTTGTAACTGGGTTTACTGGTGAGTATGTAATGAGTGGACTTAGTAAAGAACAGGCAGGCTCTTTGTTTAGTCAGGAATTGGTGAGTGTGGAGAAATAGTGACCTCATGCCTTCTTGAGATTTGAGGTTTGCAGCCATGCTCTGGTCCCCTTTGCAAGGAGGACTTGACAAATGGGGGAAACCAGCAGCAATATTTCACTGGGGTTTATCTGCAGTTTGCAGCTCCTTGCTGATCAATGGGGAGGGGCAGCAAACAGGCAAAGGGTAAACAGGGTTTGGGAACTCCTTTAACCCACTTGTATTCCCTGTGCAGTGGCAAGGAAACAGTTCTGGCATGAAATAGCTTCTCAAAGGCCAGCTTAGTCTTCTTTCACTTTAGAGAACAGAGAAAATTGCCTAAAGATGCAGTGTTAGCTGCTGTGCAAGGTTTAGAGCAAAAAAAGGAGAGTGGTTTTGGTGTGACAGCTATGGCTTCAAAGGGGCTGTGGAAAGACAGACTCATTCCTGCCTCCTGCTTTGGGAGTGAATTAATTGTACTGCAGATACAGAAATCCTGTGTGAGAAGAGGGCTCTCCACAGAAATCTGAGTGGTACTGCCCAAGACAGCCTCCCACTGAAGGGCTGAAGAGAGGGATTGTTATTTCTTGGTGCTCTTTTTAACTGAGCCCTTGAGTGAGGGGCTTTGTTGATCAGGAAGCCATCTCAGCCTGGAAAGGTGTATTATTCTTTATTTCCACCCCATGTCTGTGTGTTATAGTTGTCTTGCCTTTCTCTTTTTCAACCTGCAGCCCATCTCTTCCTCAGGGAAGTGATGTTTCTTACCAAGAAGGAAACCACCAGGGATGGCATTTCTACTGACCCTAAACCCCTTGTTTCAGAGTCACCAGGATGGGTCAGGTTGGAAGGGACCACAGTGGATCACTGATCCAACCTTTTACATCCAGACAGTTCTGGAATATCCCCAGTGAGGGATCCTCCACACCCTCAAAGTTGACTTTTTCTCTCTGTATTTGATAATTCCCCCTTTGTGTAGCTCAGCCACTTCTGCTGTAGAACTGCCAGGTGTTTGATTAACTTCATAGTGAATTCTGTGTCTGCTGGAAAATGTGTTGCCCCTGCAAGTCACTTCAAGTTTTTTGTCAGTGAAACAAATTGGTTCAGCAGCACCAGGCGGCCTCATTTATTCAAAGAGATCTCAAAGCTGCTGATGTGTAATGAAATTAAGGTGGTTGTTCACTCCACACTGGACTCGTTACTGAGAGTGAGTAATGTCACCAGGAATTAGTGACCTCAGCTCCAAATGTGGTATCTGCTGAAAAATAGATGTCACTTCTCCAAGCTGGTGAGCATGGGAGGTGGAGAACCAAGTGTTGTTTCAACACCCACATTCTTCTGGGTGAATCACAGCCATGGACCCTTTCTGCTGAGCCAAGATGATAATGGTGTATTTACACCACCACTGACCTGCTAAAAGTGGAATGTCAGCCATGATACCGGTTGGGTTTTTAGTTTTTCTTAATCATCTTTGACATAAAAAATGGAGTTTGTTGTAGTGAATGCTCACAGCCTCTGACTTTCAGGATGTGCTGAAGTACCTACAGTAGAGCCAGTATGCTTCAAAAAGAAGATTGATGTTTAAATATTTGGTTCTCCTGGGGAAAAACATAATCTGCCTGAAGAACACAACCATTTTTCCTCTGTCTGTGAGCATTAATTTCTGGAAAGGGACAAAAATGAATTTATTTGCTGCAGATGTACAGTGCCCAAATTCTGTTCTGTGACCAAGTGCCACATGGGGATGTGTTACAGTTCTGCTTGATTAACTGGAATCCAAAATGCAGTCCAAGAGCTCCAGAACAGCCTTTCCTTGGCCCCTCAGGTAAATCAGTAAAACCAGACCTTGCAGAATGGTACATGAGAACATTCCACTGCTGCTCACTCCAGAGCTTCTGCTGGGTCTTTGCAGGGACTCCACATCAGTGATTTTGGGAGAAATTCACCCTGGGTGCCATGGCCAGGGCATCCCTTCTGTCTTTGTGCCAGGGAGGGATGGGCAAATGCTGGAAACTGAAGGAGGAATTAGTGTTTTTCCTTCTCTGATATGAACTCCTTTGGGTATCAGAGTTTCCCTTTGTTACGGGACATTTAAATTTAACCATTGTCTAGTGTAGTCCTCCTTAAAAGTTGTTGGGGGTTTTTTATTGCCTCACATTCTTTGCTTCTTGTTCATGAAAAACTTAACAGCATCTTACAGAGTTGTTGAAAAAGCTCTTCTCAGATTCCAGAGATGTCAGAGAGGATTCTTCTGTTTGGAGGTGTGGAAATCTTCAGTGAAATAATGTATTTATTACTTCATTTCCTGAAATATTTCGAGTCCAAACTTGAAACTGCTCAAGTGTACATAAAGCGCTGGCAGGCAGCTCCTGCTGAGGGAGTGAGCTCATCCTCTGCTCTGGGGAGGCAGCTCAAGCATCAACTCCAGAAAAAAAACTGCATTGTTTGGGTCCTGTGCCCTCCCTGCCTCTCACCCAGCACTGGCAGTGACAGCTCAGTGAGACCCCAGCCCAGCCAGGACCTGGAGCTGCTGGAGAGATCCAGAGGAGGCACCAGGATGGGAGGAAAGGCTGGGAGAGCTGGGGTTGTTCACCTGGAATGGAGAAGCTTTGGGGTGACACAATTGTGGCCTCCCAGTGCCTGAAGGAGCTGCAGGAAAGATGGAGAGAGAATTTTACAAGGACCTGGAGTGACAGGACAAGGGGGAATGGCTTCAAATTGGCAGATAGTAGGGTTAGATTGGATATTAGGAAAAAAAATTTACTGTAAGGTGGTGAGGCCCTGGCACAGGTGCCCAGGGAAGCTGTGGCTGCCCCTGGATCCCTGGCAGTGCCCAAGGCCAGGCTGGACAGGGCTTGGAGCAGCCTGGGACAGTGGAAGGTGTCCCTGCCATGGCAGGGGTGGCACTGGATGAGTTTTAAGCTCCCTTCCAACCCAAACCATTCCATGATTCTGTGATAAGCTCCTTTAAGGGCCAGCACAGCTCTTTCACCTGCTCTTGGAAATCATTTTGGCTGCCCCTGGATCCCTGGAAGTGCCCAAGGCCAGGTTGCCAGCTGGGATAGTGGGAGGTGTCCCTGCCCATGGCAGGGTTTGGAATGAGATGCTCTTTGAACTCCCTTCCAGCCCAAACCATTGTGTGATTCCATGATATACTTCTGTTAATATTAGTGTAGGCACAGCTTTTGAAATCCTTCTGGCACTTGCTGGCCCTTGAAATGTGCCACCCTTTTGTTTGGCTCCTTTGAGGTCACCACCTTGATCTCACCCCCCTCTTTCCAAGAGGACTGTGGCACTCCTGTCCATCAGAGAGCTGGAGTTCTGCCCCACACCTGCCTTAATCACACAAAGATTTGTGAATTCTCTTGTTTGAACCTATTTAGGAATGACCCTGCTCATCTCTGTGATGCTGCTTTACCAGTTTGTTGACATTCCCACCAGGAAGGTGAGAAAGTTTTTTTGCCATGTCCTTTCAACTCTTGGATTGATAAAAAACCATTTTGTAGCATTCCTTCATGTTAGTTACGGATGTGGGTTCCTGCAAACCTCTGACATTGCCAAACGGGCTTTTTTTATTTCTTTCTTTGCAACCCTGCTCTCCACTGAAAGAAAAGACACTCTAGATGTGTCAGGAAATTCCTTTGTTGTACTGATGACAGCCTAATTCTATCTTTAGCCTCAAATTCTGGACTTGCAAGGCCCAGCCTTCCCTTTATGAGAACAGGGATGACCTGGAGGAAGAACTTTCCTAGCAGCAAGTTTGTTGTTTCCACTCTGAAACGATGTTAATTGATCAGCTCAAAGATACAACTTCTCCTTACAAGTCTCGCCTTTCTGAGGGGAGGAAGAAACTTGCCAAAAGCTAAATATATACAAGGTGCAGTGGAAAATGCACATGTGCCTGCTGTGGGGGTGTGAAGTGATGTCTCCCTTCCTAAAGCAGCATGAGCTGCAGGTTAAGGGAGTTCACTGAGCAGTTGTAAATCTACACCCTGGTTCCTCCTGGTCATGAAAGATGACTCCCAGGCTCTGCCAGTGGATCTCAGGATGGCACAGGGTGCCCTGTGAGCTGGCAGGTGCAGCCCCTTGTCGCAGACATCTTTTATGGAAAATCCTTTCCTTAGGATTGCTCCTCCTGAGAAGCTGAGAGGCCTCAGGAACAAAATGTAAGCATTGGTTATCTGCTGCTGTGGAATGCAACAGGTGGATCTTCGATTGGTCTCATGTGGTTGTTTCTAATAAATGGCCAATCACAGCCCAGCTGGCTCGGACTCTCTGTCCGAGCCACAAACCTTTGTAATCATTCTTTCCTATTCTATTCTTAGCCAGCCTTCTGATGAAATCCTTTCTTCTAGTCTTTTAGTATAGTTTTAATGTAATATATATCATAAAATAATAAATCAGCCTTGTGAAACATGGAGTCAGATCCTCGTCTCTTCCCTCAGCCTGAGTCTCCTGTGAACACGGTCACAGCCCCTCTGCACATCCAGGCTCCCTGCAGCATTGCTCTCACCTTCCACTGCTTGGGCTACAGCAGGGAGGCAGCTCTTGCAACAGAGCACAAGGTTCCTCTCTGTTCCCAGGCTACAAATACTCCTCCAAGTGACCAATGCCTCAGGAACCTGGAGGCTTCTTGGAATTTTTACTGCAGGTGCTTGCAGGAACGTCTGACCTGAGGGCAGGTAAAACCTGTTCCCCTCTGCCATGCACACAGCTCCTCCCTGTGCATTACAAATCATCTCTGCTGTCTAATCCTCATTCTTTTCTCTTCCCAGCACAGTGTAAGTGCTCTCCTGGGATTGCTTTCAGTTCTGGGAGGCAGGCAAGGAGCCAGTGGCAAAGGAGAAAAGCTTTTCCAGTGGAGGCAGATTTTTAACCCTTAGGTCTGATAGGAGCTGCCACAAATCTCTCATTTCTTGGTATTTTGGGTCTCCTGTTACAATAACTCTAGGTCTGATAGGAGCTGCCACAAATCTCTCATTTCTTGGGTTTCAGGTCTCCTGTTACAATAACTCTTGTCAACTTCACAGATTTGTTTGAGACATTTGCTTGATTTATTTATTTTTATAATATGTGTAATTAATGAAGCCTCTTTGGGGTTCTGTCCTCATTGCACTTGATCTCTCTGGTGTCTCACAAACATACTTTTCAAGCTGTCATTGAATCCTTTGCATTTCATATCTTCTAACTTGGGATTTAAATAGGGTGAAGAAGGTGGCTCTTTGTCCTGGCCATGCCATCTCCATCATTCTCCTCAAACTTTGATGCCACTTGGGCTTTCCCTTGCCCTTCTCTGAGTGCATAATCCCCCTGCAGTTTTCACTAACAGGGATCAGACTGAGGAAATTGTATAAATTGTGGCCAGTATCAGATGAGAAGTTGCCTGGAACCCTGAGGAGTGTTGTTCCTGTGCCAGACTGTGAACCCTCCTAGCTCAGAAAGTGTCTTTTCCAAGCAATTGATTGTTCTGCCAGGAGATTACACATAGCCAGTCCTTTTTCTTTTGGGCTGGTGATCATTTGGATTTACTGGTGCCACATATCAGTGAGCAAACTCTAACTGGCAGTGCTTGCCTCTTATCCCAAACTTGTCTTTTTTGATTGTTGTGATCATTTCAGCATCGTTGTGCAAGCTTTAATACACCTTCCCTTCCCTTCCCTTCCCTTCCCTTCCCTTCCCTTCCCTTCCCTTCCCTTCCCTTCCCTTCCCTTCCCTTCCCTTCCCCTTGGGTCAGGTTCTGGATGTCATCCTTCAAGCTTCTGCTTTCATCCATAAAACCTTAATCAAGCACTTTTTGTAGTGTCTCTGCCTAATCCAAGCTTACTTAGGCCATGGAAAAGTTAATTTGTGGTGTTGGGTGTTACTTATGTGATGAAATGAAAATCTCAGAGGAGAGAACTCTGCCTCATATGACATCAGCTTTCCAGTGAGCTGTTTAAAAAGCTGGATTATTTTTTTTTCTTGTAAAGCTGTGATGGGCCATCATTTCAATACTAGTAAATATTTCTGATGGTGAGAACAAACTTCCTTTTATAGTATCCACACGCTGCTGTTTTTACTGAGTCCAGCCTGGAGCTGTTTCCTATTTCTGAGTGTTGGCTCACACTCAGCAGCTCCTGGTGTTCACGTGCTCTGTCTCCCTCCGTTTCTCTCTCAGCTTTTTTAGCCTTGTTGATCTATTATTGTGACTTTGGCCAGACGACGCCAGCTTTCAGCATTTAATGGGCTGGGAGAGCAACAGCTTCCTCTGCCTGTGAGACCATGATGTCATCAGCTACTTTGGGTTCTTTCACCATCCTGATGCTTCGGTGGATGTGGAAAGAATGCAAACAGCACTTTCCAGATGTTCTCAGGGCAGCTGGAAAACCATACATGGATTGTTTGCTTGGGGAATATTGCTGGTCTGTTTAGGCTCAGCAGTGAGAAGGGTGATGAAAACACAGCTCCTGTGCTGTCAGGTGTCTCACAGAGGGTTGTTGGGGTGTTTGGTGATGGCACAGCTCATTCAGGACTTGAGCTGGGCACCTGAAATATCTTCCTACCTGCTCTCCATTCCCTCTCCTCCTTTCCTTCCTCCAGCTTCAGCTCCTGAGTGAAGCACAGGATCCTCCTGACGTCCTGCAAGGCAAATGCTGTTTTGTTCATGCAGTTCCTCAGAGTTATCTCAGCAGCTGAAGATGAAGAAAAGAACAGTTATCTAGTTTTTAAACTCCCAATAAAATACTTGATGCAGTAGGAGCTACTGAATAACAGGGGTGTTTCATCTTGGTGCAATGTGGACTGGGAATTTGGAAGCCCTCTCCAGGGCTGGAAAAACCATCAGCTCTCACCCACTTGTGGCATATCCAAAAAAGTCTATTTTTAGGGAGAAGCGGTCACTTCCTTCTTTAGGGTGGGTGGGTGGGTGTTTTTAATGCATTAATTAATTTTTATTGAGTGATGGAAAAGCTGATGTCAGAGCTGCATTGTGGTTGGGCGTGCAGGAGCACAGGGTGGTAGGAAATAACACAGCTAACACATGAGGGCAGGGAGAGTTTAACCATGGGCAGTTTAAAATAGCCAAGCTGAGCCCTATGGATATTAAAAACTATGACTGAATCAAAACAACCATCTAATACTAAGCTGGACTTAGCTGGGGGAGGAACAAACCTGTTGGGTTAATTTCTGTTGTTGTATCCAATGTCCAAGTGATGTTTTTTGGTCTCAATACCTGGATTTCTGACTTAGGGGTTGGTTATCTGTTTTTGGCTTTGCAGGATATAAATGACAAGGGGCAATACAGGTTGTGTTTTACTGGGTTTTTTATTCAGGAATCTGTAGAGTATCCTTTTCTTTTTACAGTGGTCTATAAACTTGTCCAGCACGACTTCTTGCCTGGCTGCTCTCACAGTTCAGATTGCACAGATCCACAGCAGGGAGGTGGGGGGAAATGCTTTGGAAATGGGAGCCAAGACAGAGCACAGTTACATAATTGTACAAAAGAAAAGGGTTTGTTTTTTTTTTTGTTTTGTTTTTCCTTCCCATATCCTCCTGCCTACTGAAAAAATGTTGTTGGAAAGCTGGATGGAAAAAACTTCAGCATCGTTCATCCCTGTGGGGGCATGAAATGTATTGAAATGTTCCACCTGTTTTATGGCTGGTGCTTTTCCTCTTTCAGGTTTGACATCTACAGGAAGGTGCCAAAAGACCTTACACAGCCAACCTACACAGGGGCCATTAGTAAGTAACTTCTTTTTGATGTCCTTGCATAGCCCTGGTCTAAAATTAAAGATTGTTTGGCCTCTCTGTCTGCAGGGAATTCTTTTAAAGGGACGGTGAGCATTGGAAAGGGTGTCCTTTGTTGCTGAGGCAGCTTGTTCTGCCCATCAAACACTGGAATGGTTTGTGTGAATTCAGAATTGAAGCATGGTTTGGGTTGGAAGGGGCCCTAAAGAGCCTCCAGCTCCAACCACTGATAGGGATCCACTCTCACTCCCATGTATCAATCCACAGACTTTGGCTGATACACATCTCTTGCCTTGGGCCCCTTTTCCTTCCTTCCTGCTCCTGAGGGAGGCTGGAGGCTGAGTAATGCCATTTCACACAATTATGTGCAGCGAGCTGGCTGGGCAGAGGGCTTGGTAAACATTGATCAGGCTGAGCCTGCCGGGCCTGTCATTACCCTGCTCATGCAGCTTTCCTGTCCCTCTGAGCAGGGACTTCCTTTGATCAGGGAGCTGTGCCCCACTCAGCCATGCTGGGAGATGGGTCAGTAGTCTTGTGTGTCATTGCTGACGTGAGTGATGTCACATCCCTTGGTGACAGCACGCAGGACTGAGTCAGTGCCAGTGAATCAGGACACAAAGGAAAGCCCTCTGTGAGCTGGAGAAACTCCTGCCTGTGAGCATGGCTGAAGAACAGGCTGGTGTGGAGTCTCTGTCCTTGGGCATGCTCCAAACAACCAGAGCTGGCCCTGAGCAACCTGCTCAGAGCAGGGCAGTTGGATGGGATGGGCTCCAGAGAGTCCCTGCCAGCTTCAACTATCCTGTGCTTCTGTGAAGATAGCACATTTCCCTAAATATTTACTCTCAGAGTCCTTGTCCCCTGAGTTCTCCTGGCCACTGAATTACTTGTATCCCAGCTCCCATGTAGGTTTGCTGAAGTTGGGAACAAAGAGCTTGACTCAAACTGTTTGGGAATTCAGGGGCGGATGAGATTTGGTGTTTTGAAAGAACACTTTGAACTTGTGAGTGATCCTGCCTTCTCTGCTGTTTTGGAAACTAAGAGTTCCCACACTGCCACTGGGCTCCCTTTGAGAATTTGTCTTGTTATGAATCACCTGCAAAAGAGTATTTTAGAAGCAAAAAAAAAACCATCAAAGGCCACCAGGGTTTAGGCTTTCAGATCTGCAGTAAACAGCTCAAGTGATAAGTCTGTTGTGGGAAGGCTTCAAGGTTGTGACTCTTACTTACAATTATTAGCTGACTTCTCTCTATTGTTATTTACAGCTTCTCAGGCTTTGATTTTCTTCTCTAACTGGTTCTCCTTCTTTTTCTCACAGTGTTTTTAGGCAGCCTGATAGAAGCTTCTGAACCACACAGGCAGCCAAGAAACTGGTGCCTTTGCCTGAGAGGATCTTGTGAGCAGCTTTTCTAATGGGCTTTCTTCTGTCTGACCAAGCCTGTGGCTTGTAATTTGAAAGCCACTAATCTTAGGTGTTGCAGGGGGCCATGGATGAGACCAGCCCATTGCCAGGCCAGTTGGAAGCCTGGGAAGGTTGCATGACCTGGTGAAAAATTGCTTTAGGGAAGTCAGCTTGTGTTAGCACTGGGAACTTGAGTGCAGGGGAAGGTTCTGCCTCTCAAAAAAGCTTTCAGGCTTTAGTAATCATGTGGAATTACTATGACTGCAGCTTTATTTTGGCTTTCTTAAAGTCCTCCAAGTTTTACAGAGCAAATATAAAATAGTCCATGATATCCAACTATTAATTTAGGCCTTTTCCATATGATTTCTGCTGAGACTTTAGTTCAGTATCACTTCTGGTGCTGAAGGCTTTCTGGAATAGGAAAGGACTTACTGCAGGGTTTCAACAGTGACTTTTGGATTGTATAAAGGTCTATTTTCAAAAACAAAGATTGAGGTTTATTAGGGAACAGATCAGATTACAGAAGAAAGGAGATGGAGAAGAAAAGCTCGGCTTCTCACCAGGGCTGAAGGGGCCAAGGCTTTCAGGGAAGAAGCAGCTAAGGGAGAGGAAGTGTTGGGGGATTTTGAGGGAGAAGAGCAGGTGGGCTTGAACATGAGCAAGCTCAGAAGCCAGCTGGAGTTACTGAGGCTTTATTAGGTATGGATTTTTAAATCCCAGATTTGCAGTGAAGGCTGCGTACAAGATCCTTCAGATCTGTGTGGCAGCCACTCAGCTACAAACAAGTTTTTTAGGAATGAAGGAACCAAGAATTTACTTGGAGTGAGGTTTGTCCAGAGCAACGCAGCCACTGCTGTGGGCTTCTTTGGGAGGTGTGCAGAAGTCACTCATTCCTTTTCCTCAATAAAGGTCCCTTCTTCAGGCAGCATCCCCATCGTGCTGTTGTCTCTCTTCCACCGGTTTTTCCAGGTCCTCCCACCGTGTGTAGCATGTCTGTGGTGCCTCTGTGACAGACGTGGTGACAACCTGGCCATGTTTGGGTACAGAGGCAGCGGCAGCAGCACTCCTGGCTGCCTGACAGTTGGCATCTGGCTGGACAGGAGCTCTGGGGCTCTGGAGAGGAGCCTGCAGCCCAGGCAGCTGCTGGCACCCTCCTGCTCCCCAGCCATCGCTGTGGATGCATAGTTTGCATGCACATGTTGTATGCACACATGGAAACGTTATCCAGAAATACTCTGTGCTGTTTGGGGGCTGGAGTTTTAAATACACATCAGGAAATATCCGAGTTATGATTCACATGGCGCCTGTAACAGGACCCGTTCCTTGTGCTTCGTAACAGTTTGCTCCACTGAATAATAAATACTATTAATTTTATGCCTTAATATAGACATGGCTCCATGTTCTCAGTCTGTGTGATGTGTTAAACACTTTGACTTTCTCTCATTTCTCCTGGGGTGGGGAGGCAGGGCCAGGAATGTACGCAGCCGGGGTTTGGAGTGGAAGGGATAAGTACAAAAAGGTTAGTGCAGGAATAAAAACCTTGGCAGAGTTTCCCATCCTTTTGGGATTGCAGATTAGCAGTGTGTCTACACCAGCAACCTTTGATACATTGATCATGTTATCATATTAGAGCTTTAAAAAACCTGTCTCAGATGTTGTTGGAGCTCTGTGGGAACGTCGCCGTGCTCTTGCAGCTAACGAAGCTTTATGCATGAATTGTTTGATTCTGTCTGATCCCAGCCTTTAATCTACTTTTCCAAATATAATACACTTGTCAAATGTGGGTGGTAGGACTGCACATTTGCATGGAAGCAGGTAAAAGCCCTCACTGTGAAAGAAGCAGCTGAAGCACCCCGTGCATAAATTCCTGTGCTGGGAACATCTGTGCCTGCAGCTCCAGGCTGAGAGAGGAGCTCCTGTTCTGCAGCTGAGGAAATGCTGCCTCTGGAGAGAGTAACTGATAATGCTGGCACCTGAGCCTCATGCCAAAAACTCTCCCTGCCCTGGAAATGTGTGTGTATAGGAAGAGTTGAACAGTGCAGTGTCCTCTGTCCCAGAGTGTGCTGCAGCAGATGCCTGAGAAGGAGCAGGAGGGGCAGGTTAAACACTGCACCAGCCTTTGCTCAGTTGGCTCCTGAGCTTCCTAAGCTGGAGTTGGTTCCTTCGTGTTTGGTATCCCTCAATGGATTTCTTCCTCAGGGCATGTATGATTCCTTTTTGTAATCTAACAGGTTTTATTTCTTATGCAACCTCAGCATCTGTAGTCAAGAATCCTCAGAATTTAGTTGTGTAAAGGAAAACTTTCCCTTGTTTTTAACCTCCCCTTTCCATGTAGTTCCCATACTGGAAGAGACAGTGAGTGATTGTTCCCCACTCACCTCCTTCAGGCTGCTCATGATTTTATATCCCCCTCTCATGCCCACCTTCAGTATTCTCTTTTACAGCTTCAAAACTGACTCTGTGGTTTGAGAACTGGGAAAAAGCATTGAGGAGCTTTGAAAGTCAGTCCCTGCCAGGCACTTCAGGGCACTCTTGCAGGGTTTTTTAGATCCGGGTTAGTGGAATTTTACTGTGCTGTGTTTGGTAAGTATTGTCACGAACCTTCACTGCAAGAGCCGAACTGAAAATGGACTTGAGGGAGCAAGTACTGGAAAAGAAGGAGGTATTTTGGTTATATAAGTGGCAGAGAAGGAAGTTTAAAAACTGGAAGAGAGAGGAAGCTGTGGGAGAGAATTTAGTTAAGAGAGTTAGTAGTAGCAGGCTTTCCTAGAAATGCTTGAGAGCAGAGAGGTCTGGCTGATGCTGTGGAAAGCCTTTATGGGATTATAACAAGCAGCAAGGAATATGGGAAGCAATTAAAGAAAAAAGGGTTGTCTACGTCAAACACTCTCCCTGCAACTGCCAGAGATCAGAGATCTCGTGTCTCTCTGCCAGTGATCAGCACTACAAACACTGGATCTGCTCATGTGCTGCCTTGCTTTCTTTTTTTGGGCTCTTATGTAGGTGTGGATGTTCTCACAAGAATTTGCTGCTGTGCTTTAAGCAGAGCTTTCTCCTGGTGCCCCGTGCCAGGGCTCAGCTGGGTCACAGCCCTGGTCACCTTCTGTGTCCTGACAGCCAAGACTTGGGAGCAGCTGTGTGCCCATCTGAGGTTTCTCTTCAGGATTAATATCCCTTCTTGCTTCCTGGTTTCCTACTGCTCTTTGGGGTTTTTTCCTCTCTTTCCTCATCCTAGCTAGTGAATAATAAAGCACTGGAATGCCCTTCCCAGGGAGGTGGTGGAATCACCATCTCTGGATGTGTTTAAAAAGACTGGAGATGGCACTTGGTGCTATAGGCTGGTTGAGGTGTTAGGGCAGAGGTTGGACTTGGTGATCTTAGAGGTCTCTTCCAACCTCATTATTCTGTGATTCTGTGATTTTTTGGCGTCTGTTAATCCCTTGCACTTTAGAGTGGGCCAATAAATGAATCCACAGTTGAAATTACTCTGATGAGGAAGGGGAAGCAACGCATTCTCTTTCCTCAGAGCTGGAAGAATGAGGCACAAGCTTTAGGTCACTCAAGGCTCTGTCTCAGTACTTGCCCTCAGCACCTCTTTCCTTCCCTTGCCTCTCACAATCTTTACCAAGGGAGTGATAAAATTGTTCCCAGCCTGTTGTTACTTGAGCTTCCCAAAGGAATGGGCAGGTCAGGCTGTGCAGGTCATGTGGAATAAAGTTGAGGAACGTGGCTGTTTTAAAAAAAAAAATGTATTTCTCAACCCTAATTAGTGGTAATTTCACAGAGGGCTGTGCTGGGATGGAGGGGTTGTGCTGGGATTGTGCTCTGGCTGTCAGTCAGTTCCTGCTTTGCCTTTCTGTGAGTGATTCGTGGTGAATTTGGGTATTTAACACAGGGACACACTGCAGCCCTGTCCCCTTGAGCTGGCACATCCTTGCCTGCTCCAGTCATCCCTGATCCAGAGGATTTACAGCTGTGCTTCCTTCCAGCCCCTGCTGTGTGGGTGACTGTCACTGCTGCTTCAATGTCCCTGCTCAGGGGTTGGAATAATTTCCTGGTGAAGAGCAAACAGTAAAATTCCAGCTACTTTGGGTTCCCTCCATGCAATTCCAGGTTGGAACTCCTCGGAATTGTCTTCTGGCTACCTCACAATTCCTTCAGTGGGGATTTTCCCTCTCTGCAGGGTCAGCAAATGGAGAAACGAGAGAAGTCAGGCACTGGCTGCACAATTCCAGTGTTGCCATTTCTTTGCTGTCCAGCTCTGAGGTGCTTTACACAGAGCTTTGGAACCTGACAGAGAGCCAAAATGTCTCCTCATCCCCAAAACACAGTGTGAGGGGACTGTGTCCTTTCAGAGCAAGGAGGTGCTGGTTCTTTCTGCCTTCTGGAGGTTTTAATAGTGATAAAATTGGGAGCCAAGGCTCCAAAGAAGTGATGTTGTCAAGAAGAGGGAGTGCTGGCAGACCAGCATTGTGTGCTGAAAAAGGAGAATGTGGGAAGATGGAAATCATGACAGAAAAAAGTGGCCCAAAAGTGGAAGATATTCCTGTTCTGGGTCATTAATTATTAAGCCAAGGGATGCTCATATTTTCACTGCAAGAGGCAAAGAAATTAAGATGAGGGTTTTCTAGGTAATCTTGCCTGTGAGCAGAATTAAGACATGCCTTTGGGAAGTCCCAAGGATGGGGATGCAGTGGTCAGGATTTTATGTGAATTTGAGGGCTTTTATTTTTTTTTTCTCGTCTACAGAATCTTTTGGTGTTTGCTCAGTGGGAAAGACACACGTTGGATATTTATGCATTCATAAAATAATTGAATTTTTAATGGTTCCACAGGATGTTTGGATATTGGCATGGCATTGAAGTCACTGCTCTGGTGGGCTCCTCTTGGTCATGGACTCTAAAAATTGTTCATTCTCAGTTGTGCATGGGTGGCATATCCATAGGGGCAGTGATAAGGCTGTGTGAAAACAGTTTTTGTCTTTGTTACACATACAAAACTAACCTTTTCCTCTCCTTGCCTCTGTTCCAGTCTCTGTCTGCTGCTGTCTCTTCATATTGTTTCTCTTCCTGTCTGAGCTCACTGGATTCATAGCCACTGAAATGTAAGTAAAAGTCATGTTTTCCCCTGTTTGTGTGCATGTGAATCTTTACAGCTTTACTGTTATCTGAGAGAAATATTCCTGTAATTTCACTAGGTCATTTAGTTGCCTAATGGGTTTGGGATTCCTTTAGGTTGAGTCCAAATTCTCAGACAATCATTCAGCTTTTTAATTTGCCAAAATTAATAGGCAAACTTGGTTCTGAACTATTTTTGATAGAGGAAGCTGTTCCAGACTTGCTTGATCCTTTATTAGCTGCATGCTGGATTGCATAATTAGCAGCATGGAGAAATGGATTGCATAAAATAAGAATTATTAATTTAATATCAATAATTGCTTTTTTTTTTATTATGTCAGAGCTGAATCTCTGATTCATGCAGGTAGTTTTATTAATGTGTGAATTTTTCCTTCTTTTGTTGAGCCTTACTAGGAAACCTTATTCACAGGTTTTGTGTCTGAGGACAAGTTGCCCCAGGTGGTGTCAGCTGTGAGAAAATGGAAATAATTTCTACTTTTAAAAATTATTCATTGAACAAGTATGAAGTACTTATTAACACCGAGTTAATCAGAATTTTATTTTTTCCCTCCTGTTCTCATGTTCTTCCTGCCTCAAAGTAAACTTTTAGTAACTCTTAACACATCTACCTTTGTTTTGGGCTCTAGGAAACCTTCTCCATCACCCTGCTGATGTGGCAGTGAGCTCACTGAGTGTGAGGCACAGTTCCTGGGTAGTTGGGAAGGGTAGAACTTCTGTCAGGCTCACATGATGGTCCTGATAGCAACAGATGTCAGTGCTGAGCTAAAAGGCTCTGAAACCCTGCTTAGATTGACCGTTTTGATAACCAAGAGGCTCTTGCATTGTTTTTGTGCAGCTCTGTCTTGGATCAAGAGTATAATTTCAGGAATAATGTTAAGGTTGACTAATGTTTAACTGAAGGCAGGAGTGTAATCAAGCTGGAGATCGTTTTTTGTGCCTGTTGCACGTTTACTTCAGAGATGGTATCTCGCATTTCTTGCTTGCTCACAGTTTCTTTGACTTCAGTTCTGTGTGTTTGCTTGTGAAATCCGGGGTCACCTTATCAGCCACTTCACAGAGCTGAGCTTCCTTGGGTTTCTTGTTTTAAAAAACAGAAAAGCCAGACAGACTGCTTCAAGTAAAGCACTGCTTTTTTCTTGCTCTCCTCATAGATCTCATTCTCTTGTCTGGTTTTCCTTTTTCTTCCAGTTAATGCTTTACAGGAGGAATTAGTAATATTTACCTAGTTTTGACCCAGTTATTGGAGAGCACATCTTTATGTAGTGGCAGTTTCCTGACCAGAAATTCCTTTTTGAACAGCACAATTGCATAACTCTGAGGAATCTCCTTGCTTTTTTCCTTAAGAAGATGATGCATTTTCCACAGAAATGTTGGGAAGTGCTGTAAGCATGCTCAGCTGACAGGTTCCTCATTAAAACCTCAGAGAGATGGTGAAGTGCCTTTCCCAGCAGGAGCTGTGTGGGCTGGAGGTGTTTGCAGGCAATAAAGCAGTAAAGTTGGAGAGGGGATGACATAGAAGAGTCTGGGACAAATGACTGCAGGAACCTGATTCGTCATGGACTGTCCAACACAAAAGCTCACACAAAAGAGGAGGAAAACCTCCTTCTGGTGAGTTACAAGTCACCAGACTCTTGCTGGGACTATTCACCCCCAGCAGCTGTGAAAAGGCTCTCCCAGAACAGCAGAAATACTTCAGAAAGTCACTTCAAGTCCTTCCCAGTTCAGAGACTTCGAAAGCAGGAGTGAACTTTTATTTTCCATTTCTTACTCATTGGTTTCTCTTCTGAGAAACCCAGTACAAGTTGTTGTGAGCCTCTTGTGGTTCCCTTTCAGTCAGGTATTACTGGCAGTGAGTTGTGAGGCAGCAGAGCCTCATCACTGGGAATAAGAATTGGGAGCTTTGCGTGGTCTGGAACTTGTGAGAGCTCTGTGCTGCCATTAAACTGGGTAATAGCAAATAACAGGGGAAATACTGTCTCAAAAAGGTTTCTGAGCCTTGTTTTCCCATGATCCAATACTTACAGATATATGGAAGATTCCTTATGTGCAAACTGTTCAGCCCTCATCAACTTTTATTGCGAGCTTCAAGGTGTTTTTTAATATTAAGAGGCTCCTACAACAGATACCTCACCCAGATTGAAGTTTCCCAATGCCAGCCAGGACCTGGATGATTACAGGTGTGCAGTTACATGGCATGAACTTTCCTGCTTTGTCACTGCCAGCTGGGCTGTGAGACTGCATCACTCTTTTCTCCTTTTTTGTCATATTTCCCTTAAAGCACTTGTCAGAGCCAAGCTGGGCGGGGAGAGCTGCACGATTCTGATGACAAGGTGAGCACTTGGCCTGGTGCTTTACATCAGAGACGTGGCAGGTTCCCTGCTGAGCGCTCAGAGCCTGTTCCACGGAGTTGTTGTGAGTGGGGTGTGTGCAGGGAGAGCTCCTTCAGGGCAGGGGTGCCCACAGGATTCCCTGTCTCACCCTCAGCACTGAGATTCCCTCGGTGGCTGCACTTCGAGCCAGAGGTTGGGGTGGTTTGTTGAGCTCGTGCTGCAACATGAGAAAAGAAGAATCTGCTCTGCACCACACTGACCCCAAGCACCCCCTGGCTCCTGCCCAGTGCTGCACTTTCCTCCACGCTCACAGGAGTGCAGCAGCCTCAGTGCCTGGTGTTACTCGAAGTCTCGGTTTGGCCGCTCTTGCCCAACTTCAAAGCTGTTTTTCCTTGACCAGCCCATTGTGGTAGCATTTACAGTCTCAGCTGCTGAAGGCTTGTCTGGGTGGCAGAGAGCCAAGAAATGACACCCTCATCTCGAGGATCACAGTCATAGCCCTGAACCCAAACATTACCTGTGTGGGGAGGACGGCAGCTGTGTCATAACCCGTGTGGGCATTTCTAATGAGCGCTGGGGCTGGGGCTGTGCTCAGGAGCTGGCTCCAGTTAGGAAGTCAAACCAAGACACTGCAGGAAGCTCATGGAAGAGGTAACACACTCCAAAGGCACGTCCTCTTCTGCTGCTGACGGGTTTCCTGGGGAGACCAGCCCTGAGGAGGGTAGAAAACTCCCAAGTTGCTCATCTTCCAGATTTATCCTGTGACCCTAACAGGCCTGTGAGCAGCCATGAAGGAAATCCAAGCTTGGCACTTAGGTGGGGCTGCATCCTTCCCAGGAAAAGCACAGTGAAGGGCCGGTGAGGGAAAAGAGCTTTTTTCTTTTCTCAGTCACAACCCATCATTGCCATTAAGGGGAGGGTGAGTTTAACTCTGGAAGTCAAAGATCCTCTTGATTTTCAGGTGTTTTTAGTCCAGACTGAGAGTGACTGAAGACTTAGTCCAAACTTCAGGCACTGGAATGTCCCCATCCCAGGAGGTGTCCAGGGATCACCTGGATGTGGCACTCAGTGCTCTGGGCTGGGTGACAAGGTGGGGATGGGTCACAGGTTGGACTCAATGATCTTGGATGTCTTTTCCAACCTAAGTGATTCCATGCCAAGAACCTTGATGAATCTCCTCAATTCTGTAGAAGATAAAGAAAAGGAGCTCTGTGCTCCACTTTCGAACCTCTGAAAGATGAACAGCATCAAACACTCTTGGTCCCACTGAGCCAATGACTCAAAAGGCTGAACAAATTAAGCTGAAGGGTTAAATGTGTCTGGTTTTTCCTGGGCAAAACCAACAGTTGGTTGAGTTGAGAGTAGTCTGAGGGCTAGAAATGGCTTGTCCTGCCTTTAGCAGCCTCCTCATTCCTCTGCTGCTGTGTTGCAAATCAGAAGCATAGAAATCACCCCTCTCTTTTCTAATTAACTCAGATCAGTGCTAGACGTTAATAGCTGGCAAGATGATAATCTCACTGTTTTATCACCCTAATTAGGTCATGAATTATGTCCTGTAAGATCAATGATAGTTTTCCAAGTATTCCATCATTAAGGATTAAAGATGTAATTAACTAATCTAGTCTGCCTTGCATTGGCAGCCAGGGGATGGGGCAGGAGGGTATGAATGTGATGCTTGTGGTATGAATGTTTCTGCTCAACACTAATTCATCTGCCACAGCACACTGTAGGGAGCAACAGACTGTTCCTGGCAGTGTTTGCTTTTTTTTTTTTATTAATGTAATAACAGACAAAAACCTATCTGAAGTGACAAGTTTGCTAATTGGAAAGCTGAGCCCCCTGCAAGGCAATTAATTACTTAAGCAGAATATCTGCAGTAAAATTACTGCCTTTTCATGAAAGCATAAGCCATGAATCACAGAGTCATGGAATATCCTGAGCTGGAAGGGACCCACTAGGGTGATCAAAGCCCAGCTCCTGGCCTGAAACAGGATAGCCCCAAGAAGGCTGTCAGGAGTGTGGGAGGAAGCAAAACTCCAGGAGTTTCAGGGAGCAGTGATCCTTGTCCACACTGGATTCATTTGCATGCCCAGGACTGATCCTGCAGAGCAGCAGGATTGTCACCAGACCTGTCTTCAGAGGCTTTTTATCCCTCAGCTCTCCAGAGCGTGTGGGCTGTGTTTTGTGGCTCTCAGCCCATGGAAATGGTACCAAGCAGCAGAGTGTGATCCAGCTGCAGCAGGGGTTCCTTCTGCTGCAAACCCTAATCTGGGAGCACAAGCCCAGAGGTGCCACAATTCCTGTGTCCTGCCACGGAGCTGGAGATACACCTCCAGCCCTGCTGGCTCATCCATTTGAGGCAGATGAAATGCTGGAGCCAAGCAGCCCAGCAGAGCTTTGTAGGCAAAGGAAATTGGAGTTGTAATCCTGCTCCTGCCACGGACTGACCTTGAGACAGAGACTTTTCTGCAGAAGGATGTAATCCTCAGCAGCCCTGAGAGAGGTAGGCAGGTAAGAAGCTTAATTGATGTTTGTGAGGCAAGGTGGGGATTACCTAAGAGGAGGTGTTGGAGGTTTGTGCAGGGTTGCTGTGCACTGTGTGGGCTTGCAGGAAGCGGAAGGTCGTGTCATGATGTCATCTGCAATTCCTGACTCAAGTCTACATTGACGTCTTTCGAACCCTTCTCCTTCTTCCTGTCTCCTGGAGAGCTGTAATTCCTTCCTTTGTAGGGCAGCGTGTTTGCTGTGCTCCACAGCTGATCTGGGACAGGCACCTTCGCACTGAGGAGCTGATTGGGATGCAGGAGATGACAAATGTCAGAGCAGCAGACGCATGACGCAGGAGAGAGTTTGCTGACCTGCTTGTTGTTGTTTCTTCACACAAATGGAAAAGATTTGTCTAATGCTCTCTGCTCTGGCACCACTGAAAACGTGGTGACGCAGGAATCTCAGCATTGGAGGGTTGTGTTTCTGGAAGGAGTTTGATTAGAGCTGAAAGGGCAAGTGGAGCCAAGAGGGCTCACCTGAGAAAGTCTTTTGAGAAGCTTTGGGCTTCCTCAGGAAAGAATAATTATTTTCCCTCTTAGGTATGGGGTCCTGGAGATCAGAGGGTGCCTCCTGGCAGTTGGAGGATGAGTAAAGTGCAGCTTTCTGGAGGAAGTGGCTGTATTTTCTCCATGGCTGATGACTGAGGAGGAAGCTGGCTGATTGTTTGCTGTGAAAGGGCGAGAAAAAAGGCTAAAACCTGAAGCAGGGCCTTGGGACAAGGAGGACAGAGGCCAAGGCAGACGCGTTTAGAGAGCACCCACACAGTGTGTGAAGCTCTGGAGGGTGGATGCACTGCCCACCCTCAGATCCAAAGGCTCTTCAGCTGTTGAAGTGCTGCAGTTAGTGGCCAGAGCTGCTGGGTGGAAAGAAATCACTGTGGAAGTTTTGTTTCTGGGGAAACGAAGCTGTTGTGTCATAAATCTGAGACCTAAAGCCCAGGGAACAGGTCTGACTTTCTTTGGATAAATCCCTGGAGCCATGGCCTGCCCTCTGGCTGCTGTGGCCCCCTTGCCTTGGCTCTCACGTGCCATTGGCGTGATCTGGCCAAAGGGTCCCTCCAGCTTTTTGCGTGGAACGCTGGAAGTTTGTAAGCAGACAGGGTAAGCAGCCCAGCAGCATCACTCAGGAATGTGAAATATTTCCAAGTGGCTCTTTCTAGAAGTGAAGCAGATTCCTGATGTGTGGATCATGGAGAAACTTCCCTGCTGTTCCTCGGGTCAGTGGGGGTGGGAGGTCCGGCTCTCACCTTGTTGTACTTTCAGAGCTCTGCACCCTCACCCTCCTTCACTGTGCTGCTTTTATTCAAATATTCCTTAGCAGCAGCCAGGAAAACACCAACTCCTCCATGTTTGGAGCAGGTACACCCTGCCTTTGGAGTCACAGTATGACCAGTATCACTGCCTCTCTCTGCCTGGCCTCAGGTTTTATTTCCTTTGTGATCATCCCAGATTTACTGTTAAGGCACTGCTCCTCCTGGGACACTTTGTATTCCAGCTATAAATTAGAGTCAACTTCTTGTCTTCCACCAGAGATGTTGGTCCTTCAGGGAGAGTGGCTAGAGGGGGTAAATAAGCTTTCCTGACATCCCAGGAGAGTGGTTAAATAGTAGGAAGGCTGGGTGCAATTTGGCTTTGTGGCTCTGGGGAGGAGGATGACAAGGGACATGTGAGTGCCAGCCCTTTGCCCCCCAAACCTGGGTGCCAGTGGTTCACTGGAAGGAATAGCCTTGACCATGGAAATTTGCATTACCTGTGAGATTTCCAGAATTCCAATACTCCAAATATTTGAGGAGAGAAATGTCCAGTTTGTTGAAAACAACATTTCTTGTGAGGTTTGCCCCACCAGGTGCAGCCTGTGGTGTGTTGTCATTGTACCCTTGGTTCCCCATGGTGAGAGGGAATATCAGTGACACACAGAGGATGCACTTGGGAGCTGGATTTATCAGTTTGGGCCCTCAGCAGGAGCTGATCATGCCATGAGGAGGCAGTGGCTGGACTGGGAGGGAGAACAGGATCCAGCTGGATGGGTGCTCCATGGAAGGTGAGGCTGTGGTTGAAATGAGGGGAAGGAAAGGAAGGATCACTGTATGAGCTGCCTGATGTCTGTGCAGTGATAGACTGGGTTGTGAAATTTGGAACATGACTTGGACAGGGGCAGAGGGCTACTGGGTGAGGAGGAGGAGGAGGAAGTGGCAGTGAGCCTTGCCCAAGGGACAGGCTGGGAGCCGCTGTTCCAGTGGCCAGACTGTGGGACAGGAAGCCAGTTTCCTTCTCCTGCAGCTCATGGGCTGTGTGACCTGCACAGGCTGCCCTACTTCTCTGTGCCTCAGCGATCCAGCCAGCAGCCAGGTGAGCTCAGCACTTGCCTGCCTATGTCAGAGCTCCCCTGGCTCTCTGTGCTCAGTTCATGCTCTGATTTCTGCCAGAGAAATCAGAAATTTCTTTCTCACTCACTCATCACCGAGCGGCTCCTGTGCCTTCGCTGCCAGAGCTGCATGATTCCTGACAGGTTCAGGGTTAGAAATCAGCAAATACAAACACTGACCGTGCTAGGGCTTTTCTCCAGAGAGCTGGGATGTTGGGCTGAGCTGCTGGACCTGGCTGTGCTCTGCCAGCCCTGCTGTGAATGTTCCTTTAGCCAGGAACACCGAGGTGCCCGTGGCACTGCTGGGCATCCCTGGGCATCTCAGCCAGCACAGCCCTGGGAAGGAGCCAGGGTTTCTGACATGGGCTGGAGCTGGGAAATGGATGGGAGCACTGGGGCAGCACTGAGAGGTGCCTTGCTCTGGGGGATTAGTGCCCATCCTGGCTGGGGCTGCTCCTCCCGGCCCTGTTTGGATATATGACTTAATCCAATCTGCCCAATCCGGCAGTAATGAACACGTAGAGGAGAGAATGCATTCCACCCAGGAGGAGAGGGCTCAGCCAAAAAGCTGCTAACTAGGTCGCTGATGAGCAATCTTTCCCCTCCCTCTGTGTCATTTTTATTAATCACTTGAAAAATAGGTTGAGTAATGATTGCAAGCAACTTGTCAAGCCAATTAAAACCAGAGAAAGGTAGGGCTGTGAAGCTGAACACAAATGCTGTGCTGGTTTTAAATGAGTGTCTGTAAACCCCACTGACCTGTGAGTAATTGCCTCCAAAAAACCTGGCAGCATGTGTATTTCTCAGTGTGAAGGTTTGTTTCTTCTGCATCCACAGGGCAAACAGTTCATCGTGGCCCAGAGATGGATCACCAGAGCAAAATCACTCTGAATCTGTCTTGTAGCTGCCTTACTCTGCTTTGACTCTTAGCATCTGGACTCTCCACTGGGGCTTGTCAAAGAGTTTAGTGCACTTTGAATGGAAAATAAAAATGCTACAGAGCGCTCACTTGTTTTATTTTATGTAATTTGCCTGAATCTAAGCTCCCATAGCTTTATAATCTGCCCAGCTGGAAGATAAATTGTCAAATCTTATTTGTCGAACAGGGAAAAGAGCTTCTAGGTAATCTCACCATCATCTCACTTCAATGGGGTGAGTCTCCCCTGAGTGGATTCTCCAGGACCATTCAGCAAATTCAGCACTGGGGTTGTTTTGGTTTATTTTTACGTGTCGGATGGATCGTTGTGCCAACAATAAATGTTTATACTCCTGCATTCCTCTGCCTCTCTATCTGTGTTTTGTCTCCTGGAGATGCGTGCCAGCGCTGTGGGTGCTATGAGACAACATTACTCTTTGGGAGGCTGGTGTAGTGTGTGAGATCCTGCTGCCCAGGATGTTTCTTCCCATCTGTTCCTGGCTCAAATCCCCTTCTCCTCAATTTTAGTCACCACTTTTGGTTACCATTCATAGCCTGAAATGTGATATTAAGGAGAAGAATACAAATATGTCCTGCTGCCTTCCTCCTCTTGCTGCTGCTCTGTCAGCTGGGTGGCAATAACAAAAGGCAATTAGTGACACAAATAAGCTTTCCTGGGGGTAGCTGAGAGCAGCCTTTCTCTGGAACTATTTGTGGCACAAATGGAAAAACACATGCTTCCCTCCTGCCTAAAAGGAGTAGCAGCCCTGGGGAGGGAGGGATCAATAACCTGCCATCCTCTTCAGCATTAGGCCCTTGTTTTGTAGCACCTCTGAAACCTCAGGGTGGAGAAGGGTACAGGAAGCACAGAACAGAAATTTTGTTTTTTACTGGTGCAGAACTTGTTTAGAGCCTCCTGCACTTGCCAAGAAATGAAATAAAGCCATGATTTGCCCCCATTCCATCCTGGAGAGCTTTCCCTTCTCTCTGTAACACTGTTGTAGCCATCACACAATCAAACCTCCTCTTTCCAGTCTCCTTTTCCCCCTCCCCATGCACGTTTTTGGGTTAGCAGCCCTGTGCCTGAGCCCACCTGTGTTTCTGCCCTCCAGAGTTAATGAGCTCTACGTGGATGACCCAGACAAAGACAGTGGAGGGAAAATAGAAGTGAACCTGAACATCAGTTTGCCAAACCTGCACTGTGAATGTGAGTACCTCTTCACTTAGCAGCTTTTCTTTGTGCTTTAAGTAATACTTGAAATGGGCCCAGCCTGGTACAGTGGCCCTTCTTCTGTAACAGGATGGAAATAAGTAGCTGCAGCCTCTGCCAATATCCCATTGCTTTCTGTTCCAGGCCAGGGCACCTGTTTTCTTGGACCATGTGTTAGTGGCTGATCTCCTTCACTGGCTGCTTTCTGAATCTCATTTCCTTTTTTCTTTTTTTTTCTTTTTAAATTTTATTTATTGTTTAATAGCAACCTTTTTGTGTCTGGGAGCAAGAAACCTCCCAAGTTCCATTTGGAGCTGTGAGTGCACCAGCTGGTTGTTGGCTCTTCCCAGGTCACCTGCCTTGTCTGCCCAAAGTTGTTCTGTTTGTGGGGAGTGCAGGCAGCTGGCAGGACATGGGAGGTGTATTTGTGTCAAATAGGCAGTGTGAAAAGTTTGGTTGCAAGGCTTTTCTGGTATAACAATTTTTGACAAAGGACATTATCACCTCAGCTTAGTCAAACGTCAGGAAAAAAAGGTGTGGATTTTTTTTCAAGTAAAACCAATACATGCTTTTCCTATGCAGCCTTCCTATTGCTTATTTTGTTTGGGTTTTTTTAAAAATTATCTTTTCCCTCCCACCCCTGCAGTGGTTGGACTGGACATCCAGGATGAAATGGGAAGGCACGAAGTGGGTCACATTGACAACTCGATGAAGATCCCTCTCAATAATGGGGATGGCTGCAGGTTTGAGGGCCATTTCAGCATCAACAAGGTGAGTGGCACTGACAGTGGGTGAGGGTGTGCTGCCTGGGGAGATGCTGGCAGGATCCATTTGTGAAAATGAAAATTTGCAAATCTGTGTCTCTCCTGCCATGTTCTGTGTGTTTATGACCCTGATCAGACAGAAATTCAAGTCAGTGTGGGGAGAGGAGGCAGCATGGCCAGACCCACAGGGAATGTGTTAGATCAGGGGTTTGCTTCACTCTCCAAAGCAGGTAATGGAGACAGAATTGCTGATCAGGGAGAGCAGCTCTGTGCAGCAGCCCCATGTCCAGGGGATGTGTGAAAACCCTACAGATGCCAAAGGGCTCCTGTGTTTACTCCTCACGACTTCTGCACCTCCAAAACCTGACTCAGGGTGGAGAGGTCTCTGGCAGTGGCTGCATCTCAGCTCTCCTTTGTTCTGAGAGCTGCAGAATGACAGGAATGTGCCCTGCTGGAGGGTGCCAGGCTCCTGCTGGGATGTTTGGAATACAGCACGTGGCCCCACGCATGCTTGCTGGGGATGCTCTGCTTCTGTCTCAAGGAATGAAATTCCAGGCCTGGAGGAGGCTCCTCTTTGGAATGGGTGTGTTCAAGATGGAATAATCTTGCTATGTAATGCTGGAGATGACTTGCTGGGGTGGGGGAGGCACTGGTGGGACCCAGTGATGTCCTAAGAAAGGCACACCCTTTATTCACTCCTCTTGGTGTACCACAGGCTACAAAATCCTCCTTCCTTCTTTTCCTCCCAGGTCCTGTTAAAGCACATCTAAAAATAACAGACAGCACCTCTTGCTGATTCTGTGGCATGGAAGTGATTGGGATTTAAAAAGAGGACTTTTTCCTCATCTCCAGGGCACCAGGATGGCTGGCAGCTGGTAGTCCACAAAACTGGGAAAGGGCTTCTGGAAAGTTCCTGTCCAGACAATTCCCAGAGCACAGAGCTGAGGCAGCTGGGGGTTTGTGTGCTGCATGTGGTGTGTCCTGCTCACAAAGCAGCCCCAGAAGGGGGTGCAGAATGTGGCACTGAGGAGCTTCCTCCACTGCTCATTTGTGTCTCATTTAGTGGCTGGGACAGCTGTCACAGGCTGGGGAGCTGACCCAGGACTTGTGGCTCTGGAAGCCCAAATCTCTTGTGTGTGACCTGGCAGTCTGCAGTGCCTTGGCAGGAATTGGACAGGCTGAGAGCTGGAGTGGGACCTGGCCAGCCTTGGGAACCTGACCAGGGCTTGCACTTGGGCGTTGCTGTCCCAGCTGCTGAGGGAGGACAGGGTGACAGTGAGATGCTGGTGTGTGCTGCTTGCTGTTTGCTCAGCTTGTTTATGACACCACTGGTGTCCACACCTGAAAGCGCTCCCAGGAGTGCGCTGCTGTTCCTCAGGTCATTAAATCAGCTTTCCTGAAAGCACATGGAAGGGCATGTGGCCTCCCATGGCCCTGCTGGTGAGGTGTCTCTGCAGAGAGCAGCTGGGCAGCAGTTGTATAACCACCCTCCCACTCCTGCCTTGGGCTGTGCCACATTGCTCCTCAGGGATGCTTCATTTCACAACCTTTTCTCAATAGGAAAATATTCTTGCACCCTCCATGTCAGTGATTAAGCTGAATCTGCTGAAGGACTTCAGGGCTAGTGACCTGAAAAGTGCATGCTTGCAGAGTGGTGCCATCAGAGGGACACCAGGGCTCATTTTCTGTCTTGGAACTGAGCCTTTAGGTGAAACTTGTGCTTTTCAGTTCTTTGTATTTCCCTCCATTAAAAAAATTTAAAGGAAGGGCCCTTGCTAGATTCTGCCAAGGGGAAGATCTAGGTTAGTTTGTATGGGATGCCCACATGGGTTTGGTGGTGGATTTTCTCTTCACATAAAACTCATTCCTGCACACAATCTCAGAGGTAAAGTTGCTCATGACTGGTACCAGAAGAGAAATACATCCCCAGCTTCCTGGGCTGCTCTGCAGCAGTGGGCCCCTTTGCAAATGCCAGATGTGGGAGATGTGGGAGTAAGACATTGAGCAAGAGAGACAGGAATTTTATTTTAATGGGGATGAAAGACATAGCCTTAAGTGCTGGGAATCCCTGGAGCTGGGAGTGACCCACTCATCATCCCCTGGTCAGGACCATCAGCAGTGTGGGGTGCCAGGCTCCGGGGTGCAGGACCTGAGCGCGGTGGTGCTGGTCAGCTGCAGGAAGGCATCACGGATTCTCCCATCTCCTGGATGGATCCAGGCATTCCCATGTCACACCACAGAGCCTAGCAATGCCTTGAGGGATAAAATGTGAAATCCTGTCTTCCCTGTTGTGGCTAATTTTAGGTCCCTGGTAACTTCCACGTGTCGACGCACAGCGCGACGGCGCAGCCCCAGAACCCCGACATGACTCACGTCATCCACAAGCTCTCATTTGGGGACAAGCTACAGGTGAGTCCTGAAACTTCCCTGGCTCTAGGGGAATGCAGTGAGAGTGGTTTAATGTCAGACACTTTGGTTTTATGGAAGGCTTGTGTGTCCCTGCACCGTAAGCTCAAGGCTGGAAGAGTTCACAGCTGCCACCAGCTGGGGCAGGAGCAGTGTCCAGCCACAGAGCAACTGTGATGTGTTCTTCTGAAACTCAGAGTGCTTTTGGAAAATTCAGTGGGGACAGTTAGAAATGAGGGCTTGTGGCTCAGCAAAATCCTGGTTTTGGCATGAACACAGCAAACAAACCTTTCTGCCTTTGTGGAGGAGCAGTGATGCACTCAGGGAAGATGTGTGCTGGCTACTGTGTTCACCACAGCAGCAGTCAAGCTCTTTTTAATTCATTCACTCTACTTGTATAGCAGACACCTATTAGTCAAATTTGCACTGTGAAACACAAGTTAGACTTAGCACTGCCAATTCCCTGCTGAATGCATGCACTTGCCCAGTGGATAGAATTTCACCAGGTGCTGCAAGTTATGTAATATTACCTGATTTCTCAATAAGGACAGATTACAGCACTAGCCTATTTCCAAGGAGCTGCCCTCACAGGTGGGAGTTCCACATGTGCACACCCAGCTTGAGACTCACCCTAAACATTGCTTACCCTTAGCCTCTCTGTAATCTTCTTTCCTCAGCACAGACGTCTCATTAGTCTGCTCCTTGTACACCCACTTCCAAAGCCCTTTTTCATGCTAACAAGTCTAAGCGTTGCTTTGTAGTCTTCTGGTTCTGCTCCCGGCTCCTTTTAGGAATTATCTTGTGTGGGAACGAGGAAATATTAGCGTATAAATAAGCTTGGCTTAATGTCTGTAAAGCACACTGAGATTATGAAAAATAGGAGGTGAGTGGTAATGGGGAGTTGTGCAGCCTGCGTGGGAAATGGGTGCTCTGAGGGAGCATTCCCATTGTTTTATCATGGAGTGCTGGGGGAAGGCAGCTGGAGTGTGAATCAGCATGGAGGAGGAGCCTGGAGAGACAAGCAGCAAGTGCCTTCAGTTCTTGTGGTGAGAAACCTGTCTGGCAAACGTGGAGTTGGCTCCTGGCTGGGGCAAGTTGAGAGGAGTATGTTCAGAGCTGAGGATGACTGCTCATGGTCTGAGGTGCTGCAGGCAAGCAGCAGCTCAGCAGCACAAATTAAAGAAGGGTATCTTCCCCAAACAGGTGCTACCACGACTCAGCAAGTGTGGGGAGCTTTAAATCTGCCTAGGTGCACCTTTGAATATTTCAGGTTGTCTCCACCTGCTTTGATGTAATAAAAGCTTATATTCCTTACAGAGGGTGAGGAGCTCCTTATTCACTTGTGTCATGTGCTGGGAGTTTGTTCTTTGTGGGTTGGGGCTGACTCTGCCTCAGTGATCCACTGAGGGACAGGCTGTGTTCTCCAGAAAAACCAGTCTCTTTGAAGCAGAGATTTAAATATCATCTGGCTCTGAATGAGCTTTGAGTCTTCATCAGTACTTTGTGCACAATAGTGGCAGACTTCCTGTAGATTTTTCATCCTCATTGAGATGAGATCAGAATGAAAACCTGCAGAATTAAAACTGATGCAGTGAGTTGCTGCATGTCAGGGGTAACCCAGTAAGGAGAGGGATGAGGAGAGCAGGAGATGATGCCTTTTTACTGTCAGGGGTGGGCAACTCTCCTGACAAGGTTAAAGCCAGGATTATTCAACACGATAATGTAGAACTCAGTAGAAATTATGATTAAAAATACAACATTTCCTATTTCCACACACCTCTCTTTACTGGGTTACCTGACAGCTGGAGGTAGGAACTCATTGGTTTGAATTTTGGTCTTGATGAGGGGAAAATCTGCCAAAAGTTTGAAGTGAACCTAAAATCTCTGGTGCAGATATTCTGTAAGAGACTTCTTAGCTGTTCCAAGAATGGACACAACACTGTAGCCCACTCCAGGGGCTTCTTTTTCTTATGCCTTTTACAGTGAGTAAAGAATGAGCACAGCCTGCAGATGTAGGGTGGGAATGGTGGTGGTTGTGTGAAATTCCAGCAGGGCAAAAGGCCTTGCAGAAGGATCAGCTGCTGCTTTTGCTCTGCTCCTGTTCCCAGCACCTTCCAGTGGAACTTGCTGTGATTTTGTCTGTCCAGAATTTCCTCTCTGCTGAGCAGAACTGGTTCACTTGCTGCTTCCTCCCTGATCCACTCTGTAGTGCTGGGAGCAGGGAAATGTCCATGAGGATGAGACAGACACGTGTTGAGAGGGTCTGGGAAGGAGATGGCATTGCCCTGTTGGTGAGGTGAAACTGCCACACCCCTGACCAAATCCTCACTCCAAACTCTTCTTCCCTGTTGTCTGACTTAAGGTCAGGAATTTCTGGGTCGTGGAGCTCTGTGTCCTTTCTTTGTACCTTGTGAGCAGCACAACCCCTGACCTACAGCTGCTGCCATGGGCTTTTCCCTGCCTGGAGAGATCACACATGGATGATTCTGTTGCTGGAGATCAGGCTCCAGGTCACAGCGTGTGCAGGGCATGGAAATGCTGTTTTTCTGGGCAAACAGATACTCGCAGGTCTGAAATCAGCTGCAGGAAAAGCTGAAGGGGTGTCAGTGTTGGGATGTGTCCTTCCATCAGCCATCTCCAAGGCTGGGGAGTTGTACAGACCCAGCTGCCCTGACACCAGCCACCTTTAGAGGAGAAACCTGCTGAGTTTTAACCCCAGTGTGACTCCCATCTATTTCCCTTTCAGCCTGATAAAATTAATTTCCCAGTTACCTCTGCAAAGCTCTTAGGAAATACCTCACGGTGAAAATTTCACAACTGGCCTCTTCCAACTGCAATTCCTTTAGCTTTGGAGTGGTTTTGGAGTTTCATCTTGTAAGATGTTGTGAAATCAGCTTTTTCACTTGGAGCCAACCGCTGTGATGATGGTCACTGAAAGATATTTGGGGTCATCTTTCACTGGATCCAGGCTTTGTTTTTTGGAAGGGTTGAATCAGGCTGGTTACAGGCTAGGGAAGCAAAGGTCAAGAGTATCAAGGCAGAGCAGAGTTTCTTCATCCTCCTTTTTGCTTTCCAGGTCCATAACGTCCATGGAGCATTCAATGCCTTGGAGGGAGCAGACAAGCTCAGCTCAAACCGTGGGTATTCCTGGGCACTGCAGCTCTCAGCCACCCTCTGCAGGAGGGAAAGCAGGGCCATTCATGCAACACTGCTGTATCCAGTGTATTTCATTCGCCTCTTCAGCCAAAATCATCCAGACATTGCTGGCTGACATTTCCATTTCCTCCAGTGCTAGAGAAAAGGCTTAGTCCAAAAGGTCCTTTGCAGTCCTTGTGGAGTTTTTTATCCATATCCTGTTCCTGTAGTGTCCCTTTGCTGCTGTAACTTCCACCAGAACTTTGCCTTGTACTTGTGTTGCAAATTGCCTTGAAATTTCTGCTCTGTGGATGGCAAGAGGGACATTTTCATGGCCTAGCACAAAAAGGAAAATTCAATGCATGCTACAATTCAATGTAGAGAGTTGTCTCTTAAATGTTCAGGCTCCTCCAGGACATCAGTCTTGTCCATTCCTCGGAACAAAATTTCTATGGCTGTTCCTGAAGTTGTGGTTTGGGGTTTTTATACCTCCAGAAGCCAAATGTCATTGTGTTACACTTGGCTAGAGGATCCTTCAGAGATGTCATTTAGAATTCTGTTTTAGAACTGTTTTAGCAGACACAAAAACTGGAATGAGCCATTTAAATAATGAAAAAAAAAAAGTTAAGCAGCTGTAGGAGTGTAGGAGAAGGAGGATGAGAAAGCAAGAAAGAAATGGAAGTACTCAGGTTGTGATACCTCAGGTTTTTTAGTCAAAATGATCTCAGTGGGCTGCAGCCCTAACCTCAGCCAGTTCCTGATTTAACCAGGCTGTTTGTGGTGGTGAAAAGTGTTACCATTTATAGTTGCAAGCAGTTGGGAAGGTTGGGGTAACCCAAACCATGGGTGGGTTGTGGTCCCACAGAAGGTGTGGGCGGCTCCTGGTGTCACCCAAGCACCTGCCAGGGTTCTGAGCAAAGGGCACAAATGTGGCGTGTGAAGCTTTGTCCCTGCGATAAGGAGGAGGGAGTCACCCTTTTCTGTGACTTGTCCTGTGGGCTGGCTCCTTTCTCTCAGCGCTAACATGTCCTTCCCTTCCTTCCCTGAGCACAGCCCTTGCCTCTCACGACTACATCCTGAAGATTGTGCCCACGGTGTACGAGGACATGAGCGGCAAGCAGCGATACTCCTACCAGTACACCGTGGCCAACAAGGTAAAGCAGCAGCTGCCTCTCCACCCCCGGGCTCCTCTCTGCACCCCAGGGGATGCTCAGCCACCGTTCCTCCCCTCCTGCTGCTCTCTGTGCCCTGTGGGTTTGTAGGTGAGCAGTAGCCTCTGCTGGGAGAAGGAGGAACTGAAGCTCCTCAGAGTGGGGCTTTTCCTGCTGCTGGAGTTTGCCAGGCTTGGGAGGGTTTGTCAGAGCAGGTGGTGGTGCTTTCATTCCTGTTCTTCCTCCTGGTGTGCTCACCTGTCAGTTTAGCTGATGTGGATTTCTGTAGATTGTGTGGGAGGTGTTTACAGGCTGCAGGAACTCCTGTTGTGCCTGGCAAGGTGCATCTGAATGGAAATAATCCAGCTGAGCACATAAGACTTCATTTACACCTGGTTTTAGTAACTAAACAGTCTCAGTTGTGATGGATGGATGAGACAAATAAATCAGCAGAGTTTTTAGCTTTTTACAAATGTTTATTTCAGACATTAAGTCACTGAACTGAAGCAGGCAAATATGTGCTGGTTGAGTATTTCACAGTCCCTGCATTATGATAGTGAATAATCACAGAATCCATTAGTTTAGAAAAGATCCAAGATCACCAAATCCTACCAGTGACCAATTCCCAGCTTGTCACTCAGCCCAGAGCATGAGTGCCACATCCAGCATTTTAACAATTCAATATATTGAATTGTTTTAAGGAAAAAAAAGGACCCTATTTACTTTTTACAGTAGAAAGCATCTTCCAGTTGAAAATTACTTGCCATTTAGGTGCTAAATGAAAGTCCAAAATCTGTTTGTAATATCTACTTCTAGTTTGCCCTAACTGATAATTAGGCACACACTCTCCTGGACTAGTTCTCAGATTAATGTTCCTGACTGGTGACTTCTGGGCTTGCTTGTGTGTCTGCCCCAGGGATTTGAAAATCTCCCTCTGTTCAGATTACAGTGTATTTGTTCTGCTTAATGTCACAACTGCTGTTCTGATAAGACTCCTGTGACAGGAGTTCTGAAAGTAATTTGGAAAATAGCAGGAGCTTTTGACACTTCTGTGAGCTTGGCTGCAAATTGGGGCGTTCAGCCAAGTCTGACTCATTAGGGCAGGAGTGCTGGTGGGGAGAAGGGGACAGGAAGGAAAAAATGAGGTCAGTTCTGTCAAAATGGAGGTGCTGAGAAGCACAGCTGTGCTTTCTGCTCATGGTGCTTCAGTCCTTCACTCCACACTGAGCAGTGGGAAAGGGAAATGGGAAGCCCCTGGAAGAGTCTGGCACAGAGTGGCTGCTATGGGGAGAGTCTGAAGGGGACAAACTCTGTGTCCTCTCTTAGCTCCCCTGCTTCCTCCCTTCCCACAGAACCACTGTCCCAAAATGAGCTGCAGAGCTCCAATAAAAGCCTGAAAATGTCATGACTGGGGACTTCTGCTTCTCTTGTCATCATGGGATGAACCACCTAAAAATAGGGAAATTTGGAATTTATGAGATGATTGAAGAGAAATGCTGTTTCACCAGCACACAGAACAAATTTTTTTTTTGGTGTCATGCTCACGAGTGTCCTGTGGCTCTTTTTTTATTTTTCTGAAGTATTTGAGGCTGTCTTTGCCTCTTTGAGAAGGAGAATTGAGGCAGGAGAGGAGATGTGAGCTGGCAGCTTGTCACAGGGCTGAGGGAGGGAGAGGCAGCCTGTGCCACACTGGGCTCTCCTTGGACTCTGGGTCCCCAGCCTGCTGTCCTGGGATTTTTCTTCACCCTGTGAATGTCTGAAAACTGATTCCTATCTCCACTGACAGCACAGACAAAATACTATCTCAGGAAGATGTGGCTTCAGTTCCCAAGCTGGTGCTGGCACTGGGCAGTGTGTCCTGCTGGGTGCTGGCCTGTGGCTGCAGCTGGCACTGGATCTGTTTGGAAACAAATGGATTAAAGGAGAGTGGACCTGGAAATCGGGAAGGTGTCTCTCCCAAACCAGCCTGGGATATTTTTTGAACCTTTGCTAATATTTTTCTGTATACAGTTTCATCCTGGCTTTCAGCAGGAATTTTAAAGATGGTTCCACATGATTGATACTAAGAGGCACAGCATTCCCATTGCCAATGGAGAGGGGGCCTGACAGAGGAATGCAAAGACAGGGAGAGATTTTCAGGCTTTTGCAAACTAAATTTCATTTGTTTGGTGAATGATTTATATACAAAATATAGACATACAGACCTAAAACTTCACCTGCAGCCAGGCTGTTTATATTTAAATAGAGTAGATTTAGGATGGAGAATCAATGACAGCCTTTCTGTTTAATCCTGTGACTCTGAATGAAGGTGAGAGTAATCACCATCACTCTGTCCCCAGCTCTTTCATTATCAGCCTGGAAGGAGATTGTTTTCCTCTTTGATAAGGATGGGAGGTGAGCACTCACACAGGAATTCGCTGTTTGCTTCTTTCCATCTGGCCACTGCTACAAAACAGTGGGGTGAAGGCCAAACCCACGGAGGCAGCTTTCTGGCAGGCACTCTCTGGAATGAGCTTGCTCACATTTTGTGCCATTTTCTCCTTTTTTTCCCCTGTTTTTCCCCAGGAATACGTGGCCTACAGCCACACGGGCCGCATCATCCCGGCCATCTGGTTCCGCTACGACCTGAGCCCCATCACAGTGAAGTACACAGAGAGGAGACAGCCTCTGTACAGGTTTATCACATCGGTGAGTCACCCTACCCTCTCCTTCTCCCTTCCTCTGCCTGCCTTTCAGGGCCCTCCTGAGCCTTTCTTGCCCAGAGGAATTGAGTTTCTGCCTCAGGGCACTGCGATGAGGTGGGGACACAGCGGCACATCACTGGTGTGCTGCTGGACTGGGAGGTGATTTAATAGCTGGGCACAAAAAGAAGGGAAATTAACCCGTTCCAGAAGGGCCAGGCTCTGCCTAGGCAGGATGGGCTCTCTTGCAGCATGTCAGAAGCTTGGAAGTAAAGCTGAAAACTGCCATAAACTGCTCAGTTATCCAATGAGATCAAATGTGCAGAGAATCTAGAGTGGTTTGGACTGAAAGAACCTTAAAGCTCATTCCATCCCACACCCTGCCATGGCAGGGACACCTTCCACTATCCCAGGGTGCTCCAAGCCCTGTCCAGCCTGGTCTGGGACACTTGGAGGGATCCAAGGGCAGCCACAGCTGCTCTGGGCACCCCTCGCCCTTTTCCTCCCCAAAGTCATCCTGGTCTCACCTGAGGGTTTTCCTTTGTTCCAGTGAGGGAGGAGAACTGTTGGATGACACAGAGCTGCTTGTCCTTGCTATCTGCTGGTATTTGGGTGATTTTTACAGTAAATAGGAAGAAGACTGGCAGTGGAGATTTTATCAGCAGCCACTTCTCTCCTCTCCTACAAGACATCGAATTTTGTTTTTTATACTGAGTTTTACTCAGTGCTGCTGCTTGGCTTAATAAGGAGTGCCAGTTCCAGGTATTTACTCCTGAGTAGAAGTGGAAAAGAGCTGCACTATCAAATTCCAGAGGTGTTTTCCTGACGAGTTACATTTGGATCTGTCCAGAGAGCATCCTGCAGTCCTGATCTCAGCATCCAGAACAAAGCTGTGCTGGCCAAACTGCTCATTAGGCAAAGAGCTATTTAAAGATCCTCCAGAACTTTAAAAAAAAAAAAGTGTCTTCAGGGAGTTGGCTTAGAATTGAAGCTGCAGTGAGCTGTGCCAGTGAGGCATGGTGGAATGTGAAGCACTTGATAAATTGGCTGCAGTGAAGACCTCAAATTCTGATTTTTAAACTGTTTGACTGTTTTAACTGCAATTCACATAAACAGTGTGGTGGAGTTGCACTTCAAGATTTTGATTTTGCAACTTTTGATAAACAGCAAGTTCCCTTCACTGAACTTTAGACAGTGAATAGAATACACAAATAACCAGATAAGGGGGCTTGAAGTAAAACCTGAATATCATGGTAAAAGACTTTCTCTTCTTAGCACATCCACTTGGCTTCAAAAAATAATCCTAAAAAGGTCAAGCATCAGCATTTCATGACTTGGCATCTCATTCTGCCTCTGCCTCTTTCCCTAAAATTGTGCTCCCAGAAGTTTCTTACACATCTTGCTGGGGGTGAGGGTGTGGAGGTGTTTTCATGGGAAATGATTTGATAGCTGGGATTATTCTTTAATTTTATTGTCAGCATTGATTCACTGCTGATCTGCCATTATATGCCTATAAAAAGCATCTTTTTTGAATGGTATCCTGCTTGTGAGGAGCACAGTCATGTGTCTGACATGGCCTTTCTGTCACTTGAGCCCTGCCTCCTCTTGTGTATCCCCTGGTGTTTTCCTTTAGGCACCAGCCTGCATCCCACTCTGCTGGGATCTCCTTCTGTTCAAGGTGCATTCCTCATGTCCAGAGGGCCCTCACTGCTGGGATTATTCCCCTTCTGTGTCTCCTTCCTTTCATCCTTTCGTGGCTGGGCCTGATCCCACAGACCTCATGGAGCTAAAGGCAGATCACTGCCAATAACTCATCCCATTAAACCCAGAGAAGTGCCTGATGCCTGCCTGTATGCATCAGAGCTGTCCTGACCCAGGAACATTTGCTGCAGCTCCTGTGCTGACCTGGAGCCCAGCACTGGTCACAAGCCCTCCAGGCCCTTTTTTCGTCACCAGGACTCAAAGCTGTGTGTGCAGGAGGCCCCAGTGCCAGGTGTGTGTGACTCATCCCCACTCAGCACTACAGAGCTCTGCAGATGAATTTTTTTTTTTTTTTCCTATTCCCCAGCCCCTTGTGCTGCTGCACTGAAGTCAGATTTTCCTGCCTGTGATGCAGAATGTGCGTGTTGGACGGGGTTTGTGTTTGTGCTGTGACATCTCCCGTCAGCTGGGCTGCTCTGAGCTGCAGTAACCCAGCTCCATGGTGGGCATTTCCCTGGGGGGTCACCCTGTGCCACACCTCAGGGACAGCAGGGAGGGGGTACAGCAGCAGGAGCTGGACTTGTCCCCTAAAAACCCTGACTTTGCCTCAGGCTGCTGCTCTGGTTTCAGCGGCCTGGATCTGCTGGAATGCTGAGTGTCCTGCAAAAGCCCCATTTCCTGCAGCCCCGTTTCCTGAGCTCACTGAATGTTCATATCTTGGTTATAAATGCACATGGCAAGGAGCTGTCGCTCTCACTGCCTTTGCTCACCCTTGATGAGCTGTTTGTTCCTTCCCCTCAGCTCTGCTGCTGCTCCTACGTTGGTTTTCGTCTCTGACTTTGCCCGTGGGGGGCTGTGTGGGAGCAGAGACGTGGCAGGGTGTGTGTAGTGTGGCACCAGTTCCCTTCTGGGCCAGCTGTGTTGCACTTTTATAACGTTTATCATGGAATTATTTAGGTTGGAAAAGACTTCCAAGGCCACCGAGTCTCAGCTGTGATCCTCACCTTGTCCCCAGCCCAGAGCCCTGAGTGCCACCTCCAGGGATGGGCTCTCCAACCCTCCCTGGGCAGTTCCAGTGCCTGAGCCCCCTTTCCATGGGGAAATTCCTGCTGTGCCCACCCTGAGCCTGCCCTGAGCCCCCTTTCCATGGGGAAATTCCTGCTGATCCCACCCTGAGCCTGCCCTGAGCCCCCTTTCCATGGGGAAATTGCTGATGTGCCCACCCTGAGCCTGCCCTGGCCCAGCCTGAGGCCGTTCCCTCTCATCCTGGATGCCCACCTGGCTGTCCCCTCCTGTCAGGAGCTGTGCAGAGCCAGAAGTTCCCCCCTGAGCCTCCTTTTCTCCAGGCTGAGCCCCTTCCCAGCTCCCTCAGGGATTCTCCAGCCCCTTCCCAGCTCTGTTCCCTTCCCTGGACACGCTCCAGCCCCTCAGGGTCTCTCAGCACGAGAGGCCAGAGCTGGACACAGCCCCCATGATGTGACCTCAGCAGTGCCAGCACAGGGGACAGTCACACCCTGCTCCTGCTGCCACACTGTTTTTGATACAAAAACATCCGAGTTCTGCTCAAGGCTAGCTTCATACAAACCACCACAGGAGGGGAAGAAAGTCCCAGGGTGCCACCAGGCAGCGTGACACACCACAATGCAACCTACAAATGTTACCAGCCATGTTCTAATTACACGGTTCTAACTTCCCAGCTCCCACATTTTTTACTTCACAGCTGTGGTGCTCTTTTTAATTTGGTCTTTTATGTTGTGTAGGATGAGGTGGTTCTGAGAATAAAAATGGGGTTGTGAGAAGGGGAACAACATGTGGAGCTTATCTCCTGATAAGGGCCTGCCTGGGAAAAGGGGGATTTGCTATGAGCTAGGGGCTGAAGGAGAGAGCAATTCCAAACCAGTGAGCCATTGTAGCAGGGAAATATTTTGTATTGTTGGTCTTCTCCAGCCTAAAGGACTCTGTGATTCTGTTTCCACAAAGACTTAGGTTTGACAGAATACACAGAATATTTCTGTGTTTTTGTAGCACTTGAGAAGTGAAGTAGGCTGTTAACGCTGATCAGGAGATGAATTTTTTCCCTAATTATGTTCTTGGAAGTAATTATGTGTTTTAATTCGACCCAAGATCCACATCTTGTGTGGAAAACTCTGTCCCACGAAGAGTTAAGTTGGCTGCTGTGAGCAGCCCTTGTCATGGAAAGTGTTAGGCAGGGCTGTGGTGTCACTGGCAGCTGGGTTCCTCTGTTACTCACTGCCCTTCACGTGCTATTTCAGAGCCTTCTGCCCGTTTGTAAATTATCTTGTGAAATGGGGAAAAGACTACAAGACTGGTGTTTATAACAGAAAACAGTATAGGAAGATGTGAGCAGCACAGAGCTCCTAGAAATCTGAGTTGGGTGGAGTTTAACCCAGAAGGGAGCAGTGTTTGTGCTGTGGGAGCTGGGATTTGTGATGGCTCAGTGCTGAGGAGTTCAGCACTCATTTATTCCACTGCAGAGGATGGTTTTTGTGAATGATCCTCATGGAATTCCATCCCCAGGGCTGTTACCCACTCCCTACTGTGCTTCCAGCAAACACCCCAGCAGCAGGACCCCTCCTCCAGCTCAAGCTGTGTAAAAGTTCCCCTCGTTGTTGACAAAGGTGTTTGTCTGTCTGTAATTGCAGATATGTGCCATCATTGGAGGAACATTTACTGTAGCTGGGATCCTGGACTCCTGCATTTTCACAGCATCAGAGGCCTGGAAGAAGATCCAGCTGGGCAAAATGCAGTAGCAGTGAAACTCTACCCTCGACTCCAAGGACAGGAGCAAAGATTGACAAATCTACCACTACCTGTTTTTGTCTTTATTTTCTATTTGATTGAATCAGTATGTTTTTCTCTAATCAGGCTGGTCAGTGAAGACATCTTCAACAAATCAAAGAAATCTCCATGCATTTCAGAGCTCTGAGAGGGAAAAATCAGTGGAATCAGGGTGTGGATTCCCTCCCCCCAGAGAGAGAGGCTGAAATGCCATTTGAGATCTAAGTGAGGATGGCAGTCTGTCCTCTGGGAGGTTCCTATGGCAGTGTACAAACTAGGGAGTAGATGGCAAAGAGCTGAACTGTCTTGTGGCACTTTTTGGAGTTCTGTTGGATTTGCATGATCAGACAATCGACTTGTGTATAGGGCAAAATTACGCATGAGGAAGAAATTCCACCCATGGTGCCAAAAAGGTGATGTATCTGTTGGTGAGGAGTGGAAAGTGTTAGTCCCCACAGCAAACCTAAGAGACAGAGGGCAGAAATAACACCAAGAAATGTTCTGTGCTTCTATTGAAAGCTCAGTTGTTCAGATACAACCTTTCTAACCAAGTGAAAAAAGAACAGGAAGCCTTCCCCAGCTACCTTTTCCTATAGGTGATCTGTGATCCCAGCAGTGGAGGGCATTTCTTTTACCCTGGATGTAAAAGTGGTTTCATTCCTTCCCACTAACTGAATATCCAGTCTTGTGTTTACAGGTGGCATGAAGTAAAAACCAAACTGAGCAACACAGTTTTATGTGGCCTTTGCTTTGAAAGGGAATAGTTGTCTTTACAGCATTAGCTTTTCTTTCTTCTGTTTCTAAACACAGACCACCCAAAAGTCTGGATTCTACTTTATTATTGTTGTTTTCTTTTGAAAAGAAGTTTTATATTCCCTGTGCTCAGAAAAACGGTGCAGCCCTCTGGGTGGATGAGCACAGCTTCCTCTCTTGCTTTGTGTGTGTGTATTCAATACACCTGTCAAACACAGGAATTCTGACTTTTCAGGATTTAAGGTGCCTCCCTTTTCCTTTAAAGCTCAGCCAGGCATCTTTTCTGAGCCCTGGCCTGCCAGTGCTCTCCCACAGGTACCCAGGGCAGCATTCCCACAGGCTGACCCTTGCTGGGAGTTTTGTTTGATCCCTTAAAAAGATTCCTGAGCTTCCCTGTCCATTCCTTCAAGCCTGGTCTTCTGGAGCCTCCAAAACACAGAGGTGTGAGGGGAAAACTCCTGCCAGGGGTGTCTTGCATGTCATTTGGTCTCAAAAATGAGAGCAGATGCCCACCAGTGCATTTTCCAGAGCCTCATCAGTGTTCCTTGAGTAGTGACAGTCTCTGCATGCCTTGTGAATGTCTGAGCTGAGGATACACAAATTTTAAGTCTTTCAGGATGGATTAAACAAAAATAATCATAAAATAAGGATCTTGAACTCAGTGATGTAAATTGTAAGATGGGTGCAGGGTTTCCCTTGGATTATATCCATTGCCTTTCCCTGGAGGCAAAATATCCAAACTTTATGCTGTGATGATATGAATTGTTGAATATTCAGTGTTATTGTTAGAGTCAGATGCATTTCAGAACAATTCCTGATTGTCTGTTGAATTTGTCTCCTTGCTTTGGAAGCAGGGAAAGTGTTGCCAGTTTTATCCACCCACCAAAAAGAAGCAGCCAGCTCCTCTCCCCCTGCCATGCTCTGCCCTGCAGTGACTTCAGACCGAAGTCTGAAAAATTGGAATTTTTCCCTGTTCTTCTCTGGACTGATTGCTCTTACTTTAGGTGCAAAATGGATTGTGGAACTTCCTGTACTCATTCATGTATGGGTAGATTTTTTTTTTACTTTTTTTTTTCCCCCCCATTTACAAAAATGAACTTTTTCAGTGAGATGCTTGTGTTCACCTGGGCTGTGGGATTTTCCATGGCAATTGCTTCTCCTGCTGGCTGAAGGATTTCCTCTAATCCACTGTGACCAGCTGAAACTCACAGCTAAAATGTCCTCATTTTTCCTTTTGGATTTGGCGAGTCTTTGCTGACAGCTTGGGAACAGTGGATTACAACAATGAGATTTTTAATATTTTAGCATCTTCCTTACACTGAGATTTATTTAGTGCATCCTTCTCCTGAGCTGGGCAAGGGGAGATCTTTGCAGTACAGCTCATTTTCTGAAATTTCTCCTCTGGTACAATTTCTTTGACACAAAGAAAGGTGGTTGCAGATTCTTTGTGTCCCCTGGTGTGTTCTCCCCATTCCCTGTCTGTGTTAAACTGCCTCCTGTGCAGTCCAGGCCAGTTCTCTAAACAAGACCAGTGAAATTGGTTTGTTTTGGGGTTGGTTTTTTTTTTTTTGGAAGTAACACACTTCAGCGTGCCTGCTCTCTCTGCCAAAACATCCCCTACAATAAGGTAATAAATCAAAAATTTTGGGGTTTTTTTTTTTTTTTTGCAAAATGTTGAAACCAAATTGAACTGAAGTTCTGGCAGGAGGAACATCTATACCTGGGTTCTCTAAACCAGGTCTAAGCTTTTGAGAGCTGCCAAGCCAAGGCCACCTTCTGGGGCTGCTGGGATTCGTGGTGAGCTCGTCCTGCAGGGTCACACCATGGTACTGCTTCGTGTGTTTACAGCAGAATCTGCTCTCATCTCTCCAGGTGTGAAAGCAAGGCGGTTACTGCCTCTGCACCCAGGAGATCTCACTTCTATTCTGGATTTTCTGAGGAGAAAATGAGCGTAGTTGTGCTTTTAAACGTCCTTACAAACAAAAGAATTTCGGGTCAGAGCAGAAGGAGACCCTCAGTTGTAGGGTTCTGATTTTGCCCTTTCAAGTCAGTGTTTTTATAGAAGAATTTGGGTTTCCAAAAAAGACATCCCTGTAGGAAATATTTGAAAGTCCCACTTTAAATTATTCCCTGTAACTGCAGACTCCACCCTACAGTGAGAACTTGAGGCATAGGATGCTTTGCAATGGTGGAGTTAAAAACTTCTAGCACTAGGGAAAGTTGTTAGGTGTATTCTAGGCAGTATCTGGACTGCTGAAGAGTATTTTAAAAAGAAAATAAAATGGAAATGGGGTACAAAAACCCAGGAGAGATGTGTCTGTGAATGTTTGATCTGATCTCTCAAATCCTTGCATTTCTTGTGCGCTGTAAAAAATGAGATCTGCAGTGCAGGTGGCCCTGTGTGCCACCAGCTCCTGAATATTTCTCATTTATTGTTCCTTCTCTGCTGGGGCTGGGAATGGCTGTGACGAGTCTCTGCTTTACAGGAGTTGTTTGAATTTGCAGATTGGGGGTGTCAGTGAGGGGTTTGTCCCTGGGATGTGGGAGAGGGGCAGGGAGGAGGAGCAGCCCTGCCATGTCTGGTACAGCAATGTTTAAAGCACAAGTCTTTTACATTTCTACAGTGGAGACTGTTAAGGAGTTCTGGCATTTGTCTTTTTAATTTGCAATCTTATGTTAATAAACTATTAGCCTTTTTAGTTCCATAATTAAAAATAAAACTCTTACATGTTTTGATTGGCTTCTTGTCGCACTCCTGTTGCAAAATCGATCCAAAGGAGCTTTTTTTCTTTTGTTTTTAATTATGATTTCAGTCAGCTGAGCGTTATCACACAATGAAATCACTGGGAGCCAGGTCACTGTGGTGAAAGTTAGCATGAGGCTCTTTTGTAATCAGCCCTGAGTCATGTCTGGACATTCAGTGCTCGGTTTTGTACAGTACCAAGTGTCCCAACCTCCCTTTTTTTAAGGAAAGGTGAAGAATGGACTGTGCTTGAGGCTTGCTGGGTTTGGTATGTGAAATAACCCAATTTTTGTCCCCTCCCCTCCTTTAACGTCCATTTAGTCTTGCTTCATAACTATTTAGAAATAAATGAGGCAATTTTTAAATGTTGAACAGTAAAGGGTTACGGCACAGTGAGTTTGGGCTCAGGGTATCTGCACCATCTTAAGAAACCAATTCCCTTTATGTTGGGAAGGTCTTTGTGGAGGAACAGATCCTGCTTGTTCCAATGACTGGAACTCAGATTTCCCCAAGTGGTGGGTGCTGCTGGAAGCCCCTTACTCTGTAAATGACAAATAAAAGCTCTGGGGAAGGTGTTTGTCCAAACCCTGCTGCAACTCAGGCCCAAATCTTTCCAGGCTATCTTTATAAAAAACCCAGCCCAAACCCAACCAAGCCAATTAATTGGTTAATTTCTAATAATTCTCATTGAGAATAAATTAGTCTCTGTCCTAAAAATATGTACTAGGGCCACATCTACCTGAAAGGGGAATGGTTTGTGCAGGTGAGCTGGGATGGAGGTGACAGTGACACAGGAGCAGGGGCTGGGCAGGGGAACTGGTGTCCCCTGGGGCTGAGGGACATGGGATCAGTGTCACTGGTGTCCCCTGGGGCAGAGGGACATGGGATCAGTGTCACTGGTGTCCCTTTGGGCACAGGGACATGGGATCAGTGTCACTGGTGTCCCTTGGGGCAGAGGGACATGGGATCAGTGTCACTGGTGTCCCTTTGGGCACAGGGACATGGGATCAGTGTCACTGGTGTCCCCTGGGGCAGAGGGACATGGGATCAGTGTCACTGGTGTCCCCTGGGGCTGAGGGACATGGGATCAGTGTCACTGGTGTCCCTTTGGGCACAGGGACATGGGATCAGTGTCACTGGGGTCCCTTGGGGCAGAGGGACATGGGATCAGTGTCACTGGTGTCCCCTGGGGCTGAGGGACATGGGATCAGTGTCACTGGTGTCCCTTTGGGCACAGGGACATGGGATCAGTGTCACTGGTGTCCCCTGGGGCTGAGGGACATGGGATCAGTGTCACTGGTGTCCCTTTGGGCAGAGGGACATGGGATCAGTGTCACTGGTGTCCCTTTGGGCACAGGGACATGGGATCAGTGTCACTGGGGTCCCTTTGGGCACAGGGACATGGGATCAGTGTCACTGGTGTCCCTTTGGGCAGAGGGACATGGGATCAGTGTCACTGGTGTCCCTTTGGGCACAGGGACATGGGATCAGTGTCACTGGGGTCCCTTGGGGCAGAGTCCTGGGTCTCGGTCTCACAGACATGTGCTCGGGTCTGTCCCTGCTCTATCCCGGTTCTATCCCTGCTCTATCCTGAGTCTATCCCGAGTCTATCCCGTGTCTATCCCGGCTCTATCCCCGCTCTATCCCGGCTCTATCCCCGCTCTATCCCGAGTCTATCCCGAGTCTATCCCCGCTCTATCCCGAGTCTATCCCGGCTCTATCCCGAGTCTATCCCGGCTCTATCCCGTGTCTATCCCGGCTCTGTCCTCGCTGCAGCGCTGCCCTCCGGCCGCCAGGGGGCGCGGCTCCGGGGCCGTGGCGGCGCAGGCGGAAGCGGAAGCAGAAGCGCCTCTGGCTCCTCTTCCGGGCGGGCGGCGCGGCGGCGGCAGGGGGTGAGACACCGGGAGCTGCCATCCGCGGCCATCGGGGCCATCCGCGGCCATCTCCGGCCGGCGGGGCCTCCGCGGGGCAGCGGCGGGGATCAGGAAGGAGTTCGGGTGGCCGGGAGCTCGCTCGGGTCTGCGGGACAGGGAGAGCTCGGGCTCCGGGGGGAGCTCGGTCTCCTCCGGCTGCGCTTCCCTGGTGCATTACGGAGTTAGCGCAGCCCAGCCCGCATGGGAGGTGCCAGGGTGTGCACTCAGAAACTCGGGAGTTGAGCAAAACTAGCCTTTAATTTAATTTATCTTTGATTTAATTTATCCTTTGCTGTCAGTATCAATGGTGCCCTGACAGGCAGTCCTGTAGCGCAGTTGTTAAAGTTTAGGAAAGGCCGGAATTATCTGGATTGCAGGTCTGTTACCTGCACGCTGTGGTGAGGAGCGTTACTGGAGGTGCTGGAGCAGTGCGGGCCCAGAATACACATTTTTATAGATTGGTGTAAATCTGTACCAATCTATAAAAGATGAGTGGTGTGACTGCAGGGCAGCATCCAGCTGTCCTGAGCGCTGGGAACAGGGAGCTTTGGAAGAACGGTCTGATGTGCACGTGTGTCAATCACAGGGTCGCTGTCAGTCAGAGCAGGGGCTTCAATTTACTTGCAGTCCGGGATATCAGGGTTTGTTGATCAGTAGTGGCATTAAAAACAGTTGAAATTGATTTTTATGCAGCAGGAGACGCGGTGGGCCTGGGTGATGAAGTGTAGTGTGCGTGCTGTGAGCACCTCTCCAACTGCTGTGGGGTTCGTTTTTTTTTGTGCAGCCAAAATGAAGTTCAACCCTTTTGTGACCTCGGACCGCAGCAAGAACCGCAAACGGCACTTCAATGCCCCCTCCCACATCCGCAGGAAAATCATGTCCTCGCCCCTGTCCAAGGAGCTGCGGCAGAAGTACAACGTGCGCTCCATGCCCATCCGCAAGGACGACGAGGTCCAGGTACTGCCCTGCCACACCTCAGCTTCTTCTGGGGGGTTTTCAGAGCTGGGAAGGGGCTGAGGGAGCTGAGAAGGGGCTCAGCCTGGAGAAAAGGAGGCTCAGGGGGGCCCCTGTGGCTCTGCACAACTCCTGACAGGAGGGGAGGAGGGGACAGCCGGGGGAACAGGGACAGGAGGAGAGGGAACGGCCTCAGGCTGGATCAGAGGAGGCTCAGGGTGGACATCAGCAGGGATCTCTCCATGGAAAGGGGGCTCAGGGTGGACATCAGCAGGGATCTCCCCATGGAAAGGGTGCTCAGGCCCTGGAACTGCCCAGGGAGGATTGGAGAGCCCATCCCTGGAGGTGGCACTCAGTGCTCCAGGGACAAGGTGGGGATGGGCCATAATTTGGGTTTGATGATCTTGGAAGTGTTTTTCAAGCCAGCTGATTCTGGGATTCTGTTTTCATGTGCAGCCTGTGGAAAAGGGAAGAATGAGACAAACTGATATTGGTGCTGGAGCTTTGCCTTCAGCATGGCAGAAATAATCCAAGTTAATCAAGTCACGACCTGGACTGCCAAGTGTTTGTTAAATTCATTTCATTTAAATTCATTTTAAATTCACTTCAGTGATAAGGATGATACAGGTGTGCTGGCAATTCTGCTGCACTTCAGCTACATGCATTGATCATTGTGCTGAACTGAAAACTTTCAACCATAAAGCACAAAGCAAAGAATTGTTTCTTTTTTGTAGGCTGTTTGCTGCCTGTGGCATTTAAAAGATTGGATTAGAAATGAGTCCAAGCTAAGTGGCTTTTTACATAAAGCACAATGATAGGTGAAAAATTAGGGTAAAAACTGTTAAAAATTGAAATCTGGCTGCATAGCTGCAGAGTGTGGTGGTGTTCACAGGGGTCCCAGGATGAGGGAAGAGATGAGAATCTTGACTCCATGATTCAGAAGGCTGATTTATTAGTTTATGATATATATTATATTAAAAGAAAATGATATAATAAAACTACACTAAAGAATAGAAGAAGGGGTTTCAGCAGAAGGCTAGCAAGGAGTAGTAAAGAATGATAATAAAATCTTGTGACTGACCGGAGTCTGAGCCAGCTGGGCTGTGATTGACCATTAATTAAAAACAACCACATGAGACCAATCCCAGATGCACTGTTCCATTCCACAGCAGCAGATAACCATTGTTTACATTTTGTTTCTGAGGCCTCTCAGCTTCTCAGGAGAGAAGATCCTAACCAAAGGATTTTTCATAAAATATGTCTGCCAACAGAGCTCTCCCATTAGGGTTTACTGCAAAGAAAATGGGGGAGAAGCACAATCCTGATCCATTAAATGCTCTGTGTTAGTAATGCTGAAATTGTCGGGTCACTCATGAGTTTGTGGATCCTTGGATCCTGTGCAGCTCAGCTGGTTTGTGGGATGGGCTGGCTGTTGAGGGCTGCTCCTGGAGCTGTGTGTGTGCTGTGTGCAGGTGGTGAGGGGACACTACAAGGGCCAGCAGATCGGGAAGGTGGTGCAGGTGTACAGGAAGAAATACGTGATCTACATCGAGCGCGTGCAGCGCGAGAAGGCCAACGGCACCACCGTGCACGTGGGCATCCACCCCAGCAAGGTACGGCCCCCTGGGGCTGCTCTGGGACTCCTGGGACTCGGTACCAAGTGGGGGGAACGCCCCTGGAAGCTGCTCCATCTGCACATCCCCAGCCTGTGCTTGGAAGCTCAATCGTTGTTTAGTTTTGCTTTTGTTTTTTGCCTTTGCTTTCACCCCACTCTGATTCAGGGGAAAACTACAGCTAAAAAAAATTTAAATGTTAGTTTTACTACTAATTCTCATGTGAAAACAACTCTCCTACCTCTGCAGTGTTATTTTAATAAGGTTTATACTAAAACTATTTTAAATTTAACCATTTTCAAAAAATTAATTTCAGTCTGTTAATATAGTTTTAATAAGTGTAACATGCTGCACATCCCACTCTTAGCACTAAAATAAGAATAAAATCTCAGTCTTTGTTCCAGAACATACAGAAAAGTGCTTCTAGTAGGAATATATTAATCTGGGCATAGTTGTTACAAAATCTGTGAATGCAGAATGTTTGTCAGTATAAAAAGTAATCACTTGGTTTTGCTTCTGCCTCTTGCCCGATGGTCAATGTCAGTGCAGGCTGGGCTATAAACACAGGCTGGGGATTCTCAGATGGAGCAGCCCTGGAGAAGGATCTGGGGGTGCTGGTGGCCAAGAGCTGGACCTGGCCTGGCCCCCAGGAGCCCCCATGCCCTGGGCTGGTCCCCATGGGCAGCAGGAAGGGGCTGGGATTGGGCCCCCTCAGGTGAGACCCCAGCCCAGGCAGGACCTGGAGCTGCTGGAGAGATCCAGAGGAGGCACCAGGGGATCAGAGGGATGGAGCTGGGAGAGCTGGGGTTGTTCACATGGACAGGAGAAGCTTTGGGGTGACCTCAGTTGTAGGCCTCACAGTGCCTGAAGGAGCCAACAAGATGAAGAATTTTACAAGGGCCTGGAGGGACAGGACAAGGGGAATGGCTTCACCCTGACAGAGCAGATTAAGGTGGGATTTTGGGAAAAAATCCTTCCCTGTGAGGGTGGGCAGGCCCTGGCACAGGTGCCCAGAGCAGCTGTGGCTGCCCCTGGATCCTTGAGAGTGGCCCAGGCCAGGCTGGATGGAGCTTGGAGCCACCTGGGACAGTGGAAGGTGTCCCTGCCATGGCAGGGGTGGCACTGGATGAGCTTTGAGGTCCCTTCCCACTCAACCCATTGTGGGGTTCTGTGGATAACAAATGGAGATGTTGCCTCAAGGAAATGTTAGCGTGTCATGAGGAGAGATGTGAGTTGAAACCATGTTGGAGAGGCTTAAACAGACGCTCAGAATTGTGATTGCTCTTGCAGGCACTTGTGAACTGAATACTTCTGAACCTGGGTTTAGCCTGAGGTATTTAGAGCTGGTGAAAACCAGGCAAAGCCTGTTTAGATCATAACAGGAAACATTTCAAGCTAAACACAAGAACTTGCCAAAACCTGGTTTGAAGCAGATGAATTCAGTCTGCTTCAGCCTTGCCACGTGGGCACAAAGATGGAAGTGTTGGTGGAAAAAATCCAGTTGTACCAGGTTTTCTGGTGTAAATGGTTGGTGTGTTCAGCAGAGGGAGGGCAGAATTCTTCCAAAACATCACGACTTGTGTGCAGCAACAGCATCTAACTGACAAGGTGACATTGTGGTGGAGCCAGTGCTGAATAGCAGTGAGAGAAACAGAATTTTCTGCTGCTTCTTCACTCTGGGAAAATTTTCATTAATTGGGAACTAGACCTCAATAAAGCTTTGCATAAAGATTCTGGTTATTAATGCAGAGAGCAGGGCAATGTTTTGTTACAGACTTGCAGTGTGAACAGTTTGTACCTCTCCTGAGCAAAGAGGTGGCAATTACAACTGAGACCTAAATGCACAAGGAATTAAGGAGGAAGTGTGCATATATGGCATTTCTAGGACTTGATTGTTAGTTCTGTTTTACAGGTAGTGCTTTCAGTAACACCAGCAATTTCTTTGCCAGTTTGAGGAGGCAGGAGCAGGAATTGTTGGATAAATTCTTCCCTGGGGGGGTGATGAGGCAAAGGGTGCCTGGAGAAGGAAGTGTCCAGGGCCAGCTCTGACTGCTGCCTGTGTGCTGGTGCGATCAGCTGTGTGCTCAGGTGGGTTTAGGATGGGCAGGGAGGCTGAAGTGCTGTGCTCTGTGCAGGTGGTGATCACCAGGCTAAAGCTGGACAAGGACCGCAAGAAGATCCTGGAGCGCAAAGCCAAGTCCCGCCAGGTTGGCAAGGAGAAGGGCAAGTACAAGGAGGAGACCATCGAGAAGATGCAGGAATAGCTGCCTTCCTGATTAAAACCATTAAAAAACTGCTAAAATTCAACCTGTGGTGTGTCTTCTTTCAAAAATCTTCATGTGTCCTGCTCAGCATTTAAATATTCCTACTTGTCTCTTGACTTTGTAAAAAATACACTAAATTAAAAAGCTCTTTTTACGTTTTTTACTGTTAAGTAAAGCAGTTTAGAAATGCTTCAACTGACCTGAAAGAGCAGTGCAATCCTGAAACATCCATCTCAACAGTCTTGGTATTTCTGTCTCCTCATTAGATGTGTCCATGTTGGTTTTTTTTAATATTAACATGTTCATTCTGTGCACTGTATATATAATTAATTCATGTCTTATATTAATGAGGACAAAGGGGTTTATGAGCAGTGCTGATGGGGCAGAGCTGACTGGTTTGGAAGGGGTGGGGTGAAGCAGTCTCAGCGCTGCTGGTGGTGCTGTTTTGGATGAATTTCCTGTGAGGGGAGATCTTTCCTGGCACTTTGTACCTCCATAATTGAGAGCTGCTTGTTGAAAACAGCCCTGCAGTTCAGTGATTGACTGGCTCAGTGAATGGCCCTCTAATTGCTGCTGCAGAGGACAGGAATTCATCTGCCTGAACAACAATGGATGCTGGCAATCGAGGAAAATTGTTTTAGAAGCCATTCAGAGCCTGACACTGAGGCTGTGTTGGGTGGACTGGGGGTGGGTTTCTCTCATGAAGGCTCAGGGGTTTTGTCCCTCCAGCTCGTGCTGCTTAACACAAAATTCATCCCCTTGAGTGGGTGTTGGAGGAATTCTGTAAGGTTTGCTCATAACTGGGACCTTTCCAGGTACAGAGCTGCTCAGTGCGATCGTGTCCCAATTCCCTGAGGAGCTCAGAGCCGGCAGGAGCTTCGTGTCCGCTTACCTGGCAGCCTGTTTGGGATGGGGATCCCACGGCATTCCCGATCCCATGACGGTCCCGATCCCACAGCATTCCCGATCCCATTGCGGTCCCGATCCCACGGCATTCCCGATCCCATCGCAGCTCTGATCCCATCCCGACCCTTGTCCCCTTAGAGCCCCGATCCCATGACAGCCCCGATCCCACGGCATTCCCGATCCCATGACAGCCCCGCTCCCGTTGCACGTGCCCCGCGCGCTCCCGCGGCCCCATTGCTCCCTCACCGCGCGCTCCCGCCGGCCGCGCTGACGTGGCGTGCTCTGATTGGCGGGCGCCGCTCGGGGCGTGGCGGGAGGCCCCGCTCTCCTCAGAGCGCGGCCATGGCGTACGGCGGCCTGGCGGTGCCCATCATCGTCATGAGCGTGTTCTGGGGGGTGGTCGGCGGCGTCCTGCCCTGGCTCGTACCCAAGGGGCCGAACCGCGGGTGAGTGACCGGGGGACGGCGGGCGCCGGGCACCTTCCCTTCCGTCCCCCGCGGCTCTGGGCGGAGGCCCCGGCGGAGGCGGCCCCGGAGCCCTGAGGCGCCCCGAGGTTGCCGGGCCCGGGGCCGCCGCAGCCCCGCGGGCGCAGCGCTGGCGCAGCACGGACGGGCCCGGCCCGGCCGAGGGGCAGCGGAACAGCCGCCCCTGGGGCTGCCAGAGCCGGGCGCTGCCCCCGGGGACCCTGGCGGGTTTGGGTTTCCCCTGAGGCCCTGGCACAGGGTGCCCAGAGCAGCTGTGGCTGCCCCTGGATCCCTGAAATCCCAGGTTGGACACTGGGGCTTGGAGCCACCTGGGATAATAAAAGGTGTCCCTGCCCATGGCAGGGGGTGGAACGAGATGAGCTTTAAGGTCTTTTCCAACCCAAACCATTCTGCAAAACCTCTGCAGGCAGAACGTCCTGTGTCAAGGTGGCTCATTGTCAGGCGGTATTTGAGCAACAACTTCCTCTTTCTTTCCTTACTTGACCTTTCCTAACTTACTCCACCGTCCTCTGGTTCCACACTGGGTGGGACTGGAAAGGCTGCAGAGGTGGATTTCTGGGTTAAATGTGTGCTGGTGCCCTTGTAGCTGAGGACAGCAGCTGGGCTTCTAAGCTGAGGTTTTTCCTGCAGTGGTTGTGGCTGCTCAGATTAAAAAGCAGACAAGTTTTTGTCTTTCTCTTTTCTCTAGGAGATAATGGCTTCTTAATCTCTCTTCCTCTCTCTGACACTCCCTCTACTCCACAGGTACCAACTGTCTTTTCTCTCAGTTCTTTATCTAAACCCTCAATATTCCTCAAGCTCTGATATTTCCTGCCTCACTTTCAAAGCTGATGTGTGGTTCATGCCTGGAAACTTTCCTGTCCTTAGAAATACTTGGAGAAATGGCTTCCAGGCATGGAAGTGTGGGAATTCTGTGCCTCACCAACAAAAGTTACTGACCTCCCATGAGGTGTTGTTACTCAGTTGGGGGAGGAAATACATAGATGGAAATGCCTTTTTATAATTTTGAAATAAAAAAAACCACCTTGCCACCAAGCTCTATGAGCTGCAGAATATCTCATTTCCTCTCCTTCCATTTCAAATCCATCTGTGTGTGTATAGCTGCAGTTTTATCCTTTTCAATTTCAAGAGCTTGGTTCTTCCTTCTTTTCAGCTTTCCAGTGGTTTCTGACACAGCTGTATTTCACCAAGAAAAGAAAATTTTACCCTACAGCGTTGAGGTTTTATTTTGTATTCCTTTTGTAGACCCCTCATTCATCATAGAAAATTAAAAGCGACAATCTGACACTAAAACTTTCTTTAAGTAGAATTCTGCAAATGGAGAAAGCATTTCTTGTGTGCATCCAGCCTCAGTGTTTCACTAATGTGAAGGACACTGCATCAGATTTTGCTGCTGTTCGCAGTGATTTTGTTCAGTCCAGCTGTAGAGTGTTTGGCAGAGCTGTGTCAGTCCTGCAGATCTGAGCTCTGCAGTTCACTCAGCTGGAAGAAGCCAGAACATTCATGTTGAGTCATCTTTCATATGACCAAAGTTGAACTTGTCCTTGTTTGCTGTGGGGTTTTTCCCTGTGGGTCCTGTGGTCAGTCACAACACCACACCTGATCCCATTTCTCCTTCCTCTTGGCAGAGTTATCAACACCATGCTGGTGACCTGTGCTGTTTGCTGCTACCTGTTGTAAGTACAAACAATGTCCTGCCCACTCCTCTTGTAATCACAAGTTCCTTTTTTACAGCCTCAGAGCACTCAGAAGCTTTTTGAATGTGTCACAGAGATTTGGACCTGTTTTTTGACAGCTCTTGGAATTCTGAGTTCCAAAGACCTTCAGTGTGCTGAAGAAATTTTCCCATTGAAAATGCTGATTTAAAAGGAACCTGAATTCCTCCTCTGACACATGACTGTGAGCTATCCTTGCATGGACATGCTGTTCCTCCTCTCCAGTTCCCTGCCTCATTTGTTCACAAGTATAATAATTCTAAGATTTTCCTGATTCTTAGGCTTTTTTTGCCTTTTCCCTTTCCACTTCATATTTAATTCTGAGGTAATACTAACTCAAACCCACTGAACAGTTTTGCTTTTAAATTCCTTGAATATATTCTCAAAATCTGGTAGAGTGGTGGGTGGAAAAGCTGCTGCATGGTGGGTTTTTTAGTGAGACTTTGATATATTAAGACAATTTCTCTTTAAATGCACAGTGTATTTTGAGGCTGCCTCCTTTCTGTAGGAGATTCAGTAGCAATTACAGAGTGACTTGTTGAGAGCTCTTCATATAATGTTTTTTATCAGGATTTAAGCCAGCTGTAGCTGGAGACTGCAAGACAAAGCTTGCTTGTGTTTTTCTCTCCCTCTTTTAAAGACTGTGGAGACTGATCTTGTAAAAAACTGCTGTGCAGAAATAGCTTTGAAGGTATTTGTTATGGAGAGCAAAGTGGCAAAAGTCTGGTTTATCTTAAGGGTTAACTTGTTATAAAAATTATTATTTGGAGTTCCATTTGAACCTGAGTGGTATTTGTACTTTCTTGAACTATTTAGGCATGATTTATGCTATTCAAAGGAATTTAATATGAATATTTAGATAAATGCATCCCAATCTTCCATGTTCCAGGAGAGGCCTGTTGGGTTAGACAGTGGCACAGCTTACACAGGTTGGTTTAGGTTAATAGTGTGATACTCAGGGTTAATATCAGTTTACACTCTAGAAAATTTATTTCTATTCAAGAGTATTTGATATGTGAACTCCTAAGAATTCACTCTTGCTTAACTGTAAAAGTCCAGCAAACTTGGCTCTGTTTTGTATGCACAGAAGTTTTTAAATTTAAGTTTTGCTGAGTGGATATAGAAATTTGAGAATTTGTGCAAGCAGCCTGAATTTGGGGTTGAAATTTGGGAATCTCAGTGCTCTGAAGGTCTCCTTGCCCTGCACATGAAGTTTGTAGCAGCTCAGTCTCATAACAGGTCCCAAATGTTTGGCTAAGAAAGGACAATTTTTTGATGATTTTTACTGGGTTGCTGCATTTATGTTACAGTTACTTGGGTGGTTTTTAATTAGGAGAAGGGTTGAGCTTTGTTTTGATTTTATTTAAAGTTCTCACTTGGGTTTTTTCTACAGAAATTGTGTCCCACTCTTGTAAAACCCTTGAGGTTTGGTGTCTCTGTTGTTTGAAGGAGAGTTTTCCTTGAAGTGGAGGCTGTGTGGCATCTGCAGCATCCTCTGGATTGTGATGGGAAATGTATTTGTTGTAGAATTTCTTAACTTTGGGCTAAATTCTGTGAACTCTTCAAATGTGCAGTGGTCTGTGACTTGTAGGTTTAGTTGATTATTTTATCTAAACAGACCCATTATAAAGCCTGCTGTTATTACCATGTTTTATAAACTGCTCTTCTGTGTCCAGGGGTTCTTTGGTAATTTTGTGGGCTCTAACTTGTTTTCTGAAAGCCAAATTTCCTTTGGCTTTCTCCAGTTATATTTTGGGAGGAAAAAAAAAAAAAGCAGCAAAATCTTGGGATATTTTCAACCCTCCATAGTTGTACCCAACCACATAAATTGTATTTGTAGTGTCTGCTTGCCAGAATGCAACAAAAAGCAAATTTTTCTCATCATGTTCCAAGACAGAACTTGCCTCATCACAGAGTCTTTCATTTGTTATTTGCTCATTTATTCTGTATAAAATTGTAGAACAGCTCTGTTTGGAAAGGACCTCAGAAGATCTGGTCCAACCTTTTCCCTCTGTTTTATTCAAACATATGGAACTTTATTGTTCTTGCATTCTTTTCCTTTTGGGGGAGGAGGCACTGAAAACATTTAAGACCTTCATTTTAGATGGCTAAAGAAAGAGATTAATTTTTCATACCAGCCTTGAAAGAAGCCCAAAGAATTGTTCCTGAGATTTCTTCATTAGATCTGTTAGGATTAAAACAATTTCTGCTGTCCCAGCTATTTTTGTGTCCTTAGCAGTGGCTGGTGCTGTTCTGTGCTCCTCTGTACAGCTGTTTAGTCTCTGCTAGATCTGCTTTTATACTCTTTGAGTTACCTTTCCAGTTGAAAGTAGGGAAAAAACAATTTCCTGTCTTCATTAAACACCACTTGATTGATAAATTGATTTTCACTGAAATTAATTTGAAGTCAGTACATTTCAACTTAAAGCTGTTTCTTCTGTATTTCGATTTAGCAGTGATAATTTTGAATAACCATATTAATTACATGGGATCCATTTGGTTGTTCTGTGAAAGATATTTGCATCTAATTTGTGTACAGATCCTGTACCCAGCAGCCTTTTGAGGAATAAACCATTCTCAGGGACCTCATAAAATCTAAGGCAAAGTCCAAGGAGTTACTGCTGCAGAAATTAGAGGTTCCACCATATAGTGAGGTACTAAATCTATTTTGCTGTGCACAAAGCAGTTCCTGAACAGTGTCATCATGTCCTAACAGAGGACAGGGTGCTTGGAAAATCGTATTATTTGCTACTGATTCTAACAGGATTAAAATCTGGATGCCCGAATTGACATTTAAACAGAGATAGCAGGACCTTAATTTGTAACACGAGCACAGACAGATGGCACTTGTGGTGGGAAGACCTTTTAAAAAATCTCTCTGGTACAACAGAAGGGACTTTAATTTCCTTGTCTGAGCTGGATAATTAACAGTAACTGTTCTAAGTGGGATCTGGTAGAATTTAAGGACCTGTGGGTGGCTCGAATGCCATACCTGCTTTTAGCAGCTCTGGAACATTGCACCTTGGATACAGAGGTTTGTTTTACTCCGAATGCTGCACTTTGTTGTGTGTTGGCACACGCTGGATCGTTGCATAAAGCAGCATCACTTACCCAAACCATGGGCAAAGCTTTTTCATGCCTTACCTTGAATGCCAGGCAGTTCCTGACGAGTGCTTTAAATTCCTCATCCCTCGCCGGGCAGGGGCAGGATGTGCTGCTGCCCTAATGGCACCCCGGCTCCCAGCTCGGGTACCCAGCACGGCCCCAACAAATAAATGCCTTTGGAAACTTCCACGCTGCTTTTCCCTAAGCCTGCTCCCACAGGCTGAGCTTCTGAATGTGCTCCCAGCTCGTTTAATTCACAGTCCTGCTGGGCCTGAGCTCGGGAGGTGAGAGATTCGTGCAGGGAGTTCCTTCCTGCTCTGCGCTGACAAAAGGAATAATGTGCTTTAATGGGCTTTTAGTGTTCTACCCTCCTCCCACTTGTGTTACTTCAGGATGCTGGAGGCAGATGGCACAATGCTCTTTGGATCTGTCTGTTGGATCTGAAAAATTAACCCTCACTAAAGAAATCCCCTGATCATTTTAAGAGCTGCTTTTCCCTTAAGTAGATTTAACATCACGGTCTCAAAATACATTGTTGTCACTGCTTTGGACAGCAAAGTAGAAACGTGTCAGCCTAAAGGTTTTTGGCTGCTCTCAGTGGTGTCTTGCTGATGTTTTAATTCCTTTGTAGAGCCTGCTACGTGTTCCAAGGCTTGTGTGACTGATGGACTGCTGCAGGCTCAGCTCCTTGTTTTAGCTGGAGTTCTACCCCCTGCAAAACTGAAAGGGGCATTGCAAAGAAATATTGGTAAATTGGAAGAGGATTGATGTGTTTCCTTGAAGTCTGACCCACATCTTTGCCTTTTTGGCTGTTGCAGGCAGCCGACCTGCACTTGGTTTGCTGGTCAGAGCATCAAGGTTTGTGTGGAATTTTCCATGACTGCCTAAGCACTCTGATACATTTGTGGCAGCTCCCATTACAAAGCTGCTCTGCTTTTTCTCCTCCTTACAAAGCATTCTAGAAATAGCAGACAGATGAGCCAGTGTGTTCACTAAATGTGTTTATATAGTTAGTATTTAACATAGATTTAAATCCGTGGAAGCATCCATTGCTTTTTCTGATTCTTGTAACATTTACAAAGCAAATATATCTTTTAAGAGTGGAATATTTATTTCTGTTTAGTTTTCCTGGATATTTTCCACAAACTACATTCCTCTTGCTCTCAGTTCTGGCCATGGCTTCTGCAGTGTTAGTTTGTGCTCTGCTCCAGTGACAAGGCTGCTGTGCTGATCATCTGGGGTTTGTGTCATATTGGGGCTGTTTTTGTGGGGTACTTTTTTGATCTTTGTGTTCTTTTGTACCCTTTTGCTTCAGGTGCCTGTTTCTTGATCTCTGTGCCAGGTTTAAATTCACTTTGTTAAATCTCTGAAAAATATACCACATCTGCAAGGGCAGGTTGTTGTGCACTGAGAAGCAAATGAGAGAGAGGATGTTTCTCAGAGGTTGTTGTTTAAAGGATGCTTCAAAGGCACTGAAAAAAAGCTCTTGTCTCTTTCATGTTTTCATCTTCTGAGCCCCCAAATACCTGAGTTTCATGTGTCTCAAAACGCTTTTCTGTCAAAGAGAGGTGTGAGGGCAATGCTAGCAGGTGATTTTGTGTTGCTTTCAGTTGAACAGGACAATCTATTTCAGTTGCAGAATGATTTGGTGCCATAACTTCATTGCTGGTGGCTGGTCCTTGTGTTTGACCTTGAGTAGAATCTTTATTTGAACCTAGACCTTCCTAAAATAGCCTTTTCTTCTCTGATAGTCCTCGTGTTTGGACAACCTTCCATTGTCACAAGCTGTCCTTTGGCTGATTTGTGTCTCTTGGGTTGGGGGGTTCTCTTGCAGTTGGCTGATTGCAATTCTGGCTCAGCTCAACCCTCTCTTTGGGCCACAGTTAAGCAATGAAACAATCTGGTACCTCAGATACCACTGGCCTTGAGGATGTCTGTGCTGTGCTGCAGCTCATTGACAGGTGAGTATGAGCAGATTTATTGATGTATTTGGTGTGTTAAAGCTTCAGGAGTGATTGAATAGTAATGTGAGCAGTGTGCTCAGACCAGTGTAGCTCTTTGGTAGGAGGAATCTGTCTTTCTGTAGGCTGCAACAAAACATTTTGGATGTTAGTCTTGATTGGGTATGTGAAAAGCTTGAACTGAATTATTGACAGTCATTTTTCTTTCTATCCTGTCATACAGTGCTGTGTTCAGGGGTTTGTAAGGAGAACAAAACTTCCAAAAAAAGATACAATTGGACTAGGGTAACATAAGTGGATTTCCTAATCTTTACCAATTGTTAAACCTCTCCTCAAGCCTGCTACCATTTCATCTAAGGCCTGTCCTGATTTCCAAGGCAACACAGCATTGCTCTCATTCATCTGGGAAGTTGGAATGGGAGCTGCCATTAGAATGTTCTTTATCTCCTGAGCTCACAGCTTGATGGTTTATTTTGTTTTTAATGACAGCCTGTGTGCAGCTTTAATCCCAGCTGAGCCTGGTGGTTGCTATCAGGGCAGTGCTGCTGGAATGTGGTTCTTGCAGTTCCTGGGCTCTTTGACAGGGCCAGCACAAATAAAGTCTTGTACCAGAAGTACCTTAATGCTGTTGGGCTTGTTCAGGAGGGCAGCATTTGGAATTGAAGGTTCAAATGAAGGAAATGTGGAAACAAGCAGCCATGATTATAGTTTTTAAGCTGGTAACTGAATAATTAAACACATTTTTTGTTTGTCCTTGTACAACACAGTCCCAGCTCAGTGCAGCAGGCAGTGACAGCTGATGTTATAGCTCTGTTAAATGCTTTCTGTGAAGTGTCCTGCACATTTGCTCCCCAGTTTCATCCCAGTTTTGCTTCCTGTGAACTGGGATGTTGGCAGACTGGGCCTGTGTGTGTGTCTGCAGCTCCTTTTAAGCACCAAGCAGAAGCTGAAGGTAGACTTGGCCCTGCTTCAACGCCAGGCCTATAATTAGCTAAGTCAGTCAAGCAGAATTTCCTAGGAGCATTTTCACTGCTTGGGTGCTAACATATAATTAGTTAGCTAAAACAGAGAACAGTGTGTTTTGGTAATGGGCACAAAGATCCCTGAATCCCATAGGATGATTCAGTTGCCTGGGATCTGAAATTGGAGTTATCTGGACATAAAAATTGGGTTTCATGGTCTGTGTGTTGAAACCAGCAAGGAAAGGCAGGAGGTGAAACACAACCTCTGGACTTCTGCTAACAGAACCAGGCCCTTCCCCTCCATTCCAGTGAAGGATTTTCCAGAGAACTGGAATTAAATTTGTACCAAGGAGGAGAGGGACCTTGTGTGTTTGAAGCTGAGTGCAGAGTTTCTGAGGAGCTGTCATTTTTAAACTTATTAATGGAGCATTTCAGCCCTGCATAGCACATGCTGTTTTGTTACATGAAGGAGTTTGTTTTAACCTTCCATCTGATTTTATTGGCTTGGTTTTGGAATAAAATTAAGGTTGTTGTCTCTGAAAAGGAAAGGTTTAGAAAAGTAAAAGCATTTAGTAATCCTCAAATATCTGTTCTTTGTTGCTTGAAATGCGCTGTCCCAGGTCACAGCACTACAGAGTTGTTTGAGTGCTGTTGCAGGGCTGAGGTGCTCCATGTCCTGTCCTTGCTCCTGTGGAGTTTATGCCTGGATAGGAGCTGTGAGTGAGATTCCATCTGATAAGAGCTGGGATATCTCTCTGACACTGCATGGATTCCCATCAGTGCAGCAACCAGTTATTTCTGGGTTTTGAGCTGTGCTTTTCCAGCATTCAGGGGAGATGAACTATACTTGTTTCTGCCTCCTGTTCCTTTCAGTTGAGGTTTGGGTGGATTAGTATGGAAAATGCAAAGAAAATGAAGTGCTAACTCCCAAAGTGGAAAGATCCTTAAAAATAAAGATGATTAAAGCAAACCCATTTTACTTAACTGAGCAGCCTGAAAATGCTCCAGTGAGCTCCTCATGTTCTACTGAGGAACTCTGCAAATGCTGCCTTGATTGATCTGTGCCAAATTCCACAAGTTTGCTCTGTGTTTTCAGGCAGTCTCCCTCCCATCCAAGGGATGATTTTCTAGCAATTCACTTGATACATCCCCAAGTTAATGGCTTGGATGGCAGCGTGCAAGAGCACACAGAGCTCTGTAGCCATGGTAAATCCAGGCTGTGCACTCTTCCAAACTGTCATCCAACAGTGCCTTTTCTCCTTAGCTTGGTGAATTCACAGCCTGTGTTCTCAGAGCAGGAGCTGTCTTTGTGCAAGTGGAGAAGGGCTCTCATCCAGCTCACTGGGTGCTGTTACAGCAATGAAAACATTGGAGGGAAATAGTTGTTCTACCAGATTATAATGTAACTAAAACTGCTTGCAGAAACTTCAGAAATCAAACTGCCAAGAAAACATCCCCACAGATGAATTATCTCCAGTTCTTGACCATTGCTCAGTGCATTTGTGGAATGGAATTGGCTGTGCTTAACAGCCAGGCCTACAATTAGCAAACTGTCTCCATGGAAGGAATAATGAAGGTGCCTCTTGCTTTGCAGGTGCAGAAGAGATGAAAACTCCAGTGACCCAGAGGTGCCCTTTCTGTAGCTGGTTGGATACGAAGCCTGCAGTAATGCCTTAACCTTTCTCATGTTCTTCAAGTGGCTTCTTCAAAGTCCTGTGGTTTTTCTCCTATTCCATTTAACAGAGTGCCTAATGCAATTCATACTCCTCTTTGGTACTGTCAATTTTGACTGTTAACTCCAAATGTGATGAAAATTTCTATTTTTTACGGGTCATGGAATCACATTTCCTCTTCCCTTTATCTGTAATAACTCTTTATATTTGCAGGTCTTAGCTTGTCTGTCATTGTCCTGTTCAGCCCTGTTCTGTTTGCACTGGACAAAAATGTGTGCAATAAACTGTATGAGGAGAGGAGACACAGTGGTACCATGTGCTGATGGCAAATTTTTTTTTTTCCAAATTAATTGTATTCTTGAGAAATCTGGCCTTAAATTTCTCATGCCTGGAAATAAAACTAATCCTCTGCTTGATACAAAACGTTCTCGTGCCATGTTTAACTGTTATTTGTCTGTGGGTTTAATTGGATACTTGGAGTTGAGCTGAGGATATGTAGATGATGTGGATAAATTGTAATGAAGTTAAATAGTAGGAATAGATGGGGGATTGTTGCCTGTATTGAGACCTCTGGGGTAGATCTATAATAGGATTAAACTTGCAATTTAAAATTGCTGAAAGGTGCAGGAATAAGCAAATGCTTGGCTTGAGAGCCTCTTTTCCAGGAACTTCCCATTGTCTGAGTAGCAAAGGTAGCATGGTTAATTTGGATGAAACCTTCACTGTGATTTTGACAGGAGGCTGATTCAATCCCTGGCACCTTTGGAGGATATTGTAGGAGCAAATGGATTGAATTGAACAGCAAACATTGCAGTTGCTTTGTACTGACCTGACCCTTCATGTGGATTGCAGACCTGGGAAAGCACATGGCAATGTAAGCAAGAGGTTCCTGAGGCTCCTCAGTGTCAGCTGAGTCCGTGGCACTGGGATGGATCTGCTCGCTTGTTTGCTGAGGAGCAGCTTCCAAGGGTATAAATTCTGCTCCCTGAATGCTTCCTTACCTCATGCCCAGAGAAATTACAATTATTCCCTTTACTGTTATGCACAAGGACATAAGGGAATGGTTAATATTTTATTTGCTTTTCCCTCTTGGATAGCACCATTAACTGTTCAGTGGGACAGCACTCATTACTACACAGGAAATTCCAAGATCCTGACATGTAACTTGCAGTGATCCAAAACTGGACAGTGTGAATTGCAAAAGAAGGAAGAACGTGCCCGTTATTACAAATAAACATAGCAGCTGTTGGGACTGGAATAGTGGATTTTTTTTGTCATGTCACCTTCTAAGAGCTGTATTTTATCATGCAATATGTTGTACACTGTCATGTTACACAGTCTGTACCAAATAATTCCTAGGAAAATTGAAACCAAGTGATCATACAAAAACTTAAAGTTGTTGTTTGATTTTTGAAGTGAGTGGAGAATAAAATATGTTGTCATCGTTCGAGAGGAGGGACAGAAACACTCCAAGATATCGTTGACACATTTGAGATTTTGAAATATGTTGATCTGCTTGTCATATTTAGCCTGAAGTGAAATACCCCAAGAGAAAACACTCAGTGGCAAACAGTGCTGTTTATTGTGTTACCACTGTCTTTAACAAGCTTTCTGTTTTAGGTTCTAAGCTATCACTTGCTCTAGAAGAGAGAAGTAAAAGAGTTCCCATGGGTGTCTCACTGGTGCTGAATTGAATGGAAAGAGCTATTCTAAGCCAGGACAAAGAAGCCATAGAGCAATTCTCACCTAGATGCTTCCCAGAAAGGCATTCCCCAGATTTTCCAGAGTGGTTACCATTTCCTCTGAAGCAGGTGCCAGGTGGTAGATGACTGAAGAAGTGAAAGAATAATGTTTTGTGTGTGTTCTGCTGGATGTTGCATGGTGGTTGGGGAATCTTCTGCTCCTTGTGTGCCAGGAATTAACACTGCTTGGGATAATTTCCTTTTTTTTGCATGACTGCAGGAAATGAGAACAAAGAGATTCAGCCACTGCTGCTGAACAAACAATGCAGGTACCAGAGCATTTATCACTCATCCCTCTGTTGTCTGACAGCAGAAGAGAACACAGATTGTTCAAGTGTAAAAGAAAGAAGTTTGTGCTTGAAATTGAAAACGTTTGCCTGTGTTGAAAGATACTTGGGTAAAAAATGAGGAAGGTGAAGGAAGCTGACTCCACAGTCAAGTTGTGAAAACTTTCAAGTCATAAACTCTGGCAATGTATAGAGTGAGAATTCAGTTAGGGTCATTTCAAATGTTTGTAACTGCTTTTGTTCATATTGTTTAGGAAATGCAAATATCTGCATCTCTGCCCCTCACAAGAAATCATTCTGCAGACTGTACAGAAGTTTACTTTTCCTCTAGTGGAAATCATGGAAGCATTTTACTCCTGTGAAGGGCTGAGTTATCAGAGGTGGGTGGCTGCTTCCTTGTTTCCAGAATTAAATGTCATGGACTCCGTGGGGCAAAAATAGAATAAATGGGGTGAAATAACAAAAACTTCTTTAAAGAATAGAAGACATTCTTTACAAATAGCAAGATAAAACGAGTGACTCTATTTTTATTATATTTATTACTAATAATTTCTCCAGTTGTGTCTGAAGCAGTCCAGGCCAGCCCCCTGACACTGTGAAAGGTGGTTGTACATGTAGCAGAAGACAGTAGGACAAATTACAAAGCTGCAGGAAGGACACGGACGGATGAAGGAGGAGTAAGTGCGAGAGCGGGGCCGCAGAGCAGCAGGACCGGGCTGTGGGACGGGAGCCCCGCACAGCCTCAGTAGCCGCAGCCGCGCCTCGGCCCCGCCGCGCTCTGCCCGCGGGCACCCGCCTCCCCGCCTTAAATACCCCCCTGGCGCCGCTCCGCCGTCACGTGACAGCCACAGCCCCCTGCTATTGGACGGCGCAGCCCCCTTCCCCCCGCCCCTCGCGCGTGCCCGCCCCCTCGGGCCACGTGAGGGTCGAGTCACGCGATTTCCGGGAACCCGTCAGGAAGGGACATAAACAAACAAACCCGGGGCCGCATGGAGGGGCCGGGCCGGGCCGCGCGGGGCTGCGGCCCCCGCTGAGCGCCGTGAGTCAGGGGCTCGGGGTGACCGCGGGGCTCCGGGGGGCTGCGCGGCACTGAGGGCGCCGGGGGTCGGGGGGCCCGGGTGGTCCGGCTGGAGGAGGCGGTGCCGCTGGGCAGGGGGCTGCAGGGAGGGAGGGAGAGCGTGGACGGAGGTGTCTGCCCGGCTGCCAGGGACAGCGGGACGGGGATGGTGCCAGCGGCCCCTCCGCTCCGCTCGCCCGCCGGGGGGGTGTGGCTGCTGGGGCCGCGGGAGAGCGGCGGTGCGCGGGGGGTGTCCGGTCCCGGAGCGGAGCTCTGGGGCCCGGAGCTGAGCTGGGGGCGGTGAGAAGGGGCTGTGGGGACGGAGCGCGGGCTCCGCGGGGAGTTGTCGGCGTTGTCCCCTCCAGCCTCCGCCCGGCAGGAGCGGCCCGTGCCTTTACAAGGAAAGCAAGTCTCGCAGCGAGCGCCGGGGAGAGGAAAGCGCCGTCCTGCCGGGGGAGCGCCGCCGCTCTGGGCGTTCGGGCGGAGGGACTGCCCGGGAGGGGAGAGAAGGGTTCGGCAGCTCCTGCACTCCTGCCTTTCGGGCTTGTAGTCGCCTCCTCCGTTTGCGACCTGTTTGAATGCCCGGGACGGCCGGGGGTGACCCATGGCCGTGCGGGGTCTCTGTGCTCGGGTGTGTTGGTGCCCGACGGACGGCTCCGCTGATAAGGCTGCGGAGCAGAGCTGGCGGAGAGGGGTCACCGCTCTGCGAGTGCGGGGCAGGGCAGGACGGCACCGTCCTCGCTCCGGCGCAGTGTTTATGTAATGCCAGAGCGGCGGGACAGCTGATCGCTGCGAGCCGCGGCCCCGGGACGGGGCTTCTCCCAGGCAGCGCGGGTGCGCTCCGGCTGCCCGCAGCCCTGGCGGGGGTCGCCGGGCGGGGGCCGCCCCCCCGCGGGACGCGGCTCCCTGGGCGGTGCGTCCGGCGCGGCGGGGCCGGGGCCGGCCGGGCGGGTGCCCGGAGTGGCGGGCGCGGCTCGGGGGTCGCGGGGACAGCGGCCGGGGCGGCGGGAGGGGGTTTGTTTACATGTCGCCTCACCCTAGCTTGAAAGGGCCGCTGGGCGGGTGAGCGATGGGCGCGTCGGCCAATGGGATGGGGCGCGGCGGGGCAGCCAGCCAATGAACGGGCGCGGAGGGCGGGGCGGCGGCGGCCGGGGTAGGCTGCGCTGGGCGGCAGGGCGGCCATGTTGGCCGGAGGTGTGTTAGTGGGTCAGGGCCGGGCCGGGGGACGCGGCGGGGACGCGGGCACCGCGCGGGGCCGTGGCCGCGGGGCCGCCCGCCGTGCCCGTCCCTCCGCAGCGCTTTGCCTCAGGGGGGCTGTCCCACCTGGGCGTCGGGACCGGCCCGGGGCGGTGCCCGCGCACAGGGGGTCCCATTCCCCGCGCTCAGGGGAGGTCGGGGCGCGTTCCCGTCTCCCGCTCCCGGCCCGTCCCCGCAGATCTGGGTTATGAAACATCCGCGAGTTCCCCGCACCGCCTCAGGAGCCGCCCGCGGCTCTCAGCGTGTCCCCACACGGGGGTCGGACACCTCTCCGTGTGTGCTCTAATCTCACGCCGATTCCTAGCCAGGAACACCTTGATTAAAGCCCCTTGTGCCAGCGAGGACTCAAATCTTTATTATTTACCTTTATTATTTACCTTTGTCCCCAGGGTCCCCACCCTGGGTGTCGTTCCCCACCCGCGGCATCGCTGCCGTGCCCTCCCTCGCCCCGGCAGCCCCGCTGCCCACGGCATTTCTCTGCCGGTGTCCGGGATAATTCCGCTGTCACACTCGCTGTAAAACACTCGGGGTTTTATTCAGGCTTCCCCGTGCAACAGGCTGCAGCTTGGAGCAGCCAGCGCTGCCTGCCGAAATGTGCGATTCTCACTTGAAGTGATCGTGATCTTTCTGTCGCTGCCACTCCAGGGGTAACTTGTTGAAATCATGCTCCACGTAACAGGCAGAACAGAATCAGATACTCGTATTGTCTTTAAACGCTTCTAAATGCTTTAAAGATTGTGTTTAAAAGGCCTCTAAGGTCGCTTCCGAGCATCCTTGTGCTGGAAGGTTAATTATTATTATTGTTAAATGTGTTTTCATAATAAAAATTACAGAGAGGCAGATGCAGGTGCTTTAGAAATGTGGTCGACTTCTGTTGTTGGCTGCTTAAATGAGAAGTCAGAATTTCTATGGAAAATAAATCATAGAATACCCGAATGCTTTATGTTGGAAGAGACTGTAAAGATTATTTAATTTCAAGCCCCTGCCATGGGCAGGGACACCTTCCACTGTCCCAGGGTGCTCCCCTGACCTTGGAGATCCAGGGGCAGCCACAGCTGCTCAGGATGCGATCCTTCTGCAAGAAACCTTTCCTGCTAAAATAATCTCGGCGAGATTCCTTTTACAATGCATAAATAACAGTAGCTCAGAGACCTCAGACATGTCCAGGAATTACTCTGAATTGATGGGAGTATTCCCTGATAAGAGCAACCTGCAGCAGAGGCATCAGGCCCCCTGAGCATCCTCCCCAGGTAGTTTTTAAATAATGAGAGAGGCAAACAGCCTGTGAAGAACAGAGATTGAAGTCAGCATTAGCAGGAATTAATTGGGGAGAAGAAGAAGCTTTTGTCCCACTAATAGACTGATGGGATAAATAAGAGAACCCACAGGTTTACATTCCCGTGGCCTGTGTGCTCTGTAATTTGGGAAGTTCAACTGAATGTTTTAACATCAAACCTTGCATAAGAAGTGCTCGAGAGTTGGCATTGGCATGAAATTTAAACCAAAAGTTTTGTTAAAATTGTAAATTTAAAGTTTAGACCTTGCTATAAAAATCTCCCTGGTTTGTTTTTTTTTTTTTTCCTTCTGATTTTAAACTCTTAAGCCATGGGGTTTTTTACTTTTTGGACAATTTTGACTGATGCATTTTTCAAGTTTTCTGCTGGCTTTGAAGTATCTGGTACAGATGCCCCATTTCTAACAAGAGTATAGCAATCATAATTTCACAGTACGAAGAGTAGACCAGACTGTACTGTTCCCTTCATCATAAGACTTGTGTTGCTTTTTGTTTTTTCCTGGAAACTACAGAATTATTTTTTCTCTTAGTCTGAAAGACTCTGTCAGAAAAAAATATAGGAGCAGCCATCCTGTCAGGATGTAGAATATTGCTGGAGATTGGAAGCTGAATCGTTGTTTAGTTTTGCTTTTGTTTTTTGCCTTTGCTTTCACCCCACTCTGATTCAGGGGAAAACTACAACTAAAAAAATTTAAATGTTAGTTTTACTACTAATTCTCATGTGCAAACAACTCTCCTACCTGCTGCAGTGTTATTTTAATAAGGTTTATAATATGAATATTTTAAATTAAATAATTTTTTTTAATTAAGTCTGTTAATATAGTTTTAATAAGTGTAACATGCTGCACATCCCACTCTTAGCACTAAAATAAGAATAAAGTCTCAGTCTTTGTTCCAGAACATACAGAAAAGTGCTTCTAGTAGGAATATATTAATCTGGGCATAGTTGTTACAAAATCTGTGAATGCAGAATGTTTGTCAGTATAAAAAGTAATCACTTGGTTTTGCTTCTGCCTCTTGCCCGATGGTCAATGTCAGTGCAGGCTGGGCTATAAACACAGGCTGGGGATTCTCAGATGGAGCAGCCCTGGAGAAGGATCTGGGGGTGCTGGTGGCCAAGAGCTGGACCTGGCCTGGCCCCCAGGAGCCCCCATGCCCTGGGCTGGTCCCCATGGGCAGCAGGAAGGGGCTGGGATTGGGCCCCCTCAGGTGAGACCCCAGCCCAGGCAGGACCTGGAGCTGCTGGAGAGATCCAGAGGAGGCACCAGGGGATCAGAGGGATGGAGCTGGGAGAGCTGGGGTTGTTCACATGGACAGGAGAAGCTTTGGGGTGACCTCATTGTAGCCTCACAGTGCCTGAAGGGGACCTACAGGACAGATGGAGAGAGACAATTTACAAGTGACAGGACACAGGGAATGGCTTCACACTGACAGAGCAAGCTTAGATGGGATATTGGGAAGAAATCCTTCCCTGTCAGGGTGGGCACAGGTGCCCAGAGCAGCTGTGGCTGCCCCTGGATCCTTGAGAGTGGCCCAGGCCAGGTTGGATGGAGCTTGGAGCCACCTGGGACAGTGGGAGGTGTCCCTGCCCATGACAGGGGAGTGGAACCAGATGATGTTTAAGCTCCCTTCCACCCCAAACCATTCTGTGATCTGTGATTCCATCATTTTCTGGGATCTGCTGTTTGCTGACAGAGCTGGGGCTCCCCCAGAGCTGGGAACTGGTGTGGCATGGGGGGTCCATGAGCTCTGTGCTGCTCTGGGATGTTGTGTGTGTGATTGCAGACCGGAGCTTCTCTTTAGAGCTGTCACTTCCAGGTCTTGAAGTCTGTCTGCTGTGGATGAGTAGGATTGGAAAAATACAACTGGAGGGGGAAGGGATGGTCAGTGGAGGAACAGGAACAGAGACAGTGAAGTAACAGTTTCCCTCTCCTGAAGGGAAGAGGCTTAGAAGAAGTGAAACAGTTTGAGTATCTTTAGTTCTTTTAAGTGGCAATGGTCTGTCAGATCAGGGTCTGGGGTTTTAAGCAGGTGTTGTTTTCTCTCCAGGACAAAAAAAGCAAAGAGCATAATGCCTTAGATGCTTGTGCTGGCATTTTAGTAGAAATCCTTCACCAACAAGGGGGACTTGGCTGCTTTTGTGAGTCCAGGAATGAGGCTGAGGTGGGTGGAAATACAGGAAGACATTTTAAAAGAGTGTCTTTGCTCACTGCTATGAAATAATAATAATAGTACTAATAAACTTTGTGTCTTTGTGCTGGGGGAGAAACGTAAAAGGATTTTTTAAAGTCTAGATAATCATTGAAGAATCGTGTAGAAAGAAAAAAAAGGAACATTATTCAGAAACAAAAGTAAGGAACATAATCATTGACTGAGGTTGGAGAAGTCCTCCAAAGCCATTGAGTCCAACCTGGGAGTGCTTCCCACCTTTTCACCCACACCAGAGCCTGGAGTTCCATTTCCAGATGTTCCCTGGACGCTCCAGGGATGGACCCCAGGCAGTCTGCATGTTCTCAGCTTGAAGACTGCCCTGAGCAGAGGGTGTCTGGAACAGAAAACAAGTTGGTACAAACTGTGGAAGGAGAAAAATGTTTTTGAGAGACGTGCAGGAGAACTTCTTGCATCTCCAAGTCCAGTATTTCATAAAATATCCAGATACCACAAACTGTGCAAGGTACATAATGGTTCTCTCCAAGCACATGGTGTAGTTGTTGTACTTTCTCTGAAATTCAGAGTTGGCCATGAATGTTTCAGCCTGAGCTTTTAGGTTTAGTACTGGCAGGCTCTCATGAGCTATTTTTTATACCTGCATCAAAACTGTGCCTTTGACAAGCTGTGCTGTGTGATGCAGTCACCATCGTGAAAGTGTAATTGTTCCTGTAATGCACTTACAGCAGGCATTTAGCTGCTGGGATAATGAGCACTGTGCAGCCAACAAAACAGCCCAGCCATGCTCCATGTGCCTTTCCAGTGTTCAGAATACACAGCTGAACTGGGCCAGAAATAGCAACTTTCCTTACAGCCATGGTACAAATGATTCATGCAGGTGACTGAGGAAGACTTTCAGAGGTGCTAAGCTAAAAGCTGAATTTTGGGGTTTTCTCTTAGAGGGGCTTCTTTGGAGGTGCTGTGCTGTGGCAGGAGGGTGTTTTAGTGGCCCAAGAGGCAGCCCATGCACAGGAGCTGCACTGTGTCCCCTAAATGCTGGATGTTTGGAGTTTAGCTCCTGCTGCAGCCTGGGTTAGACCACATTAATCCCAGGTAATGCACCTGCTGCCTCCCTGTGGGAAATTCAGTCATCCTGGAACCACTGTTCCTCTTCAGAAAGTAAATATTGAATGCAGGGGATCACTTTTAATTTGGATTTGTCATTAGATTAATTAGATGCTGACTCCACAGAAGAGGCTTTGGATCCTTGTTGATGACTGATGGGATTTTAACCATGTACATGTGCATGCCTCCATCAGCAGCCCAAGTTCTTCAATGTTAGAGGGACACAACTGTTCCTGAGATTACAGAATCATGGGATGGTTTGGGCTGGATGGGACCTTAAGGATTATTTCATTTTAACCCCCTGCCATGGGCAGGGACACCTTCCACTGTCCCAGCTTGCTCCAAGCCCCATCCAGCCCAGCCTGGAACACTTTCATGGATGGGGCAGCCACAGCATTTCTGGGCACCCTGTGCCAGGGCCTTCCCAATATCCCATCTGACCCTGCTCTGTCAGTTTGAAGCCATTCCCCTTGTCCTGTCACCCCTTTCCTTGTAGAGTCCCTCTCCCTGTGTGTCACAGGCTCCCCTCAGGTGTCCTGCCCGTTCCTCAGCCCCAGTGAAGGCAGGAGCCTCCCCCAGGAGCAGAGCTGGGCACTGCTGTGACTCCAGAGCTGCAGGCACACAACCAGCTCTGGGCCTGGCTCTTTAATCACCTTAATCAGATTTCCCTGCAGGCTGTTTGTTGCCAGAGGAGCAGGCACCCTGCCCACTGTTCAGGCTCTGTGTTCCACCTGTCTCTGCCTTTGGGAAGGGCTGATGGAAGGCATTAATGGAAATTGTCCTCAAGTAGAAATTCCTGCTATATTTATCTTCAGTAATTCTTCGTGCTACTGTACTTGAGCTCTGCCACAGCTCTTTTAGTTCATTCAGAGCTGCATTCATTATAGATAACACAACAGCTGGACTATTCTTTTCTAACTCAGTCTTGGGCTGAAAGTGCCAGTAATGATAAATTCTGTAAGAATGGGACTTTAAATGCGGTCTACAAATTACTTTCCTTCTCAGCAAGTTCTGATTTGACACCTGTGCTCCCATATGTGTCATTGACTTGTGCTATGCATCTTTATTTACCAGTTTGTGAAGAAGCACTGGTAGGTAGGTGTAAACAGCAGGAGGCTTTTAATAGTGACCTTGATCTTTCTGGGAAATTTGGAAAGCAGTTGGAAGCAGGGCAGCTTTTTGGGAGCATGAAGGATATCTGGATTGTGCAGCTCCCTGAGGCAATGTCTTTCTTTTCATGGCCTCACTGTGTTTTCCCCCTCCACAGAGCTGCTGAGAAAAATCCTACATTGTGGAATAGTTGACTAGATCCTACTGGGATTCAAGTTGCATTTAAATATTAATATTATAAAATATCAAGAATGAAGTATAAAGAGAATTACAGGATTAATTGGGTTAGCTGATACACTGCTTTGACCTGAGAGGACATGCATTGGCATTCTTAAATAGTGCAAGAAGAGTTTATCACTCCAGTCTTGGAGATGGTAAAAGTATTCTGAGCCTTGAATGTTTGCTTTGAGGATTTGGAAGTGATCCAAAAGCTGGCACCTGGAAGTGTTGGTTGGGTGGTACTGAAATCAGTGTCAGTAGAGAGGAAGTTTCACCCCTTTGCTGGCTGTGTGTGGAACAGCTTGAGGCCCGTGTTCTGACAAAAAACACAGCAAAGAAAAACCAGTGAAGAAGCAGCAAATGTTTCCTTTCTTTGCCCTTTGTATGATGGAGAACTCTGGCAGTGTCCTTGTGAGTGCAGCAGGTGGTTTGGTGGTGATGTCAAAGCACTCATCTGATGTGCTGATGAAAAAGGCACCAATCTGCATGGAAAGAAAGTGTTCAGGTATTTAGAATCAGAACATTGCCTCTCTTTCTCTGTCTGAGAACATCCCCGTGCTTGTTTTAAGGAGCAGACCCTTCTCCTAGGCCAGGTGAAGTGACTTCAGTCATTCCTGCCACGTCCCCACCTGGGAAGGACCATCCTGCTGTGCTGTGGCCTTTGCTGGGTGAAGGGAGATGGGGCTTGCTGAGGCACAAACTTCACTTTAAATGTCACTTTTAAATAAGTAAAGGGCTCCCTGGAGGTTTTGGAGCAGAAAGGAGCTTTTCTCCCAAGGAACTGGCTCGTTCACCATAGGGGCCCTGTGAGGAGCGGCCGCTCTGGCAGGGCAGCGAGGGTTCAGCTGAGAACTCCTGTGGAACTGGACCTGGAACTGTTGTTCTTTCTATTCCAGCTGCTCTTTGCAAAGCAGGCTGTTTGATAAGTAAAGACTTCTTTGCATAGTGTCTGTTTTTACCACAGTCTGATAGTCCATATGCTAAAGAGGACAAAGTAGCTGAGATACCATCTGAAAGTGGGAATAATCACGGGGATGCTGTCATGTGCTGCTGGGGGAGGGTTCTGAGCTGTGGGAGAACACTTAGAGTTTACTATTTGTTTTTAAAAGAGGAGAATAAACACAGCCTGAGCAGATTGCACCAAAGTCTGACTTAGGAGCAATGCTGAGTAGGGTTTTCCTTACACTCTTCAAAATGCTGGGTTAAGCTCAGAAGAGTCATTAGACAAACATCTGAAGTAGAGCAGGCCTGTAGAAACTCCTCAACTGGTGAAACTACCAGTAAATAAATTGGTCCAAGTTCAATATATGCCTTACTTGAATTAATAGAGAAGATATTTTATTAGACAGCTGTGAATTTGGCAGTTTTTAATTTGTTCTCTTGGGGAAATCTGTCTCTCCTGCTCTGCTGCTGGATGATTCCTGTGATCCTCTACCACTAGATGTTGCTGTGTGAGTGATTGATGTAATCTTATCTGATGCTGGATGGATTCATCCCTGAAGAAAAGGAGGAGATACCACTGAAACAGCATTTCTGCCTGTTTTGAAATTTGTATTTTGAGACTTTTGCCTGAGACATTTTTAGAGTTTATTGGCTCTGTTACATTAGTCATAGAGGTTGTCTCTCTCCTGGATACCCAGCAGTGTGCTGATTATTGTTCCCAATTTGGCCAGGTTTTCTCTTCAGGTGTGTCTGTAGAGCTGCTGGTCTCAGCAGAGAGGAAAAAAGGCAACAAAATGTAACTTGGCCAAAAATGGTTTTGCAGCAACTCTGTTCTGTAGCATCTGTGGCTTTTCATTCAATGAAAGATGACAGGGGAAGAAAATTTCTATACATTCCAGCATGAGAAAAAGTCAATTTTCAGGGGAAATTCTTGCCTTTGACTGTTTTTTAAGCTTTCACCTTGTTGGTGAAGGATTACTCACCTCCTTGGGGGTTTGCTGTGTTTATTCTGCACAGAAGTCGACAAATAGAAAAGCTCCATCAGGGTGAACTGAAGTTATCCTAAGGAAAAATTTCATTGCATGGATGGTGTAAACTCCCTGATACTGAAGTAAAGCTGGAAAAGAATCTACAAGTGAATAAAACAAGAAGTTTGGAATTGGATTTGGGGAATCTGGGCTTGGAAATGCCTCAGGTAAGTCTGCTAGGATTTTATTCACTTCTGTAAATAATTTTGCCCTTGTTTAAGAACCAATCTGACCAGCACTAGGAGGGAAGATGTGCAGGAGATTAAAGGATGTATATTTTGTAGGGTCTCTGTAGTGTCCGTGGTAGAAGCTGTGGTGCTGCTCTTGGTGCTGTGTTTGTTCAAGCTTCAGCCACGTTGTCTGTGGGTGAGGGAGGATGCCTGGAGAGCAGAACAGCCTTTTATTACTGCAGTGATTCACTCTGAGCACACTGAATGACTTTCAGCAGCACAGTGTCTCTGCCTTCCCAGCCCTTAGGGGGAGAGCGTCTAGAAGAGAGATTGAGGGCTGGAATTAAATGTAGCAGAAGGCCTTGCCTCGCTGCCCATTCCCTGCATGCCCAGTCATCCTGCATAATGCTTTCTTTGCCAAATTTCACTTCGTTCTTGAGAGAGAGGTAACAATCTAGATTTAGTTGTCATAGATTTTGTTTTCCTTACAATTTTATATGGAGGTTTTATGAGTTCTAATGGCTCTAAACACAGTCAACACTGCTTTAGTACAAAATTATTTGAATTAGAGGGACTCCCAGATCTTGCCAGGACTGGCCTTCATCTTCTACAAATGCCAGCATATCCCAAAACTTGGCTAACATAAGACTTTGAAAGCAGCAGGGAAGAATGAAGGAGCAGTGAATGCTCTTGCAGCTCTGGTGGATAGAAACGTGTCCTTTGATTGCTCCTGCATGTTGGCAGTGCTCCTGAAGCATTCTCTGGCTCTGGGGAATGATGTGCTTATCTGTGGTGGTGAAAACCTTCTGAGACCAGGAGGAAGTGGTGATCCTCTTTCTGTTGTTGAAGATGAAAATGTGCTTTTTCATACCATGGTTGAAATGTCTGTCCATTGTGTTGCAGCCCAGTGTGAGTGGAATGGACCCTCCTTTTGGGGATGCCTTTCGGAGCCACCTGTTTTCAGAGCAGACTCTGATGAGCACGGATCTCCTGGCGAGCAGCTCGGATCCAGACTTCATGTATGAACTGGTAGGTCAGCTCTGTGTGCCCACAATCTCATCTCCTCACCAGTTCCTGCAGGAATAAAGGAGTGTTGGTTCAAGAATGCTGGAAATTTATTCATTATTGCTGGCTGCTGATTAGGGAGGAGCTGGACTGCTTGTCCAGCAAGTGTGATGTTTCCTCAGCAGGCATTTCTTCAAACAGGCTCAAATCCACCTTCACTTGTGCTCTAACCCTGCCCAGCCTGGCTTTGGACACTTCCAGGGATCCAGGGGCAGCCACAGCTTCTCTGGGCATCACCACCCTCACAGGGAAGAATTTCCCCCTGCTCTGTTCTGCTTCACCCAAGCTGTGAGGGCAGGGGGAAGGAAAATAGAAGTTGACTCACGAGCTACTTGGCTGAGCATTTCCTTTTTCATTTTCTCCTTGCATCAAAGGAGAAAGGTTACTCATGGTCATTAATTGGTCGTGTTAGAATGAGGTTTTCCAGGAACTGGCAAACTCAAGTGTATTCTGTTAAGCACACAGCATAGATTGACCTAGATTATAGAGATGCCTGTGATGTCTTTCATATTTTAAATGGATATTGGTACTGGTTTAGTTCCTGATGAGCAGATGGATTTGCAATAGCAGGAAAATAGAGTGTTACAGGAAGAGCAGTGTCTTTAGAAAGACCTGTTGCTGAAGCACAGGAGCTGAAGTTCATTCTGACCTTTAGAAGAAGCTTTTAGTTGAAAGTTGAGGTTTCTTCCTGTGTCACCGCTCTCTCGTACTTCACTGGAATTGAGCTCTCCTTACCAGGTTAAGGAGAGGAAAGAGATGATGGATACTTTTATTTGGTAGTAATTAAGAGATGATGGATACTTTTATTTGGTAGTAATTTTAACTTTCCTTATTCTGCACAGGACAGAGAAATGGACTATCAGCAAAGCTCCAGGGACAACTTGCTTTTCATGGAGGACTGCAAAGACCTTGAGAACTTGGAGTCTTTTACGGACATCCTGGACAAAGAAGCTGCTTTCACCTCCAAGTGGGAGCAGTGGGATACCTACTGTGAAGACCTAACTAAGTACACTAAATTAACCAGCTGTGACATCTGGGGAACAAAAGAGGTGGATTACCTGGGCCTCGATGACTTCTCAAGCCCATACCAGGATGAAGAGGTGATAAGCAAAACACCCACGCTGGCTCAGCTGAACAGCGAGGACTCCCAGCCTGTCTCAGATTCACTCTATTACCCCGATTTGCTCTTTAGTGTAAAACAAAACCCTTTAAATCCTTTGTTACCTGGCAAAAAGATGGCGAGCAGAGCAGCGGCGCCGGTCTGCTCCTCCAAGAACGTTCAGGCCGAGGCCGCGCTGTCGGACTGTGCCCAGAAGGCCAGCAAGGCTGGCAGCCAGCCTGCTTCCAGCACACAGATCATGGCCAAGACCAACGTGTACAGCAGTGAAAAGGTGAACATTCACGTTGAATGTAAAGACTATGTTAAAAAGGCAAAAGTAAAGATCAACCCCTTGCCGCAGAGCAGGCCGGTGCTGAGCCAGGCGCACGCTGACGCGGCCAAGGAAAACACCTGCTACTGTGGGGCTGTGGCAAAGAGACAGGAGAGAAAAGGACTCGAGTCCCCCCATGCTCACAGCACAACTCCTGGTTTGCCTTTTAAAGAGACTCAAGAGCTGCTCCTCAGCCCTCCCCAGGAGAGCCCAGGGCTGGCTGTGGGGGAGAGCAGCCTTTCCGCCAGCGCCTCCGTGTCCGACTCCTCGCAGAAGAAAGAAGAGCACAATTATTCTCTTTTTGTAACAGACACTTTGGGTGAACAGTCAGCCAAAGCAGAGCCCGAGGAGGAGGAGGAGGATGAGGATGATATTGAAGATGAGGACCACGATGAAGGGTTTGGCAGTGAGCACGAGCTGTCTGAGAACGACGATGAGGAGGAGGATTACGAGGACGATAAGGACGATGACATCAGTGACACCTTCTCAGAACCAGGTACCAGCAGGGCTGGGCTTTGGTGACATGGGAGTTGCTGGATTTGTCCTCTGAGGGGGAAGGAAAGCTTTTGAACTCCTGGTAGTTAGACATGAGCAGTGCTGATCGTAAGTTGTGAACTCTCCTCCCACGTTTTCTGAGTGCTTTGCAAAATGCAATTTATTCAAAGTATGCAAAGTCTCTGTTGCCCTATTTCATGAAAAACTGCACAAACTGTGGTTGTGCAACAAAAATAATGATAGAGAATACAGGAAGCCCAGCTGTAGCCTGAGGTTAGAACAGCTGCCTGCAAGTGTGGCCTTCTTTTTTATTGTAGCTCTCTGGTAGGATGTGCAGAGCTTTCTAGCACTTCTCGTAGCTGTGAATTTATCTGGAGTTGGATCTGTCAGGATGAAATCACATCCTGAGTGAAATGATTTCATAATTATTTAAGTCCTACTTTCAGGTACAGTTTTTCCTCAGACTCCAAAGAATGACTGAAATTAATAGAATCACTTCTAGGTGGTTTCAGCAGTAACACTTGGTGGGGCTTCAGAGGATACTGAATTCCTCTCCCCTGCCTTTAAAAATGGAGTTCTAAGAGCAGGAATAAGAACTAACCTTCACCTGGAATGTAACAGAACAATAGCATTGACTAAAAATAAAATCTGCACAGATTGTAACCAAGTATTAATTTAATTTCATAAAGTATTACAATATTCACATCTTATAAATGCCCTGTAGTAGAGAATAAGAATTAAAGTATTCAGACATTTGGCAATATGTAACTTCAGGGGGATAAAGCAGCTGAAATTTTTCCTTGTTGAGAGCAGCAGCTTCCCTAGAGCTTGTCAGTGTTTGTCATAATGAACTCTCAGATGAAATTATTTTCTAATTAGATTTCCTGCGTTGGCATTAAACTCGTTAAGCATTCTGCCCTTTATGCTATTTTCACATGCACACAACACATTTTTATTAACATTTTGAAGCCTCTTCCTCCCTTCTGGAGTGAACTCCCTCTGCTTTCTGGGGCCCTGAGCAGCTGTTCCAGCTCTGCAGCCCATGGGGGATGTGTTGCACTGGGAGCCTGGGATCCCTGAAAAAGAGAGGTTGTGTTAAATGCTGTGGGTGGAATTAATTAATTAATGATTTTACTGACCAGCAATCCACATTCTGCAGCAGTAGCTGAGGATCTGGGCTTATCCAAGCTTGCCAAACCCTTCCATGAATGAAGCCTAAAACCATTCACCTCAAATGTGGTGATATTAAAAATTTTATCATCTATTTTGTCTATTTTAGAAAATAACATCTCCAGGTATTCTAAGCACGTCACTTTTGTATTTTGTGTTGCTTTTTTACCTCTAAAGGTAAATACTATGGGTAAAGTATCTAAAAATAGGCACAGCACAAGAAAATTAAACCTTCCACAGGTCTGAAAGCAAAATCAATTGGTATTTTGAGTGAGGATGTAATTTACTGAAAGGATAAAAATCTGCTAGTTATTGCTGGCCCTCTAATGTTTTTTGATACAAAATTTACTTTTGGTTATTCTTCATGTATGCTTCTAGAGTGAATGAAATGCTTTCTTCAAATGTTATCTGAGGAAATATTTAGATATAGTGAAGGAAAAATAGCTAAAAATGTGACTGGCTCTCAGGCAAGTTTGGACAACAGTATTTTTATTATCACCATGACACAGGTTTAGCAAATTTGGTCTCCTGCAAAGGTAGTTTATTATGGGAATTACCAGCCCAGACCTTTTCTAGTATTTAAACGTGGTGGTTTTGCTATTACTGAATATATTTTTCCTATCCCATTTAGTAGAGAGATTTTTAAATTACTGTTAGTCAGGAGATTGCAGAAATGGGAAATGCAGCAATTTATTCAGCTGTCAGTAGCACTGGAGAAGAAATGAGTGCAAAGTGCTCATGGAGACCCAGAGGTTGTTTCCAGCAGCTGCATTAGGTCAGTGGGAGCACCTGGCCCTGGGCTGGGGAGGCACTGGGAGCGATTTGCCAGGAGTGTCTGTGCTGCAGGGCTGGAGAGCAGCAGCTCTCTGGGTTTGTTCACTGGGGCTATTTTTGGCTTTCACCTGGTGAGAGTCACGTGCACCCTGTTCTCTGTTCTGCTTCATTTAACCCTGGTGAATTTAAACCCAAAAGCACAGGGAGGGATGTGAGGAGAGACTTTTAGGAAGGGGTGAAGGGCTTCAGAGTTCAATACAAGAACCCTTTGAGATTTCTTAGAAGCCTGCCCTGCTGTGTGATCTTTGCTAAGAGGAGGAATAAATACAGTGCAGAGCAGCTGAACAAGTTTGTGTGTTGGGTTAGGACACTGCTCTGGGTTCCTTTATGTCACTTTATAATGGCAGCAGGTCAGTGTTGGGTTTGCAAGGCAGGATGTATTAAGTCAATGTAATTGAAGTTTCTAACTTAATTACAGTTTGAATAAGCAAACAGGAAGTCCTGATTTTAACCTTGTTGTACATTTGTACACTTCAGCTCTTACAGAGATTTGTTTTCATTGGTTGGATTAATTCTGTGTTATCATGAAGATGGGCTCCATTTATATATTTCTGTATAGTGAGTTACATAGCTTTTTTTTAGATGGAAAGTCAGTGGGCTTTTTGAGTGTATTTTGATACTTAGTCAAACAGCATTTGAGTAAAATGGAACTACAGTTACAAATATTTATGGTATTTGAAACTGTATTTCATGTAAATTTTCAATAACTTTGGCTGTACAGCACAAATGTTTTATAAAGCATGTTTCATTGTTTGATTTGCCTTTAAAATCCTGCCTTTCCAACAAACCAGAGAACCCAAGTAAATGAGTTGATGAAATTATAAGAAACAGAACTTCAGGATGGTTTTCATCCTTCTGCATACCTGACTTCTGCTCGTGCTTTGGTTATGATGTGAGAGACAGACCAAAGCAAGAAAGTTTGTTTTTGCTCTTTCAACTGGTTTTTCAAGTGCAAACAGACCCATTGAATGGACTGTTTTAAAGGGAAGAAAGTGTTCTTTGTGCTGTTGGAAGATGAAGCAGAGCTGCAGCATATGGGGTCAAGGCTTGCTAAGCCTGCAGTCCATGCATGGGTGGCTTTTCCTTTAGCTCCATCACAGTATGTGATGTTTAGAAATGCTCCTTTTTGAGAAAATGTAAATTAATATTTAGCATTTTAGCACAAAAGGTCATTCAGTGGTTTGAGATTTTTTTTTAACCTTAGTATAGATTATCTTTATTTTCTAAAGCATATCTGGGGGTTGAAAACCTGTGGTTTGGGTTTACATAATTATGGTAAAATATTTCTGTGATGTGAGCAGTGGCATTACAATTTCCATGTCCTCCGTGAGCAATTCATGATATCAACTGCATCATAATTCACCTCTAAAATATTGTACAGCTTTACTGAGGGTCATTTCTCCTCATCCCACTAAAGAGGAGGAAGAGGTTGAACAGTGAGTCCAGATCCCTTCAGCTTAGATGGTCCTTTGGTCACTGTCCTGACAACAGAGCCCCTTTCTCCAGCCTAGGAGGGATCAGTGCTTGGATTTATTCCCTGCAGGTCTTTGGACTCAGGAGCAGCAGGAGTTGGACTCAATCCTCTGGGCCTCTTCCAACTCGGAGTGTTCTATAATTGAATCATTTTTTCTTTATTGTCTTTTGCTAATCCATCTTTATTTAATCTGCTTCTCTTTCCATGCTTTTTGTCAAATGTGGAGGTGAGTTAGGATTGTGTTCCTGCCAATTCATGGAGAAAATTGTCAGGATGGGTGAACATGGTCCAACCAACATCTGCTGTCTGTACTTGGCACTGCTGGGATTGTGGGGAATTACAGCTTAGGGGGTCAGAGAACATAAAGGGACTTTAAATACATAAATAATTTTGGTGTTTTCAACTAATGAAGCCCCATCAGTGGCTCACTGTCTATCCTGGATTTAAGGCAAGTACCCAAGAGCAGTCAATGTTGGAAACCAATTGTTCGATAATGCAAAACAGAGCTGGCTGTGGTTTTGCTCTCAACTTGAATCCTCAGTCTGCTGCTAAAGGGCTACAAACAATTCTGTCAGCAGTATGTAAATAACCCCCTGCATCCTTTTAGGGTATGAAAACGATTCTGTGGAGGATTTGAAAGAAATGACTGCGATCTCCTCTCGGAAAAGAGGCAAGCGAAGATACTTCTGGGAGTACAGCGAGCAGCTGACGCCATCCCAGCAGGAGAGGATGCTGAGGCCCTCTGAGTGGGACAGGGACACCCTGCCCAGCAACATGTACCAGAAAAATGGGCTCCACCATGGTAAGAAATCCTCATTCTGGTCACAAATGACTGTCTTCCCCTTCCCCTGACACCGTCAGCAGCCAAGTTCCCCTCCCTGTGAGTGCGGGGAAGTTTTGGCCATGAAAGCTCAAGCACTGTAAATCTGTTACTCTGCAGTGCCCAGGGAAGGCACAGTGAGCACACAGTAGGGACTTTCAGTGTGGTTTCTTCCAGAGGAGTGTGGATGAATTGAGAATTGTGACTTCCAAGGGCTCTCAGTGGAAACCCCGAGAGTTCAAAGCTTTCTCAGTGTGATACTGTAAATATTGGATGGGGCCTTGACTGATGTTTGCTGCTCGTGGCTGTTCCTGTCAGTGCTGCCTGTGTTAGCAGGAGGCTGGGAGGGCTCTGGGCTGCCAAGTTCAGGGGACTGGTATGAGCTGAGGCCAAGCACTAAGGCACAACTGTCTCTCTCCTTGTTTTCCCCCTGTGAAAGCAGCACAGTGAAGCAATTGCTCCTCTGGGAATAAACTATTTCCTTAAGATGCCCTCTTAGAAACTTAAACCAGTTGCTCTAATAACTGATTTCTTCCCAGTGAGCAATTACTGCACCACAAACATGATTAACATCACCCAAAACAAACCACTCTTAGGGGTATTTTTGTTTTCTTCTCACAGGACCTCTTTTAGGCTGCTCCATTTGATTTTGGCTTTGAAGGAGCAATTTAAACCAACTTCCCTGGTTGTAAGGTTAATGTTCCCTTAGAGTTGAAAATTACTGCCTTTAACATGGCAATTGGCCTTCTCTTAAATCATACAATTTTTTTTGTTGTTGTTGCTGTTACCTGTAGATTTATGCAGGGAAGAAAACATTTTTTTCTTTGAATGTCCTTAGTTTTTAAAAGCTTCTTTATCATGTAGTGAAATAGCAGTACCTAAAGTCCCTATCACTGCTCTTTCTCATGATGGAGCTCTGAGCAACCTGGTCTAGTGGAAGGTGTCCTTGCCTGTGGCAAGAGGAGAAAAAGATGAGTTTAAGGTCCCTTCCAATCCAAACCATTCTGTGATTCCATTATTTTATATTTGTTGTCCAACACCAAATAACCAAACATGCTCTAAGGACTCAAACCCACCAGACACTTGGCCACTTGATCTTTAAGTAAAGTGCAAAACCAGGCCTTAAATAGCTTCAAATACATAAAATAAAAAGGGTTAACTGGCATTTATTGGATCATTTCATCTCGGCATCACTGAAGATATTTTCAGCACCAGGCCTCAGCACTCTTTCTTAGTACAGGACTTTGGCAATAAGATTATTTAGGAGTTTAATCCACTGGAGTGTACAGGAGGATATTTTGGCTGCATATGAGTTAACAAGTTTACAGCTGCAGCAAAACAGCAGGGTTTGAACTTGTGACATACATTTTTCAGCAGAGTTGTGTGTATGCTCTCTGTCACATCCAGTGGCCTTGCCAGCAGTATTTGCCCTTATCTGATCTGGATAGAATATGAATTGTACAAAGCTCTTTGTGTGGAAATGCTTTTTCTATTGTGAGAGGCCACGGGGATCACCTGATTCCGGCCCATTCTTCTGCAGTGAACAAAGGAACTTAAACTGCACCCAAAAATGCCTATTTTAGAGTGTTTTCTCATAGGTTTGTGTATGTATTATGTCACTTCCCTATCCATTTTTCTTCATGTTTAAAACAGGAAAATATGCAGCAAAGAAGTCACGGAGGACTGATGTAGAAGACCTGACTCCCAACCCCAGAAAACTCCTCCAGATTGGTAATGAGCTGAGGAAGCTGAATAAGGTGATCAGTGACCTGACACCCGTCAGTGAACTTCCCTTAACTGCCAGACCCAGGTCAAGGAAAGAAAAGAACAAGTTGGCTTCTAGGTATGCATTGGGTAAAGCTGCAGGGATGAGAAAATTTGGATTGCTACGAGTGAATGATAAAGATCTAAATAATTTTTGCCTAAAGAAATTCTGCTTCATGTGGCAGCTCCTGCAATGGGAATTCCAGTTTATCAATGGGAGTTACCAGTTTATCAAATGGGAGTTACCAGTTTATCAAATGGGAATTTCCAGTTCATCTAAAAGCAGAGCAGCTGGCACCTTGGGAGCTGTGGTTTGTCTGTCCCCTAGATAAGGATGTGTTTCCACTGGAACTGGCTTCCTTAGCTGTGGGGCAAACAGCTGGGACAGTGGCAAATTCCACAAGTGACAGATGTGAGCAGATGCAGGTGGCAGAGTGTTTTCAGAGCAGCTAAGTGAGGATGGATGAGTTTGTGCATCACAGCTCTGGGAGGGTTGGTTGATGAGTTCATGTGGCTCTTACTACTCTGGAATTTCTGGTAGTGCTCTAATTCTTCCCCTCTTCTTGCCATAGGGCTTGTAGACTAAAAAAGAAAGCCCAGTATGAAGCCAATAAAGTTAAACTCTGGGGTCTCAACACGGAATATGGTAAATACAACTCTTCACATCTTCATTTTCCTTTTGTTTGGGCAAGTCTGTGTTTTGCACCATGATGTAAACTGGCTCATAGAGAAAAGAGTTGGTACAAACCCAGCTCATTGAATGGAATGAATGTAACTTGGGTTACCTGCAATGTTGAGCTACTTTGCAGGTGTAAATTATGTAAATGCATGCATGTTCTGTAAATATTTTTGAAAGTATTGGTAATATTTGATGTAAACTATTTAATTTTACACTAAGTGTGATATGACACCTTTGACACAGATAGCTGTGTGTGGGTAACTGTGAATCCCTTCCAGGGGAGTGTGATGTAAAGCTAATCTTTTTTTTTTTGTGTTTGCAGATAATTTACTCTTTGTCATCAACTCCATCAAACAAGAAATAGTTAATCGGGTGCAGGTACCTAAAGATGACAGAGGAATCAACATGGAACAAAAGTTGAACATACTTATTAAAGACACTCTTGGTAAGCAGTGAACTTTGTGTATTTACCTGGATATGAAGATATAGGATCATAAATGCCCTGAGGAGCCCCAGAGCTCATCCCATTCCACCAGAGACACCTTCCACTGTCCCAGGTGGCTCAAGCCCCAGTGTCCAACCTGGCCTTGGACACTTCCAGGGATCCAGGAGCAGCCACAGCTTCTCTGGGCACCCTGTGCCAGCGCCTGCCACCCTCACAGGGAGCAGTTCCTTCCCAATATCCCATCTAACCCAGCTCTGTGGCTTTGTGAAGCCATGCCGTGTGTCCTGTCCCTCCATCCCTTGTAAAAAGTCTCTTTCTATCTCATTGTCCTAGTCAGGCACTGTGAGGCCACAATGAGATCACTCCAAAGCTTCTCCTCTCCAGGCTGAACAACCCCAGTTCTCCCAGGCTTTCCTCCCAGCTCTGAACATCCTGGTGCCTCCTCTGCTGTATTTGATTGCAGAGAATTTCTGATCTAGAGGAATGAATGAACCATTTCCTGATTGCATTTGTCCCAACCAAAGTGTACCCTGGCTTTGGTCACCTGTAGAGGTGCCTTGTGAAGGCTGAGCTACAGCATAGACTGGACAGAATTAAAAAATAAAGCAGGGATTTATTAAAAAGCCTCAATGGACACCCCGTTGGGCAGCACCAGAGCCCAGCCAGGGCTGCACCCAAGATGAACCAAAATGGCCCCAAAATGCACGGCCGGGCACGGGCTCTGTCCCTGGGATCAGTTCTGCTCCATTTGCACCTTGCAGTTCATTGTCCCATTCCAGCTTTAGCCCCTGCAGTCCACCCTGCTTGTTTTTCTCTCTCCAGCCCACGGGGTTTGTGCTCTGGGGCTGAGATTTGGGTCATTTGTCCTTGGTGCCCAGCTGGAGCAGGAATTGTTTTGTCTCCCTGCTCTGTGCACAGAGCTCACCATTCCAAAATGTGAAGCCCAGACCCACACACTAAAGCAGCACAGAATCTGAGAAATTGAAAAGCCAGACCTGAGGCATCAGCAGGAATGTGCCATGAGCAGTGACCTGAGAGCAGCTTCTCTTGCCTCCCTTTCAGGACTCCCTGTAGCTGGACAGACGTCGGAGTTTGTGAACCAGGTGCTGGAGAAGACGGCAGAGGGAGACCCCACGGGCGGCCTGGTGGGGCTGAGGATACCCATGGCCAAGGTGTAGGGCAGGACTGAGCTGCTCCTGGGGCAGGTTCTGCCTGTGCTGCCGAGTTCCTCGCTGTAAATGGCATTCTGGTCTGCATGTCAGCTTAGCATTCTGTAAACACTCACCTGTAGGTTCCATTGGTTTCAAGTAACAGTGTAGGAAAACAAATCACGGCGTGGTAGAAAAATGCTGCAGAGCATTTTTGGACCATAAACCAGGTAGTTTCAAAGCTGCTTCAAGCTCAAGGGCAGAAATGAGAGTTCTCTTTCAAATGATCTAGGACCAGAATATATCACTTTTGTTTTAGAAGCAAAAACATGGATTTGCTAGAGAAAATGTTTTTTAGCATTTGCCAGACATTGTGACAGGTTTATGGTCCAAGTGAAGTAAGAGGAAGCATTTTTTTGGTGAAGCTGTCAATGTAGGGAGTTTTTTGTTCTTTTTTTTTTATTTTATTTTTAAATAATTGGATTTTCTTTCCTTGTTCTTAAAAAAAACCAGTAAGCTTTCTTTGCAACCATTAACTTGTACATAGCACACGCAGCATATTAGAGCTAGTGTGCCATATAAGACTTTAATTTTCTGAGCTTAATAGCGTATTTAAATGTCCGTGCAAGCAAGAGAAAAAAAAAGTATATTCTTTGTGCCTTGTATTTTGTGGGGAGAGCTATCAGTATAAGCTGGTAAAGTTTTGTATGAAGAAAACCCTGAGGGGCAAAACCGAGCTGTATAGATGGTGAGATTTTAGGTTTTAATGTATTTGTTCCAGCTCTTAAAAATTTTTGAATGTATATAGGAATATGTTGAAAATGTAGATATATGCCACAGAGTCTATGTATTGTATAAAAGATGGCTCTAGAAAACTCAATTTCGGTACTTTGGCCGGAAGAAAACAAATACTTGCACATTAATGCGATTGTTTATTTTTGTACCAAAGACAAATGCAACTGATATGGCGAACTGCCAGTCCAAGTAAAGTTTTGCACAGCTTATATGATACTGTACTGAATGTAAAAACAAAAGAAAAAAAGAAAAAAAATTAAAGGTCAGGGTTAGGGATCTTACTGAACTGTGAATTTTTTTGTTTGGGTCCAATTATCTACAGAAGGAGCATTCATACATAACAATATTATTTTGCTGTTCTTGTAGTTCGCTTCCATGGTAGATAAGTTGGTGGCCGTCTTGGAGTCTTTAAATCTTTTTTCTCTGCACTTACTGTAGGAGATTTTAATATATTTGGATTTTAGTAAGCTATTGGTAAAATAGTTTTCGACTTTGAGAATTTAAAAAAAAAAAGTATTTAGCTTGTTGTAGTATACTTCCACCAAACAACCAAAATAAAATTATTTTTATTGTAACGTGTATATATGTAAAGAGGAAAAAAAAAAAAGAGCTACAAATATCTAATTCCTTAGTTGCCACTTTTCCAGTTGATGTATTATTATGCATGTGATGTTTCCAAGGATCAACACAGGCTTCAAACAAAACAAAAATTTATAGACTTTTATATTTTTGTACAGGTATTTCGAAACTAGCTTCTTCGGACTTATATGTGACTTATTCTTGTTAATTCAGTAGTTTCTATGATTGAAGAATATTAACACAAAGTTCTTATTTGCTCTTCTGCTAATAAGAGTTGGCTTTGTAGTCAGTGTTAACGTACAGATAAAAGCTTTAGCCTTTGATGAGAAAGTCCTTTATCTCAAGGCAAGATCATTCTCTGGTTTCATGGACCCCCCCCCCCTCCTTTCCTCCCTGTTCTTTCTCTCCCTATTTAAAGATGACAAAACACTGTTTACTGAAAATAGAAATACCAAATATTTTCAAATGTAGCTGCTGAAAAAAAATGCAAAAGTCCATGAAGGCTTTTTCCCCACTCCCTTTGGGGAACTTCTCCACTTCGTTTCTAGTTTGTCTGAGTTTGTTTGTACTGTGATTCCTTTTTGTTTATAAGTAGATTATTTTTATATCCAAGCTTGTACTATAAGAGAAAAAAGCCTGAATCGGTAACAGTGCAGGAAGAGTGGCCGGTGAAAGTGGTGGCCCTGCCACACTCACAGCTTCCTTTGTACCTAAATGTTTTGGAAGACTCAAAAGGGAGGAGGAGGCCAAAATACCACTACTGAGCTGTACAGAAAGTCTTTCCTCCAAGAGACTGAACAAATACCCAGGGCAATTTAGGCAAAACTTTGTAAATCCACTTAAGGCTTGCAAAATCTGAGTGGAAATGTGGGTGTTTTCCTTTGAGGCGTTTGTGATGGTGTTGTTGTTGTTGTTCAGGTGAGGTGAGAGTTGGCTGCTGCTTTCCACGGTGGGTCTGGTTTATTCCTCTTGTTCTTGTGGAGCTGCCCAGGGCCCCCAAAACCCCGACAGAGAATGTGTCCTGTGAGGTGCAGGCTGTGCCTGAGCAGGGCTGGACACGGAGCTTGTCCCTGTGCTCCAGCCAAACCCTGCAGGCCAGGCAGCATCTGAACATGGAGAGAGAGCAGTTTGAAATCAGGTAAAAACTTCTGGGACAAATTCAACTGACAAGGTATTTAAAAGCCCCCCCCCCTTTTCTTACTGCCTGGGAATCCTGGGCAACACACAACTTTATAGCTTTTTATTTTTGTCTGAAAACCAGACTATGATTTTGGTCTCGCATTTCAAAGTAGACTTTGAATCTTTAGTGAGTTCCATACCCTCGCATTTCAGTGTTTCCTATGTATTATTTTAAGTTAAAGCTTTGAAATAGTTGAGCTTTTTAATGTTGACACTTTATTTTGTAACTATTTATATGTATGTATATCTTAGAAAAGCACTTTGTTTAAAAAAAAAAAAAGAGGAAAAAGAAAAAAAAAAAGAAACTGCGTTTTATATGATTCCTGCCACTTGCTGCTAACTCTGGGCTGGTCAGAATGCTGCAGCGATACTTGAGATAAATAAAACCTGGCAGTAAAATGTAGAGTAAAGATAAGACCTTTTGCTGGTTTAACTTTATCATAAAGGTGACATAGGCAAGCTGTGCAGCTTTACATTTTAACCAGGGGACTCTGTGGCATTTAAACCGTCTAGAAATGGTTGTACTTTAATGCCAGTAACAATCTGCTTCCTCTAGTGTCATTAAAATATATACATTTAGTGTATACTTATCACAAACAAAAATCTTATAGGGTATAAAAACCAACAAATGTACATGTTCTGTTTTTTGGCAATTGTGGCATGCGTTTTGGGGTGATCTTTAGAGAAGACCATTTTCTAAAGATTTTCAGTGTTCATACATAGTATGTGGATCTTAACGAAGTCCTGGGTTTTTGGTTTTTTTTTTGTTTGTTTTTGAGTGTAGGCATTGTGAATATTCACTTTTAATCCTATATCCAAAAACAATGATCTATTTTTTGATTTAATACAACCAGAAAGCTCTTCCTTTTTCTGATACACTGGATTCTCTAGGATTTGTTTCCATATTAAAAGCATGCTGTCATAACTGCTCTTGTCGAGATCTCGTCAGTCTGAACGTAGGTGCCACACTTGGAATCGATGGGCTGCTTGTTCTGCTGTACCATGTATGACCCTCGTCCTTCCCCTCCCTTCATGACAGATGATGATGTGGCTTTATATTGTGCCTTACTTGTACATCTAGAACTAAGTGTTTTTCATTCCCTCTGAACTCGTCAAAGCTTCTGAGGTGGAATCAGAGCTGATTTAGGCGTGCTGGAGCGAGTGCGGACAGGGCTGATTTCAGTTTCTCTCAGTAGTCCTTTTGTATTTCTATGGAAGACCAGTTTTTGAATGGCCTTGCAAAACGTGGGGGTGCTCCTGAAGGGTGTTTTTAAACCCCAAACCCCTTTTGCTAACGCTTCCTTTTATGGTTTATTGAACACATTTACTGATGTTTGGTGAGTACTTTTTGTTTTTTGGGATGAGAGAGACTTAGTACTAAAGCTATGTTTACGTGTGGATGGCCTGGATTTTCTTATCACACCAGTTAAAATCATTGTGATTTAATAAAGTTATATTGCTGTAAAGCTGATGTGAGAGTCAGGCTCAGCTGTGTTCAGTTCCTAATTTATAGATTGACTTTTTTCCATACTAAGAGGGCCAGGGAAAAGTTGGGGTTTTTAAAAAAAGCAAACAAACAAAAAACCAACCTAAAACGGATGAAAGGTCTTTTAACTAACCTAAAAGCAAACAGACACTTTGGAAATGTAGAGGTGTCAGTTTAAAATTTATTTTTAAAAAACACCCCCCAATATTTATCTAATATTTGCCTTCATTAATGAAACAGCTTATTCACAGCTATAATGACTGGCTGTGCTTTTCCATAAATCATTTAAACATCGCTTTTTTTTTTTTTTTTTTTTTTAAAGAAGCTCTAAAAGGTTTTATCAGGAGAATTTCCAAGGGTTGTATCCAAGCTGCCTCCAGCAGAAATAGCAAACGCAGTTCTGCTCCTCAAATGTGCTTGCTCGTCTTCCTGAAATTCTGCTGAGGCACAACCCAGTTCTGGACCGTGAATGTCAGGATCTGTATTTGGCCTTGAGACCTGAGTTTCAAGAGTGCATCTAAGCATGATTTGATTTTTCTTTTGAAGTTGGAGGCTTCAGTTGGAATCACCTAGTGTGGAGTGTGCTGCTAGATGTGGTCTTGGCTTGTTGACACAGCCTTGCACACAGCTGAGGTTTATTTTGTTTACCCCAGGGATCGTGTGAAGTACATTTCAAACAGTTGCTGCCTCAGTGACTGATCCTTCTTGTAACTGTATTAAGGGCATTAGTCTGTTGAGAAAACACCACTCTTGAATATCTCCCAATGTAAGTTGGGGTTCTTCAATGTCATTAATCAAAGATGGCACTTTCAGGCTGTATCTTCTTTGCAGCAAACAAAAATCTCTGTCTTTCTACAACTTGCATTTCACAATATGCCATGTTTTCCCTCCAGTGCTTCGAGAAGGTGTCTTTGCACTCTGAATATAATCCTCAGCCTCTTAGACATCCATGAACTTCCATGGGAGCAAATACTGACTTGGAATTTGTCTTTCTAACAAGCTGTGGAGCTAAAAGTGGAACCAGAGCTCTTTTAAGCCACGCTTGCATTTTTTTATTTCCCCTATAAAAAAAAAAAAAAACCAACCAAAATTCCAAACTTTTTAGGTAACATCATTGTTCAGAAGTTTTCGGGAGTTTAAAGTAATTTTTAGTTGCGTATATTTGAAGTCAAATTTGCGTGACTTAACCAGCTCCTGTAAGGAAAATTATTGGATTGGCTTTTCTGGTGTTGAAAAAGCACATCCCACCCTCTAAAAATCTTGTGATTAGGAAACAGAACCTAGTAAGAAAACGTAATTTTAATCTCTCTTATAATGATGGATATTCATACATTCTGATTGGAATCATCTATCTTCCCAGAGTATCCAAGGAAAACTTCTTGCTCAGTATTTGTGGTTGAGTGAACTCTTAAGGCTGATGGCACATGCAGATGCAAAAAAAAAAAAAGGCATTTTAAACAAAACATAAAACATGGCATCCTGTTCTGCCTATGCTTGGGGTCATTGATTGTAATGCTGTCCTTGATATTCTATAATCAACTTCCAACTGGAGCTCAGAAAAACTTACTGAAAGTCTTGTCTCTGTTAGAAAATAAATTTACCTTGTTCAAAGCATGATCTGTTGAGTTGCAATGTTAAATGTTGGTTAATAGTTGTGCAGTTTTATTTTTTTGAAAAGAGGCACAATTAAACTATTGACTTTGTTTACTCTGTCACCCTTGATCCCTAGCACTTCTATTCAGATACAAATTCATCAATGTATGCAACATCCTTTGTAATTTAAAATAAAAATTGTGGAGGAAATACTGTCTCGAGTCATTGTGTGGAATGATAGTGAATGGCTTCTGCTGCCTTGAACTAAGTCCCTGACATCTTGATATTTCCAGGAAATTTCCTTTGGAAGGGATGACAGCTAGGTAAGGAAATATCTGGATTTTCCTTCCTCAGCACTGCTGTGTTGGTGTGGGAGCATCTGGAGAAGCTGGGTTAGTGCCTGCTCCCTGCAGCTCCTGTGGAAACGGCCTGAGGGCAGCGGGGAAGGAGCAGCACCAAGGGTGAGTTTGTGGGAAAAGCAAAGAGCATTGCCTGCTTCTCATTTTGGAGGTGCAGCAGTGACCCCGTGTTCCCCCACCCTGCTCCTGACCAGTGTCAGCCTTGGCCAGGAGCCCAGGAAGGCTCTTGGATGTAAACCTGGAACTCTTCCAGGGGAACTTCTGGCTCTGCACAGATCCTGACAGGAGGGGACAGCCGGGGGAACAGGGACAGGAGGAGAGGGAACGGCTCAGGCTGGGCCAGGGCAGGCTCAGGGTGGACACCAGCAGGAATTTCCCCATGGAAAGGGGGCTCAGGGTGGACATCAGCAGGAATTTCCCCGCGGAAAGGGGGCTCAGGCACTGGAACTGCCCAGGGAGGGTTGGAGTGCCCATCCCTGGAGTGTCCAAGAAGGGCTGGAGGTGGCACTCGGGGCTCTGGGCTGGCGACAAGGTGGGAATGGGACACAGCTTGGGCTCGATGGGTTTCGGAGGTGTTTTGTAACCTCGGAGATCCTGGAATTCTGTTGTTTCTCCCTTTGGAGCAGCGCATTCCCCGCCATGGGCCCCGGCCCCGGCCCGCCCGTCCCGCGTCCCCGCCCGCCGCCCGCAGGGGGCGCCCGCGCGCGCGCCCGGCCCGCCCCAGCCCTGCCCGGCCAAGATGGCGGCGGCGGCCGCGGCGGTGCCGCTGCGGGTCTGCCACCAGGAGATCGTCAAGTTCGACCTGGAGATCAAAGCGGCCGTGCAGGTACCGCCGCCAGCCCCAGGACACCCCGGCACGGCCTCGGGGAGAGCCGGGCCCGCGCTGACCGCGCCGTTGTGTTCCAGGACATCCGGGACTGCCCGGGGCCGCTCAGCGCCCTCACGGAGCTCAATGCCGCCGTGAAGGAGAAGTTCCGACACCTCCGCGGCCGCATCCAGGTGAGAGGGCCGGCCGGGGCTGCTGAGGGCACCGAGCTGTGCTCCGGGCCCACCGGCTGTGGTTTAGGGCTGGAGAATCCCGGCTGTGGGTTCCGGCCGGTGTTTGGGGGTGTTCTGCGAGTGTTTTGGGGGTCCAGGCTGAGATTTGGGGAGTCGCAGCCCAGGATTATCAGATAAATGTGCTCCGAATCCACTCCCCGGCCGCGGCTGGGCTGTGCGAGCTGCGGGTGGCTGCTGAGGTGCTGGTGTCTGTGCTCTCCGCCGAAGGAGCTGGAGCAGATGGCCAAGGAGCAGGACAAGGAGTCGGAGAAACAAGCCTTGCTGCGGGAGGTGGAGAACCACAAGAAGCAAATGCTCAGGTGGGTCTGGCGGCTGGGGCTGTTCCCAAGCCCGCTGTAAGCAGAGATTGGCTGGGTTTGGTGCAGCGTCTCTCAGAGTCTGGTTTGGAAGCACAGCCCCTGCCACGTGTTTTGTGCCAGACCAAGAGGCCAGGGACAGAAAGGGTTCAGCTCCCTTCTCCTGTCCTGGCTTCCTGACTCTGGTCTGTCCCTTTGAGCTCAAAGAAGGTGGCTTAGGAGTCTGGCTCAGTTTTCTTCTTCCCTTGGTTCTTAAATGCTACACTGAGGAGCGGGAATGTCAGGATGGAACGTTTTTGTTGTGTGTAGAAACATAGAGAAAGTGAGGGGCTGAGAGAGCTGGGGAAGGGGCTCAGCCTGGAGAAAAGGAGGCTCAGGGGGGCCCTTGTGGCTCTGCACAGCTCCTGACAGGAGGGGACAGCCAGGTGGGCATCCAGGATGAGAGGGAACGGCCTCAGGCTGGGCCAGGGCAGGCTCAGGGTGGGCATCAGCAGGAATTTCCCCATGGAAAGGGGGCTCAGGCACTGGAACTGCCCAAGGAGTGTTGGATCCCCATCCCTGGAGTGTCCCAGGAGGGCTGGAGGTGGCACTCGGGGCTCTGGGCTGGGGACAAGGTGGGGATGGGGCACAACTTGGACTTGATAATCTTAGAAGTATTTTCCAGCCCAGCTATTTCTTGCATTCTGAGGCTCCTTGCATGTATCAGGGGTGCCCAGTTACAGTGGTGGTTGCTTTGTGAAGATTGTCTGTGCTTGCAAGGTGTTCCCATCACATTACGACAATCTGCTCTTGTGATTTCAGCAACCAGGCAGCCTGGAGAAAGGCAAATCTGGCCTGCAAAATTGCTATTGACAACTCTGAGAAAGATCAACTGCTGCAGGGAAGAGACATCTTGAGACAAAGGTATTGGACTGTCCCACTGTACTGTGGGCTTTAAGCAGTGTCTCCTATATTCACTCATTTTGAATGGAAGTGATATAATATTTTTAATGTATTTAATTATATCAAGTGTAGCTTTTCTTTTATGAGTGCATTTCCCTTTTGTGGAGATTTGGGCTGTTAAGGATTGTGATGAACTCAGGTTTTCTTGGCATGTCTAAGCAGAAAAGGGGATAAATTAATCTTCATAACTTTACATACTGTCTTTTACATTAATTCCAGATAGGTTCTAAACAAGACCTGGGTCATTATCCAAGCTGTTTTCACATTCAGAACTAGATGTGAGTGTGTGCAGGCTGTGTATTGAAAGCAACAGCTGGGATGCTCAGGATGAGAAAATGGGTTTGTGTTGGTGCTCCCATAGCAGCTCATGGACTTACACAGTCCTGGGTGAACAAGTGGTGAAGTACAGAGCCATGTGAGATTCTGGGCTGTTGTTTGGATTCAGGACTTTTGTATTTTGTGATTATTCTTTATTGTTTAGTGAAAATAATCTGAATTTCTCATGCATTGAAAACCAGTTGTGTCTTTTGTACACTGCAGAGATGTTGCTGAGTATTGGTCTCATCTCCCTATCAGCAGCGTTTTCCCAGAGTATCCAAAAAAAAAAATTTACCTCCTCCTGCTTTGCTTTTTTTCTCTTTTCAGGAAGACCACAAAGGAAAGTCTGGCAGAGAGTGCAAGCAACATCACAGAGAGTCTGATGGGCATCAGCAGGATGATGTCCCAGCAGGTGCAGCAGAGTGAGGAGACTGTGCAGACCTTAGGTACAGCTGGAATTGGGACATGCAGGGGTGATGGAAGCAGCTTTGCTCAGCTCTGTCAGCCTGGGGAGAGGAGCAGAGTGGGAGAATGTGCTGCAATGATGATTAAAGACTGGCCAGCAGAGCTCCTCTAACAGCTGGACATAAACAGGAAATATCAGTGTACTTTGTGTGGAGTTTCTGTTTCATGATCCTGAGAAGGAAAAGGGGTCAGGATGAGGTTGGGTTTCTGCAAAAGCAATGTGAGCTCACGCAGTGCCCAGAGTGAGCTTGGTGTTACTCTGTGCCACTGTCCTGGCACAGATTTGGGGATAGCAGAGGAAACAAAAGGGTTCAGGTCCCTGCACAGAGCAAGGAGTGTCTGGAGGGCTGTTCCAGCCAGGCTCCAGCTGGGATGGCTGAGACACCGAGATCAAGTGCCTTGAACCCGAGGTCACTTGCTCTGTCAGCAGTGCATCAGGGACTGTGAAACCAAGATTTCACCCAGTTCCTTGGCTTCAACTCCTAAAACCATAAATCAAGTGACCTGTCACAACTGGTGATTCATGGAGCATTCAGAAATTGCTGCCTGGGCCTCTTCCTAGCTGTGCTCTTGGGCAGGAGGGAACCTTAAAGACAAGGATAAATAACACAAGTTTGCCCTCTCTGCTTTCTGCCCCATGTGAGGCTGGCAGCTGGGCACAGTTTGTTCCTTCTCCCATTAAAAGGACAGTTTGGCAGGCACTTTTTCACCATTTCTGAATGAACAGCACTTGGAATTCATCAAGGGAAAAACTACCAAAGGTCGTTTACAAAACCCAGCTGCAAATTCTGAGTTAGCAGTGGGAATTCCTGCTTCCTGAGCATTCCCTAGGATGCAGGGAGTGTTGGAGGCTGTGGAGCAGGGAAGCTCTCCTTTGTCATTAACTCTGGTAAAGAAGTTTTCTGTTTTCCCTTGGATCAAAATGCCTCTTGAAATGGGATGGGACAAAGTGTTTTGCAAAATATTGCTGACCTGTTTCTGCTCTGTTTTTGTGAACCAGACAATGCTGGATTTGACCTTTGTGTGAGCAGCCAGGGCAGTGTAGGGTAATGCACTGTCCTGCAGGCATTCTGTGCTTTCTGTAAAGCAGAAAAAAGGGCATTCCATGGCTTTTGCTTTTGTTTAGCAATTTGAAAGGAGCAAGGCTGAGGAGTTTGGGGCATGTGTTTGTTTTCTCACACACTTCTAGTTGACCCTTCTTGTTTTTGTTGGGCAAAAATTGCTGTGTGTGTCAGAAATGACTATTAAAAACTGTTTGAGCTGAATAATTCTGCAAGCCCACACTGATTTACTGCTGGGGCTTGAGGGAACACTTTGAGTGGTGCAATTAATATATTCAATTATTTCCCTGTCTTGCTGCTGCTGGTGATTTCTCTCTCTAGCACTGTTCCTATTTCACTCTGCTTCCAGCAGTGCTGACTGAAAAACCTGAACTAGATTTGACCTGCTAACCCAAAAATTCAGAATTCAGGAGCTTCAGTAGTACCTTTAATCTTTTCAGTGCTCTTATTTCACTTTGCACCCCTGAGCTGTGAGAACTCTGTGTCAGTCTCACCCACAAGTCAACCTGACCCAGAAGGATCCCTCAGGCACTGTTTGTGTTACCAAATACCTCATCCTTACACACTTTGCTGGGTATTTTGAAAGCACAACCTGCTGATTTCAATTTTTTTTTCTGTTCCCCTTTAATTTCAGCCAATTCTTCCCGAACCATCCTGGAAGCAAATGAGGAATTCAAGTCCATGTCTGGCACCATCCAGCTGGGGAGGAAGCTGATCACCAAGTACAACCGCCGGGAGCTGACGGACAAGCTGCTCATCTTCCTGGCCCTCGCCCTCTTCCTGGCCACAGTGCTCTACATCCTCAAAAAGAGACTCTTCCCCTTTTTGTAAAACTCCAACAATCACTGAACTATTAAAAAAAATAATCAGAAAGAGATGGTTGATAACAGTGAGGCTTTTAAATGAAATGATGAAGGGATATTGCAATGGCTGGAGGAGCATTAGAGTAGGCAGGAATTTGTGCTGTCCCCGTGGAGCTTGGGAGCTGCCTCAGAAGAGATTGATAAATCATGCTTGGAAAGAAGAAATGCCAATTTGCCTGTGGGTTTGGGGAATCCAGCACTTGAGGGACTGGGCACTCATAGGTGCCAGTCTGAACTTTCAGCCTGTCAGTGATTTCTGCCTTGAAGTGAAGTTTTGTCCTTGGCTTGGACTGGAAGCTGCTCTGCCATCTGTGTGTAAGGTGCTGAGAGTAAGAGGAAGGATGGAAGAGAAAAGCTTACACATTCCATTAATAAAATATTTATTGTATTCATGTCAAGAGTTTTGTTTAAAAGCAAAGTCTGATGGCTTGAAAGAGTGCAAACATTCTGCTTTTTCTTTAGCAGCGGTGATTGCTTATGGATTGTTTTTCTGGGAGCCTAACACAGCCTGGCTCTGTCCCTCTGGTTTTGGGAGGGCTCTGAGCAAACCAAAAATGGGAACCCCATTTGTTACTATGAATTCACACAATAGTTAAGAGAATTAGATTGGCAATCTACTAAAATCAAAACCCTTTTCCTCCTTTTCTTTATATAACTTCTCTTCATCTTTATCTTTGCAGTATTACTGCCAAGGTGTGCATTTGGAAGTTGGAGGGCTTTACTCCTATTTTGTGGCCCTGGAACAGGCAGACTGGACAGAGTGGATGTGTTTTCCATATTGTTCATTCCTTGTATTTCAGGGCAGTTCTTCCTCCCAGACTTTCCTGAGATACAGAATTGCACCAAGAATGAATTAAATTGGTGATGTGCACATTGGGGGTTTGAATAAGAGAAATTACTCAGCTTCAAAAAAATCCAATCTTTGTAAATAAGTTTACCTACATAAACTGTCAATTTGCAGAGAGACAATTAGAAACAAAGGAATTAGGGAAAAAATAGCAAGGACTACTGGATTTTTTGTGAGAGGGAAGGGGAGAAATTCCAGGATGCAACAGGTACTTGAATAATTTCTTTCCACAGGCAGCCAGGAATCACCCAGGCTCCTGATGGGCCACAGACCTGGCAGGAAATAATCAGTGGAGACAGTGAGATAAATGTTATTTGTCTTTGGGGTGAGAAGGGTGATTTGGTGCTGCAGCTCAGGAGGTGCCTCAGCGGCCACCCTGGAGCAGAGCACAGCTCCTGGTGATTGCCCAGGTCCCTCCTGGCACAGCTCCTGGTGATTGCCTGGCTCCTGCCTGGCACAGCTCCTGGTGATTGCCCAGGTGCCTCCTGGCACAGCTCCTGGTGATTGCCTGGCTCATTCCTGGCACAGCTCCTGGTGATTGCCCAGGTCCCTCCTGGCACAGCTCCTGGTGATTGCCCAGGTCCCTCCTGGCACAGCCCCTCGTGATTGCCTGGCTCATTCCTGGCACAGCTCCTGGTGATTGCCCAGGTCCCTCCTGGCACAGCCCCTCGTGATTGCCTGGCTCCCTCCTGGCACGTTGGGGTGCCCCAATCAGCCCTAACAGTGCCCAGCTGGGGCTGGGGGGTGTTGCTCAAACACCCTCCCTGCAGACTCACTCTGGTGTTTGCCTTGCTCCTGGTCGCAGTCTCGGCTCCTGCAGCAAAGGTAGGACTTGATTTCTCTTTTTTTTTTGGTAAAGTGAGCAAATTTTTGGAATGCTGAAGTGGTTGTTCCTGGCTTTTTATTGTCTGATCCAGGGAATGTGGAAAGCTGTGCCTGGGTAGTTCTTTCTGTGTCTGCAGAGGTTTTACATTTGCACTCAGGATGTTGTGCCTCAGGGTCTTGCTGCTGCATGCCTGAGGTTGTGTTGTGAAGGGTAAAAATGGATTTGTGTTGGCTTTCTGAAAAGGAGTAGCATTTTCTTGGATGCCTACATTACCAAGGGCAGCAGAGCTGTCAGGGATGGTGAGAGAAGGGAATGGCCTCTGAATTTTTGGTCTTGGGCATGGCTTGGAGGCCAAGAGCTGGAGCCCTTCTGAGACCAGGGACTCCAGGACTGCAAGAGTTTGGGAAGGAAGGAAGAAACAGGCCTCTGGAAAAGTGTCCAGGGCTGTGCTGGAGGGCTCATACACAAGTGAAAGCAAACAGGAGTGCTCCTGTTACTCCTGGGCCATTCCCCTCCAAAAGGTACCAGGTACCCTCCCTACAAGGGGAGGGTGGGATTTACTGTCACAAAACAGTTGCAGTAAAAATATTTTTCCTTTGAAGAACAACACTTCTTTAAAACAAGGACTAAGGAACCACTAGGAGCTTTAAAAGGGCTGAAATCTTGCTGTGGAGTTGGGGGGCTGAGACCCAGCTGGCAGCAATCAAGTGGCTGTGGGTTAATGAACTCCTGCTCGTTGGCTGGGTGGTGGCTCATTAACTGTGTCCTGCAGCCCCTGAAGGGACTGGGGGTGTTTGGCTGAGCAGCTGGAGCCACTTAGGGATGAGGACGAGGCAGCTCTGATGCCTCAGCACTTTTAGAGGTTTGGAACTTGGAGGTTTGTGGTGAATTTAAGGTCCTGCTGGGGAGTCCAACCCACTGAGAGCAATTTGCTTTGTGTGAGCACCTGTGGAAAAAGGGGGAAATGCCTGGAAGTTGTCCCTTGGGGTGTCAGGAGCCTGGCAGTGCTGTTGGATATTTGGCTGTGGGTGTAGCTCCAATCCTGGTCTCCATTCCCACGTGGCTGTGGTGGGAAGGCTGTGGGCAGGAGCAGGTGCTATTGCATCCCTGAAATCTGCATGAAGGTCACTTCCAGAGCATTCAGTTAGGTTTGTATTTCCTTGGAAAGTTGCCTTTTATTAATGGTTGCAATAAACATGGGCCTGAAGAGCATTGGAAATTTAACATACGCTGTAAATGTGCTGAGAGAGACTGACTCTATTTGACTCATAATTATTTTATTATTGATTGTGGTGTTATCAAATACAGAAATATTGCAGGATAACTCTGGGAAAACAAATAAAGAGGATAATACTATTTATTCCTTCCTCTCCTCCAAGAACAAGGGGAAATGAAGTTTGTATTTGAAGTTGTGCTTTTGAAATGCTTTCCACATAACTGACTTTACCAAAATGGAAAGGTGAATTCATAGCTTGGAGGTTTCTAAAAATGTCTCTGCCAAATGTGCGTGGCTGCTATCGCTTGCCAAGTGGCCCAGAGCAAGCCAGGCTGGAATCTTTGGGGGCTGAGAATATCCAGGGGACATGTGCATGCTTGTCTGCAAATATGTGGGGCTCTCCCTCAGAAAAAGGGGAGGATGGAAATCAGCTTTAACAGTGCTTTGCCACCCTGTTTGTAATGGTTTGTAATCAGCTTTAATATTGCTCTGCCACCCTGTTTGTAATGGTGTGATTCTCACAGAAGGGAATCTGAAGCAAATCTTTTCCCCAGATGTGGTGTCTTGGTCGTTGTCCATTGCTGCAAAGCCCTTTCTGTCACTGAGTGAGCACTTGTTGAGTTTCCTTCCCACAAAGGTGGGAATTGTTCTCCAAACAGGCTGCAGGTGCTTTGTACCACAGCCAAATACCACAGCCAGGCTCTCAAATCATCCTGCTGCTATTGAAAGCTGATTGTGGACTTGTTCAGGCTGAGGCTGTTGAATAAACACAACTGTATTATCTGCTAGCTTATATAAAATGGTACAAGCTCTGTGCCACAAAGGGAACGACAGCTCCACTGAGCTGAGGTTTGGTTTCCTCACAGGAACCTGTAATGGAGCCTCTGTGCCAGTTTCTTTGGTGATGGATTGGGAGAGGTGGTGGCTCCCTGTACCTGCTCCTTGAAGTTTTAATCCTCTCCCACATAAAGAAAGCTGCAGTCTGAGGAGGGGATTGGGATCTTTGTTAGCTTAATTTGGTTTAGACCCAGGCCCTTCTTGTGTTCACAGAGATCTCTACTCAGTTTAGCACCTCCAAGTGTTGCCTTGGGCACTGAAATGCTGAGTGGGTCATGAGGCTCCTGCAGCCTTGCAAAGCCACTAAAAATAATTGGGCTGGAGTTGGGAGGCTCAGCTGGTCAGGGTTGGTGGTCAGAGGGTTGGGGGCTCAGCTGGTCAGGGTTGGTGGTCAGAGGGTTGGGGGCTCAGCTGGTCAGGGTTGGTGGTCAGAGGGTTGGGGGGCTCAGCTGGTCAGGGTTGGTGGTCAGAGGGTTGGGGGCTCAGCTGGTCAGGGTTGGTGGTCAGAGGGTTGGGGGCTCAGCTGGTCAGGGTTGGTGGTCAGAGGGTTGGGGGCTCAGCTGGTCGGGGTTGGTGGTCAGAGGGTTGGGGGCTCAGCTGGTCAGGGTTGGTGGTCAGAGGGTTGGGGGCTCAGCTGGTCAGGGTTGGTGGTCAGAGGGTTGGGGCTCAGCTGGTCAGGGTTGGTGGTCAGGGTTGGGGGCTCGGCTGCTGCTGATGCCTGGGCTGTTTACTCAATAGTTTGACTTGATGATCTCTGTGGGTCCCTTCCAACCCTGAATATTCTGTGACTCTGAGGTGAGAAGCGGATCTGGTGAAGGTCTCCAGCCCGATCCAGCCCTGCCTGGGCTCTGCCCTGGCTGCTCCTGCTCTGGTGCCAGGGGCTGGCAGTGACCCTGCTCCCGTGAGTGCCCAGCCTGTTGTGACACCTTGCCGAGCCTCAGACCGCTTCCACTTGTGCTTCCTTTTATTTTTCACCCGCACGGCGAGGCTGATCAGACGCTACCGCTGCCACCTCAGAGCCGGCTCCCGCATCCCGCTTATCGTGCGGGGCCGGGGCTGTGCCGGGCGGGCTCTGCCCCGCTCGGGGTGTCGGGGATGGCATGAAAGGAAAATGCCACTCGGCTGCTCCGAGCCTGGCCCGCCGATAACGCCGCGTGTGTCCCCGGGGGCCGCGATAAGCGCCCAAAGGGCAGGCGGGGAGAGCGGCTCCGCGGGCATCAGCGCACACCAGCGCCTAGAGATAGAGCCAGTATATATAGAACCACATGAAAGCTTCTCGCTTTCTTCTTTTCAACAGCGGCAGGGCTGAGTGTCACATCCAGGGACGCTTTGGGAGCTGACCCCGCCGGGCTCTGGGCTCGCTGTCCCCGCGGGGATGGAGCTGCGAGCCCGAGCCCGGAGCGATGCTCTGCCCTCTGATAACGCCCCAAAGAGCGCCCAGCGCGGCTCGCTGGCCTTTATCTCCCAAATGGACAGCGGGACTCAACTTTCCTGCTCGGGTTATTGGCTTTTCCTAGGTGTCACCCAAGCTCTGAGCGAGTTTTGCCGCTGCTGATGGGAGATAACTCTGTCAGAGGCATCTGGGTGCTGACATTATGGCCAGCCAGCCTGAAAGCGAGATAAGATTTTTCTATATTGAGTAAGTCTATTGATCCGGTCGGCCTCCTGTCCTGTGTCTGATGATAACTTGATGTTTCCAAGAGAAACAAGGCTCCCCTTGCTCAGTATATTCACAGAAATATAGTGTGTGTATATATATATATAAAAATAAATGATACTCACTGTTTCAAATCTAAGCAAGCCTTCCCCTGTTCTGTATGTTGCTATACATATAACATCTATAAATATATCTCTATCTATAAATATATACACTAGTGCAGAGTTTGGATTAAATAATGAGGGATTTCTTTCTCAGCTGTGTTCTTAAAAGATGTTGCTGTTGCTGCTTCTCATTCGGATATTCTTAGCAGCATTTGCAATTTCTTCATCGTATTACTCCCGTTTGTTTAAATGACAGAGATGATGTTTGAAAGTAGCTACAGCAAAAATGAAAATAGTTTAATGTCAGTGGTTCCTGGCTTTCACTGACTGGCTTGTCCCAGTAACCTGCTTATTTAAAACAAACAAAACTAGTTTTTTAAAAAATTGATGAAAAAGGAAACCCAAACAACCATTCTCTTTATCTGTAGAACTGTTTAAAATAGTTTTGTCTTTGGTAATTGCAGTCTTTGACCCAAACTTTGTTCCTGATCTTTCACAGACTTCATGATAAATAACTTTGTAAGCAATCAATAAGGTAATGTTCATGCTGAGAGACAGCAAGTGGGAAATTACCTTCTCATTACTGAAAGTTAATTAATTTTTGTGAAGATGAGGGTTTATATTTAGGTTTTGCAGATCTCAACAAGAGCTTCCTGGTCTTATCACCTTGTCAAAAAAAAAAAAGTGTCTGTCAGAGGATTCCAGAAAAGATAGTGAGGAAATGCCAGTGGAGAAAGCCTCACCCCAGCAACAACAAACAGTAAATCTAGACGGAGAGAAACCTTTTATGTTCAGTACTTAGCTGCAGATGAAAACTTTGCTTCTGCCCCTGCGAGAGGGGAATGGCAGCAGAGCTATTTTGGTGGATTAAAGCCAAAAGATAGCAGCAGCTCTTTGTGCCCTGCCGGGGCACTGCGCTCGGTGAATTGTAGCAATTGTAGCTGGTAATTCGGGCATCCCGATTAATTTTAGCAATGAGCACCCGTGTGTTGTTAATTAATTGTTGCAATAAACACCCGTTTGACGTTAATTCGTGTATCTCAATTAATTGTAGCAGTGATTGCAGTTAATTCGGGTGTCTCAGTAAATTGGAGCAATGAGCACCCGGTGTGGTTGATTCGGCTATCTCAATTAATTGTAGCAATGATTGTAGTTAATTCGGGTATCTCAATTAATTGTACCAATGATTGCAGTTAATTCGGGTGTCTCAGTAAATTGTGGCAATGAGCACCCTGTGTTAATTTGGGTTTTAGTGAATTGTAGCAATGATTGTAGTTAATTCGGGTATCCCAATTAATTGTAGCAATGAGCACCCCTGTGTTGTTAATTCACATATCTCAGTGGATTGTACCAATGAGCACCGTGTGTTAATTCGGGTCTCTCAGTGAATTGTAGCAATGGTTGTAGTAGATAATTCCTGTATCTCAGTGAATTGCAGCAATGGTTGCAGTTAATTCGGGTCTCTCAGTGAATTGTAGACATGGTTGTAGTTAATTCGGGTCTCTCAGTGAATTGTAGCAATGGTTGTAGTTAATTCCTGTATCTCGGTGAATTATAGCAATGGTTGTAGTTAATTCGGGTTTCTCAGCCTCCTTCCTGGGAGTTCCTCATCCCTGACCCCACAGGAGAAGTTCCTGGGGGCCAGCACAGCCCGGGGTCCCTCTGAACGTGTCCATCAGCCCCGGGCACTGCTGGTGACAAATGACATTTTCTGTGCCTTTGTACTGCGGGGCACAAGATGTGACGTTTACATCCCAAGATCAATTATTTTTAACTGAAGAATGATAGCCCTGCGTCGGAATTATCTCAGGGCTTAATTCACATCAGTTAAAGCTTTTCAAAGGCTTATTAAAATTCCTTAAGTGTGTCCAGCTTATCAGCAGTTGAGTGTCGATGGCATTATACAAATGCTGCTATTGGAAATAACTGTTAAGTATTGTTTGGCCTTATTATTCTCATATATATTTTTTGTGCCTGGGACTATTAATACTACTTAGTACTTACATGATTCCTTTCATCTGGTGATCCCAGGGAAGCAAAGGCTGCTCTCCTCTTTCTAAATAGAGGAAAACTATTCTGTGCCTCAAGCTTGGGTTTAACATCTGCCACTGGATCCTGTCAGATTTTAACAGGATTTTATGAATTTGTGCTGCTGCACCTTGTCTGGTGTGGGCAAAACCACAGGGCAGCCGAGCTGCTCCTCTGTGGTGCTGGAAAATGTGTGGGTCAGTGTGAAAATCAATCTAAACAGGCAGCAGGAGGGTGGTCCTGAGCAGAAATTGGTGCAGCAGCCCCTGCTGTGGGGCAAAGGAAAGGTTGGGAGGGGCGTGGAAGGGTTTTTGGAGGAGGATTTGTCCCTCTGGGTGTCCCCGTGCTGGCAGGAATTCTGAGCACAGGGCTGGACTCCCACTGGTGCAGGGACAGGCTCTGAAGAGCTGTGGGTGCCCCTTGCTCTGTGTTCCTGCGCCAGTCCCTGGCAGTGCGAGGGAGGAAAAATCCTGGTGTAAATATAATAAATGTAATAATTCCTTTCCTGGCATCTGATAGAGCTGTGGGAGGTTGCTATGGGATTGTTGATGTACATGAAATATCCACTCAGGAACCCTCGGGATTAGTTTGCAAGTGTGTTTTCCTTTTCCCCCCCCCCTTTTTTTTTTTCTTTCTCTCCCCTGCAATTTAACTCATTTCAGGCAGTGATGAAAGTTTAGATTTTATCGTCATCTGTATTTACTCCACACCGAGGTTCTGTCTGGAGGAGCATTTTGAGGAGCTGACCATTTACTGCAGAAACCACTAGGTAGCAGTGTGAAATAAAGTTCTGCACCACATTCTGCTTCCCTGAACAAAGACCTGCCACTTCCAGCGTGGCTGGGCTCAAAATGGAATAGAGGCAGCAAGGGAGGCTTTAAAACTTTCTCCAGTCTTGGGTTCACAGTCAGGTGTGGGAGAAATGAAGCTGTCAGGGGAGGTTTAGACAGGATTTTAGGATAAGGTTCTTTACTCGTAGTGCCTGACCACCCTCTGGGGAAGAACCTTTTCCTAAAATCCAGCCTAACCCTCCTCTGGCACAGCTCCAGGCATTCCCTTGGGTCCTGTCACTGCTCACCAGAGAGGAAATGCAAGGCTCTGATCTCATCTTGATTTAATATGTTGAAATGTTATTTTTCCAAAGGAACAGAGCTGGGTAAAATTTTGGTTTTGATCATTAATTGATTTTCATTGAACCTACTTCAGTCTTTGACTTATTATTCCCCCAAAATTACTCAAATAAGGTAACTTGTCAGGTTTATTTTGTAACTTTGGGGCTTCACCAAGCTAGCAAGTTATCCTTCTGCATTTTACCTCCACAGGGTCAGGGTACAACACCCAGGCTGCAGAGCAGAGCAGTTTATGCCCATTTCTGTTCCAATTCCCAGCAGCCAAGTGCAACGTGTGTTCCTGCAGCAGCCCCATATCGCTGCTTTTTAAAATTAGCCCTGGCTTTGGCTGCTGCAGGGAGAGGAGACACGATAAAGGGATTGAGCATCACGCTCTGCCAGGGCTGCTGGGCTTAAATCCTCCAGTTACAGGAACCCTGGGCTGGCTCTGCCTGGTCCCTGGCCCCAGGGGTCACAGGGGGTGTCTTGGTCACTGTCAAAGGCTTTGGGGACCTTCAGTGCTGCCTGAGGAGCTGGAAATTCAGAGGAGGGGATTCCTTCTGTGTGTCTGCTGTGGCTGTAGCTGATGTAAGGGGTTTTCTATCTGCAAAACCAAGGAATTGGATGAGATGGTCTTTGTAGGTCACTTCCAACTGAGTTAGCCCATTCTAAAATTATTCTGGAAGGACATGGAATGGTTGGAGTGAGTCCAGAGGAGGCCACGAGGCTGATAAGGGGACTGGAGCACCTTCCCTTTGGGGACAGGCTGGGAGAGCTGGGAATGCTCAGCCTGGAGCAGAGAAGGGTGTGGAGACCCCAGAGCACCTTGCAGGGTCTGAGGGGAGAGGACCAGAGGGACCCTGCATCAGGAACAGGAGTGCCAGGAAAGGGAGGAATGGCTTCAAACTGAAAGAGGGGAAATGTAGCTCAGGTACATGGAAGAAATCCTTCCCTGTGAGGGTGTGAGGCCCTGGCACAGGGTGCCCAGAGCAGCTGGGCCTGCCCCTGCATCCCTGGCAGTGCCCAAGGCCAGGCTGGACGGGGCTGGGAGCAGCCTGGGACAGTGGAAGGTGTTTCTGCCATGGCAGGGGTGGAATGAGAATCTTTCAGGGTCCCTTCCAACCCAAACTATTGTGTGGTTGTACATAAATCACTTTTTGAGGTGGGTGCATTTCCCCACCATCAGGGAAACGACTGCAGAGTGCTGACCAAGGAGGGCAAAGTGTCTGTACCGAGGCTGCCTCCAGTCCTGGGCAAGCCAAAGCCACCCCAGCTCCAGCTAAAACCAAAGAGCTCCTTTGCCCTGACAGGGCCCTGAATTGCTTGATGCTTTCACTTTTTTTATAGGTTTGGCCACCCTGGCTCGGAGCAGAGTGCGGTGGAGGCCTCACCTGCTGCTCTGGGGGTGTCTGTTAACACTGCCTGGGCAGCTGCTGTCCTTTATCTGCAAACGACTTATGTGGGATTTTCATCCCCTGAGGATTCATGGTGACCTCTCAGGGACCTTCATCAGAGGATCAATACTCTCCTGACACCTGTAGATCAACATAAACTTGACCCTTGGTCTTGACAGATCCATCACCACAGAGGCCCTTCCTGTGAAGCCTCCTGGGCTGGGGAGGAAGCAGCACTGGTGGCACAGCAAAACCCTCCAGCCCAAGGTCAAAAGTCAAAATGATAAAGGAAGGCTGAACCTGTGGTACCCAGGCAGAAAATCAGGGTAAGGATGAGGGAGAGGCTCAGGATGATTCATCCTGGGTGTGATGCTGGAGTGGAGGAAAAGCTCCGTGGAACTGCACATTCTGTGGAAATGCTGCTCCCTCCCAGGATTTGTGATAAGGAGGGATCTGCTGCTTTAAAAAGCTGCTGCTTGTGCTCATCCTATCTTTAGCTCAGGGCAGCAAAGCCTTCTCTCTTTTGAAAAGTCAGTTCCTCTCTATGCAAAGGCTTTCCACCCATTTCCCCCCCATTTCAGGGATTTCTGAATGGCTTTTCAGCCTCTCCAGGTGATGGAGGATCCTTGTTCTTCACTTGAGCTCTGCCTCTGCACTGCCATGCATGAGGTGGAACCACCATCTCAATATTCCACAAATGTCAGAGCTACAATTAAAATTGGCTTCCCGAATTCAAGACCTCAAAACTCTTGAGTTTATCCAAAAAAAAAGAAGGAAAGCAACAAGCAGTGGGTGCTGCAGCAATGACAAGAACTCTGCAGAGCTGGATTTTCCCAGACTGATTTTTATTTAAGGGGTTTTTCTTTTCCCCCAAGAAAAGAATTCCACCAATTGTCAGTAACTCAAAGAAATCCAGTTGTCAGTTCTGTATTTAAAATAGAATAAAAAATACAGAAAAATATAGAATGAAAAAATAAAAATACAGAATGAAGACCTGAAGCCCACACTTTTCTCTCAGCTGATTTTGAACCTCCTCTACTTTCAGTCCCCTCAGAAGTGAATAGGATGTTGTTATCTCTGTTGATAAAACAGGAATGATCTCAAAGAAGACTTTTTGAAAACATTGGGCTAGGGAATTTTGAAGGCCAAAATCTGCAAAATTTGTGATCTTATCTTAATAGCAAGATGGTGTAAATGGGAATTAATTAATTAATAGGAAATTAATGGGTAAATGGAAATTAATTGCTTAAATGGCCTCTCCATTCCCAGCCACCTGTGCCTCAGTCTGAAGCTGGCTCCTGCTTTTACCTGAGCTCAGCTCCTGTTTCTGGGGTTTTGGGGGTGAAATGCTGGTCCCAGGGGCTTGCAGGGATGGTGGTGCTCACATCTATAACTCTGTGTGTGTGTGTGTGTGTGTGGCTTAGAAAATCCAATCAGAAGGAACTGGGGAAGTGAGGTTGGGAAATCGTCGCTGCCAGGACCCAAAGCAGGTCCTGGGTGGCTGCAGGTGCCGGATGCTGTGGGTGCCCTGCTGATCCCAGCCCAAGGACAGGGTTGTGCCCCACAGGAGGGGTTTTGGTGGCTGTCATCTGCACAGGCACTGCCCAGAGCCATCCATCATCTCCTGCTGTGACCTTGCACCACCTGTCTGTCCCCGGCAGGGCCAGCAATTAAAACCTGAGCTAATGAAGACAGCAGGACATGAAAGGGCTTTGAGGGAGCTGATCAAAGGGGCAGAGCACAACATTTTCACAGAATATTGAGGCAAACAGGACTGGAAATGGTCAGGAAAGGAAGAAAATTGAAGAGGATATTTAGAATTTAACCTACAGCTGTTCCTCTTGTTCCATGTGCTGCATGGGGGGTGATCCTCTCATGTGCTCTTACTTTTGGGGTTTTTGGTAAATACTGGGTATTTATGTTCACCTTGTTACATGGGAAATAATCTTTGTGTGTACAAAAATGAAATGCTGTAGGTAATGAGGACTTGAGGGGAAAAGCTGATTTCTTCTTGAATGCCTCGTGGTATAAGAGTTATTTAGGTCTTTATTCTCAAGGTGAAATATTGGTGGGCTCCAAATTGGTGTCTAACCAGGCAAATGGTCACCTCTGGCCTGACTCTCAGAGAGGCCAATAATCAGCAGCTCTCACTGTGTTTGGAGGGGTTTTAAGTTAGTTTTCATCTGTGTGCATCTAAAAGGGGAACTTTTGATCCCAGATGGACATGCTGGATGACTGTGGGTGTTGGATGGCAGATAGGGTTGAGCATCTCCCTTTATGGTGGCAATTATGCTTTAATTTCTTCAGAATTATGCCTAAATAAAGTAAAATAAAGTTGGGTTTTTTTTGGCATAGCTTGGTGAAGGCTGTTGCTACAGACAGCAGTGATGAACAGATGAACCTGCATTCTGAGCAGGGCTGGGTGGCTCCAAGATGGGGATTCCTGCAATCCCCACGGGTGCACAGGCTGGGGATCATTTCCTGGGCATGGAATTGGCTGGTGGAACTCAAATAAAACCCAGAACAAACAGGAAAACGCCTCTAGCCCCCAGAAGCAGCAATAAACAGCAGGAGGACACTGAGCCTGGCATGGGAGCGTGCCAGGCATGAGCAGAGTGCCAGAGTGGCTCCTGCTCCCCCAGCCTGGCCCTGGGGAATCTCCAGTGGGATCAGCCAGTCTGCAGAGTGAAGTGTGTGATTGCAGCCTGGGCCTGGCTCTGAGGGCTGTGCACAGAGGGGAGCAGCACATGAGACCTGCAGTCCAGTGAGATTTAAATTTCCCTCCTTTGAAACAGCATAAATCATCTCCTTAACGCCGTTAGGTTTGCTGGAGTCGAGGCAAAAGGTTTTCATCCTGGTTTGTTTTTTGGTGCTTAAAAACGTGAGAAGCTTGTTTGTTTGACTGAATGAGTATGAATTGGTTTTGTGAGCTGTTGTTGAATGGCTGCTCTTGCTCCCAGCCAGCACTGCCCGTGTCTGTGTGCTGCTCCTCCCCTGCTCTGACTGCAGCTTTTCTTCTGCACATGGTACAGAAACACCCTGGGCCAGGAAAGTGGGATCTGGGGACGATTTCTAGGAATCAGTGTTGTGGTTATTTCCAAGCTTGTGCTGGAGGACAATGCAATCTACTTAGGAAATGTCTGCTGTGCTAAAATAAACTCTGTGGTGTTCTTGTGGCAGCAGAGAGCACCAAACCCTGCTCCAAGAGCCCAGAGCCCTGGAGAATGTGTGGGAGAGAGCAGGTGCTTTGAGCTGTGGAAGTTAATAACGTGTTCAGCAACCAGATCTGTTGGTTCTAGGGCTAAAACTCTAAAATGCCTTTCTAAATTGTGTCTTACTAACTAGTTTTCAGAGAGTTTCACAGAATTTGAAATACTCAACAAATCTGCTTTTCTTTTTCCCCCATTTGAGCCGGTTAACTCCTGACCTTGCCCACTCTATAGCAGTGTCATTCATGCCTTCAGCTTACCCATGTCCACAAGTAATAATTTAGCTCCATGATGTCTCCCCAAGACCAACCAATCTTAACCAACCCTAAGAAATAAAATTATTTTGACCACTAAAAGATTTATTCTCATTCACAAGGGTTGTGCTGTGGGGCTTTTGGGGTTTGTTTCTTTTTGTTTGTTTGGGGGTTTTGGTTTGGTTTTTTTGTTGTTGTTGAGGTATTTTTGTGTGGTTTGGTTTGGGGTTTTTTTTTTGTTTGTCTTGTTGGGTTTTTTTGTTTGTTTTTGTTTTTTTTTTTAAGGACAACTTATCTTTCCAGCCCTCCAAACCAAGCAGGTATTGAGTGAACTCTCAAAGTTGGTGGGAGAACCCCTGGACTGCTCAACCTGCTGCAAACACGATGTCCCTCTCTAATGGGCTGGGAAAATGCCCAATCTCCTGGCTTAGGTCTGTGATTTAGCTATTTGATCATGATTCTTTGTTGACACCAAAAATCACATTCTTTTAAGCAGGGATGAGTTAAGGGATGTGTTACAGTCTCAGTGGGGTCAGCGCTCCAGCTGCTCACACACAGAGCTGGTTTCAAAATCCTCTTCTATGTGAATTTCTCTTCCTCGGTACTCAATTTCTGGGAAAGAGTTTATTTTCTGTCTCAGCTTATTGATCCAGTCTCCATTGAAATAATTTCTATTTCATTGGAAGTTCCAGCAGCTCCTTCATGCAGAGGCAGAGGAACTCAACCATTTTCCCTCACCCTATCAGCTCCAGCCCCGTGCAGGACAAGGGGGGATGTGGCTGATGGGCTGCTCGGGATGTTCCCGTCTCTAAATGGGTCTTTTCTGCTGCATGTTCCCGTCTCCAAATGGGTCTCTTTTGCTGCATGTTCCTGTCTCCAAATGGGTCTCTCTTGCTGCAATAAACGCTGGAGCGGCAGCGTTTAAAATGACTGCAGGAGACGGGGAGATCTCCAAGTAATGTGTTCTGTGTCACTTTGCTGAGCCTTGATTGATGAACTTTCGCAAATGCGTTTCTTGATCTGCTGGGAGAAATCTCTGCTTGCCTTCTCTGTGCCAAAATGCAGCGTTAATTTCGTGGTTTGGGCAATAACAAACCACCCAGGAATGAAAAATCGGACTCCAGCCTGAAAGCGCATCCCTTTCTCGCTTTGGAGTGGCATTTTAAAGGTGTTGATTCTTCTTAATAATCCCCATTAAGAAGAAATCGCTTACTGCTGATACTGATCTAAACCGATGTCAGTGAGATGAATTAGGGGCCGGGCACAGAGGGTTGTTGATCTGTTGTTTTCCTGCCGAGCTTCTCGGGAACACTGAAACACTTAATTCCTGCCAGGACCGTATCTTGTTTTTGGACTCCAGAGAAAAACTTCCGATGTGAAACCTCCTTGAACTTAAGGAATAAAATTCTGGCACTCTAGGAACCGCGCGGGTGGTTTTTTTTTGGGAAAAACAATTACTTCAGTTCCTACAAAACTGCCACAGGCAAGGGATTTGGTATCAGTCCCTTACAGCTGACAACTCGTTCCTGTACAAATTCTGTGGATTCCAAAGGGTTTGGATAAACTTGCCATGTGCAGTTTGTCTCGAGAAGACTGAGCTGCTCTCACCCTGTCACCTTCAGGTGGAGCTGGGACACTGAATTCTCAAAAAAATACCCCAAAAAAACTGGGTTTGAACAGGGCCTTGAATGCCAGTGCCAGGTTGTGTAATCCCAAAAAAAAAAAAAAAAAAAAACAAACCGAGGGAAGAGCGAGATCAAATCCAAGTGCAAATCTTATTAAAAGCTTTTTTCCTACACCCCTTGGCCTGCCCCTGGGCACTGGGAGGATCCCTGATTTCAGTTCCGTGGGGAAGTGCCAGGATCCTGCTCTTCCCTCTGCAATAACCTTTCCTAAGCACAGGATTTTTGTGCTGTTCCAGAGATGGGAAACGCTTCAGGCTCGGGCAGGACCAGGTCCGATTTGATACGGGTGTTTTTTCTGAGCCTTTCAGAGGGCTGAGCTCAGAGAGGCACAGCCCCGGTGCTTCTGCAAGTCCTGGGGGGACCTTTTGCCCCTGCCTGACCCTGTGGGCTGAGCTGGTGTGGGGCTGCAGCTGGAAATGAGGCCGGGCTGGATGGGAGAAAGGGGATCCGTGAGCACAGGGAGTGCCCTGGGCCGGAATCCGTGTGCTGGGGGGGTCTGATGCCTTGGGAAGGCTGAGCCAGAGCAGAGGCTGGACAGAGCTACAGAATAAAGCAGGGATTTGTTCAAAGCATCTCCTCCATGAATCCACCTTGGGCAGCACAAGAGCCCAGCCAGGGCTGCACCCAAGATGAACCAAAATGGCCCCAAAATGCACGGCCGGGCACGGGCTCTGTCCCTGGGATCAGTTCTGCTCCATTTGCACCTTGCAGTTCATTGTCCCATCCAGCTTTAGCCCCTGCAGTCCCACCCTGCTTGTTTTTCTCTCTCCAGCCCACGGGGTTTGTGCTCCTGGGCTGAGATTTGGATCATTTGTCCTTGGTGCCCAGCTGGAGCAGGAATTGTTTTGTCTCCCTGCTCTGTGCACAGAGCTCAGCATCCCCTCATGTGAAGCCCAGATCCACACACTAAAGCAGCACAGAATGTGAAAATAGAAAAGCTGAGGCATCAGGTCGTTCCTCCTGTATCTCCTTGCTCTTCCCGTTCACCCAGCTGATGGAAGGTCTTTAACCGAGGCTCTGTGCCCCTGGCAGCGCCGGCCCCAGGCAGCTGTGCTCGTGTCCGCTCCTAAATCACTTTCTGAGCCGGCTCCAAGGCTCCGGCTGCTGCTCCAAACCCCGTCTCACCCTGCCCTGCATCTGCTCGTGATGCAATTCCCGCAGGAGGAGGGGAACGTGTGAGCAGGAGCTGTGGGACATTCATCCCTGCTGAGAACGAGCACAGTGCAGCCCTGGAAATCAGAGCCAAAGCTGGTGCCCAGAGCAGCCACTGCAGGAAAATCCCACTGGACAGGCAGATTTCTTGATAGCTTGTAGCTCTGAGTTATTATGGGAGGAAAATAAACTTGTTTGGAGAAAATAACAGTGTCTGAGGAAGGGAAAGGATGTGGGGAGTGTGTGGGAAGGGTTCTGTGTTGATGTGGGGAGTTACTTTTTCCTGTGGCTTTTTCAGAAGTTTCACTGCTGTCTGTCTTGTTTGCCCACTTAAAGAAGGGCCCTGCTTCGGGATGGTTTCTGAAAGTTCGAGTTTTAGCTAACTCAATGCCTGCCCCCAAGTTAACTCAGACTTGTCCTTCTTTTGGGGGCTCCCTGTGTGCTCTGGCCCTGGCTGAGCTCTGTGGTGGTGACAGCAGGAGTGGCACGGTGGCACCACTGTGACCATTTGACAGCTCAGGCAAACTGTGGCCCCAGACTGTGACTGCCCCCACCCCTCACCAGTTTAAACCCAGCTTTCTCCTGCCCCACTCAGTCAGATTCTCCATCCAAGAGTTATCTGAAAAAATGACAGAACTGTTATTGATAACTAAACTCACTCCTAGGTATGAAAGGTTTGTCATATGCACGTTATTTAATTCAAAATTTTATATGGTGTTAGAATAATAATGTTTTCCCAGAGTTTGTCCTCCTTCTTGGGGACACCTTGGCTCTCCTCAGGCAGGGCATTTCCCGGTTCCTCTGCTGCCTCTCTCCCACCTGGATCCTGTGTCTCCCTAAGGCAAAGCCCTCACGGAGCCCTGGGGCTGGTTCCAGGTGAGGGGAGGTGGCTTTGCTCCCTTCTGGCCTGCCCAGGAGCCCTGTCCCCATGCCGGCAGACTCGTGTCCCCTTTGTCTCAGGCCCCTGTGGCTCTGTGGGCTGAGCTCCCTGAGACAGACTCCCCTCGGGATGAGGCTGAAGGTCGCTCTTTGCCAGCCCCGAGCCCCAGACAGGTGTTTGTGCTCCACTCTGCACTGGGGGCTTGGTGGGCAGCACCCGGCGCTGCTCTGGTGTTCGCAGGGGCTGGAAGGAGCTGGGAGCTCCTTATCTGTGCAATCCTACCTCGGGAGGGGTCTGCGGGCTTGGGAGAGAGGCTGCAGGCAGCTTCCATTCCCCGGCAGCCTTTCATCCTCTGTCCCAGGGCCACAGCCACCCTGTCTCCATCCCTGTTTACTGATGGGGCCGATAGGGCCGAGGCAGGAGGGGTGGCAGGTCCCCCTAATCGCCCTGTCACCGGCCGGACAGCCTCAGACACTCTCAGAGGATGTTGTGACTGCGCTGAATTACAATGTTTGTTGTTTCTCACTCCCAATAATTGACATTTGATAGCGACTACCGTAAGAGCGGCCGAGGGGCTGGGGCTGCGGCAGAGGCGAGGCAGGAGCCGGGCGCTGGGGAGCCCCGCTCGCTGTCCCTGGGCACTTTGGGGACAGACGGGGGCTCCTTTGTGCTCCCCGCATGGGGACAGGAGGGGCAGGGGCTGTGGAAACCTCCCGCGGATGGGCTGGGGGCAGTCTGGGGGCTTTGGGTGGTGACTTGGGATGTGGGTACCTCTCTTTGCAGCGATTTCTGTGCAGGGAATAATAAACCAGCCCCGCGCTCCGGGAGACTGGGAATGATGGGCTCGGTCCCAGCCCGGGACACGGGGCGGCGCTTAGCCAGGCTGGGAGCTCGAAAAGCGGCTTTAAAATAATTTAAAAAACTCCTTAAAATACAAACACCGTTTGCAGGCGGCAAAACAGGAATGCCGAGGGCACCGGAGGGGCTGCAAAACGGGAATGCCCAGAGCACCGGAGGGGCTGCACAAACCCGGGGAGGGGGGACCGGCCGGGAAAGGCTCCCGGAGCGGGCAGGCGGCCCCGGAGAGCCCCGGGATGTCCGGGATGCGCAAGAACGCAAGGGACGCGAGGTTCAGCCACTCTCTTTAATGACAACTCGCTGATCTCTCAGCTCGTACAGCAAAGGGCAGCGCGCTCGAAGGGGCGGACAGTGCATTTTCATGCTAACTCACGTTTTAGTGCAGAACCCTATGGGACCTGGCGGGCCGGGTGTCTGTGTCTCTCGGGAGTCTGTCTGTCTGTCCTCATCCCTGCGCAGGCCGGCAGTAGCAGCCTCGCAAGGGACACCTGGGGGTGCCGAGATGCCGAACTGACCGAACAGCGGGGACCGTACGGGAAGTGCAAAAATTAAATGTGGATGTCAATAATAATAATTAGTATAGAGTAAAAGTTTAAAAAAAAAAAAAGAAAAAAAAAAGAGAGAGTTGCGAGAGTTGCAGGGCTCGGCTGGGTGTTGTTGGGAACAAGTCACGCGAAATTACCGGCTGGTTTGTAGGAAGGAAGGAAGGAGGGGAATTATCAGGGTGAAGACCCGGGTGGAAAGGAGCCGGGAAATTCGGGCATCCCCCGCCGGTGCTTGCCTGTCCCCGCACGAAATACCAAAACCCGCCCCGTCCGTGGCCACCGCACTCGTGGGATCCGCGGGGATGCTCCCCTGAGCCACCCCCAGCCCCGCAGCCTGGCAATGTCCCGAGCCCGGGGGCGGCTCTACCAGGCTCGGATGCCGTGCAAGGTGGAGATGCCCGCGTTGCCCTGCGGGATGGGCGCCTGCACCGAATTCAAGTCCCCCACGCTGAAGTTCATGAAGTTGTTGGCGGGCGCCGAGGGCTGCATGGGCTGCATGGAGGGGTAGTTGCAGTTGTAGTTGGCGTTGCAGGCGGGGCTGTTGTAGTTGGTGTACGCGGGGTAGGCGTTGTAGCTGTAGGGGTTAATGCTGACATTGTAGGGCGAGCTGTAGGGGGAAGATTCCCCCAGGCAGGGCTTCCCATCGCGCACCAGCACCGGCACGGCGATCCGCCGCGGGGGAGGGATCCCCACCATTTCCAGCGTCTGGTCCTGTCTCTGCCTTTTGCATTTGTACCTTCGGTTCTGGAACCAAATTTTCACCTGGGTGGAGGTGAGCTTTAGGACGTTCGCTAGATGGTCCCTCTCGGGGGCCGAGAGGTATTTCTGCTGCTTGAACCTTCTCTCCAGTTCGTACACTTGGGCTTGAGAAAAGAGGACGCGAGGTTTCCTCCTTTTCCTCTGTCTGGGGCGCTCGGGGTCTTCCGGGTCTCTTTTCTCCTGCTCCAGGCTCTTGTGTAAGGAACAGAGTTCTGCAGCAAAATATAGGGGCGAAGGGAAAAATGGGGAGGGGAAAATTGCGCAAAAAGTTTATAAATTAGTATTTAATAAAGAGCGAGCGAGTCCTGGCTCTTCCTCGGCCTCGCAGGCCGCTGTGGCCGCCCGCTCCTGCAGCAGCAGGACCGGCCCTGCCCCGCTCTTTAGGTACCTCTGCAGCAAAATTTCCGTGGTTTTTGTTTGAAAACGACGGTGCCCCGTGCGCTGATGTGAGTCTCGCCCACCTGTGCCCCAGCCTGGATTTATCGCTCGTAGCTTTGTGCTGAAACCCATCCCGACCCCCGAGCGAGTCAGGAATCGCATTTGTCACCTGGTTTGTGCCCGAACTCGAGGCCTCTCGTGTGGCAGCTCTGCCCGTCCCGTTGGGCAGGGGCGCATCCCCGGGGGTGTCCGGGCCGGGGTCAGCGGGACCCTGCCCGGGTGGGCTCAGCCCCGCTCCCGCAGGGCCCGGGATAACGGGATAACGATGCTGCCGCTCGCCGAGCCCCGGCACCGAGCGCAGCCCGCACTGTCCCCTGTCCCCCGCAGCCCTGGGCACCCCCGGCCGAGCGCCAACCCTACAGGGAGATCCCCATGTCCCTGCCATCCCTTGTTCCCCGAGCCCCGCGCAGCAGCGCTTGGCTTTACCTTTCTTGTCTGCCTTGGCCTCCTTGGCCGAGTCCATCTCCACGAAGCTTTTCCCGTAGTAGGAGCCGGGGAAGGCGGCCGCGGTTTTGCCGGGGGGCGGCTCGGGCAGCTCGTCCCGCAGGTCGGGCAGGGCCGGGGGCTCGGTGCCGAACGCCTCCTGCTTGAAGGTGGCCAGCATGCAGGACGGGGAGGCCAGCGAGGCCAGCTCCATGGAGCCCAGGCTCTGCTGCTGCTGCTGCTGCTGCTCCAGGTTCAGAATATCCTTCACCGAGAAGGGAGTGCTTGTCACAGGGCTAGGAAACATTGCGGAGGAGAGCGGGGCAGCGGCCGCAGCCCAGGGTCATGGAAAAGGAGGTGGGGAGCGGCCAAGGTGGAGCAGCGGTGGAGCGTGGGCTCCCGGAGGGGGCACATAGCATTCCCGAGAGTAGCCCTGACTTGTGCACTGCCGCCAGGTAGGAGCGGACCATAAGGCCAGGGAAGGAGGGACTAGGCAGTTTTTGGGTGACTTTAGCTTTCTATTGGCCAACATTGCGGTGATGGTATGAGAGATGCAAAGTTCCATGTCACCTAATATAGTAATACATCTCAAAAACAGCTCCGCTCTTTTAAAGGGGCGGCACTGCATTTATCCAGCTTTGCAGCGGAGGGTTTGTTCATCCATTTGAAACAAAAAAAAAAAAAAAAAAGCAACAAAAAAGAATGGCCTAATGCGTACAAAGTCACTATCTGATGCTATCTATCATACAGTCAGATTAAATAAACAGGCCCGGAGGAAACCATCAACCAAATATGTGCTGATTTAATTTTTTTTTTTTTTTTTAAGTGAGAGAACGGAGGTTTCGTTTTTAGTATTCTGCAATATCCGATGGCAGGAACTAAAAAAACGTGAGTTCGCCGCTGTGTGAAGCGCGCTGAAGGGGAAATCCGCGCTCAGGGTTTATACAGATTTTCTAAAGCAGCATAGTGATTGCAAAGTCCAGCTGACAGCAGAGAGACCCTGAGCAGAGGGAAATGCCGACTGGGTTTTCCTCTCGTTTGTTTGTAAAGCTTTCAAACAAAAAATGCGACACTGTCTGGGAAAAAAAAAAATTAAAAAATCAATCAAAACAAGCGCGGGTGAAGGTGTTGCAAAATACCCGGGGTATGGGAGGGGTAGGTAAAGCAAGGGGCCGCTGTCCCCGGCCGGGTCCCGCAGCTCGGGTGGGCGCACGGCCCCCTGTTCATGGAGCAGAGGTGGGGCTCGTTCATTTAACTCGCGTGGAGCCGCTCCAATAAACCTCGGCTTCAAAGTCGCAGGTTGCGGAGGGGCGGTTCAGGGCTTGGTGGGTTAGGAGGGGGTCCAGAAAAAAAAATTAGAAATAAATAAAGAATCTCCTTTAGCGCTCCAGCGCCCGGCTGAGAGAGGCACGGGGATGGGCTCGGTGGGAGCAGAGCAGAGAAAGCCTGAAGGGCTGCGGTGAGTTTGGGGGGCCCTTGGCTGAGCCCCGCTCTTGGAAGTGGCGGGGTCAGAGCTGTGCAAATCCTTTCTCCTCCCGCAGGACGGGACCCTCCGGGGCGGGTGGAAAGGTGAGCGCTGCCCACCCCCCCCAGCAGGACGGACCCGCCGCTGCCCCCCGGAATTTTGTGTCTTGGCACCCCGAGGAGCTGAATTTCGCATGTTTTTGCGGGCGGCGCTGCCGGAGCCGCTGCAGCCGCTGCTGGGAGCGGTTTGCTGGCGAGCCAGCCCCGGATCTGGCGATGACAGTCGGAGCGATCCCTGTGAACAGGGAGGCCTGAAATATTGCGATTTAATGAGGGGAGGGCTCGATCTTCGCGGCTGCGTTTCCTGCAGGCTTTCCTGGGAAATAACTGCAGGGGATGGATGGATGGATGCTCCTCTGCTGCAGGAGCGAGGGTGAAGTGCCCCGGGAATGTGGAGGCAGCCTGGGGAGAGGGGCCTGTGGAGGGGCTTTGCAGAGTGTTTGCGGCACCCCTGGCCCTCCGCGGGCTCTCTGAACCTCGTTGCCTCCTTTTTATTACAAGCTTAGAGGGGTGGGTTAGATACGGGCTAAAATAACGAAGCGATCCCGACCCTCCCCAAAGCCAGAGCCGCCGCTCAAATTCGCCTTGGCGACGTCCCCATCCTGCGGGATGGGAGCAGCGCCTTGCAGCGCTCCCTTCCTTTATCCCGGCTCCTTCCCGGCTCAGGCTCGGAGCTCGCACGGCCGTTCCTGCCCCGGGGCTTTTCCCGGGCCCGGGGAGGCCGGAGCGCATCCCGGCGGGGCGGGGTTCGTGGAGGATGCCGGGCTCCCTGCAGCCCCCCGGTCACACGGCGGCTGCCGATCGATGTGGGCCCGGCTGCACAGGGTGGAAGTGATTAATTGAACGATAAGCCGGAGCTATCATTTGGAATGTCATTAATGCGTCGGGGAGACATTCATTGGAGACAGACAGCGTTATCTCCGCTTTATCTTCAACAATGCATCACTTTTAATACTGCAGTTTAGAAACAAATGGGGGCTTTAGCCTCAGCCCTTCTCTTCGTGTTTATATTTTTGGAAGAATCACAACTAGTGGGAGTCCCGGGCTCGGCCCCCTGATAAATGAACATTAGCACTTTTTAGAACTACTGTATCAACAAAAAGAGCTGCAGGGCCGCAATAATTGGTGAAAAAGCAAACACTCCGCAAAGAGAGGCCAGGTCTGCTCTGTGTCCGGCTGATTGATGAATAAGTTACTGACGTACAGCAGCTCACGGACTTTCCGGGTCGGGGCTCAGCACCCATTCCTCCCCCCTCTCCCAGCCCCTCTCTCCCTTTCTCGAGGCTCGCCAGCAGCCCGCTGAAGCCAGGCTCCGGCTGTCCAGAGGAAGGGACAAAGGGACAGCTTCCCCCAGCTCCGGACACTGCTCGCAGCCCGCAGGGTCCTGCCCAGCCCGGGTGTCCCCGCGGGTGGGGACCCCGAACTCTCCCGCATCGCTTTGAACTTTTGCGGACTCGTTTTTGATCGCGTTTAAATAACATTAAAAAAAAAAAAAAAAAAAAAAAAAAGAGGGTAAAGAGAGCCAGGACCCCGAGGAGCGAGCGCCCTGAAACACTTTCTGTAGACCCAGGGGTGTAAGTGGGGGAGATAGGGTGAAATTCCGCTGCTGTTTTTTCTGCCTGTCGGGGAAAGTGGGGGTGTCCTGTTCTGTCCCCCGCTGCCCTCACTCTGTTTGCAGGTTGCTCTCGCTGCCCCCTCGGGACTGAGCCTGCCCCGGCCTCTCGCAGGCCAGGGTTGTCGTCCACACCCGCTCGTTGCTTCTCTCCGGGATTGCTGGATGTGATTAATGCTAGGTGCTAGGTTTAGGGTGCTTTCGTATTTTTTTTCCTTTCTATTTTTTTCTTAAAAAGGAAAAAAAAAAAGGACACGAAAAACTTTTCTTGCTGAAACCAACCAAACAAAGAGAAGAAATCCCCAACCCCGCAATTAGCTCCAGAGGGCACATCCTCTCTCCCTCGGAGCTTTCGACACCTCGGACTGTTTAGAGAGAGAGAGATGGTACCTTTTAAAAAAGTTTTCCTCTTAATCCCAGCCGGTTAAGATGTCCAGGGCCCCCTCCCGTTCTAATTCCCAGCTATCTCCGAGGACTCTGTTTATACCTCGCCAGTAAACGCTGGGGTTTGAAACCTTGTCACTAATTGAGTGCTAACACTTCAGGTGCTATAGATTTGTTAAGAGCCAGTAGTCCAGAAATAGCCTATTAGGGTTTCCTTGCGAGAAGCGGTGCCAATCTCCCGCTTCCCTCCGTGGCGCCGGGAGCCGCCGGGACCCCGGGACCTCTGCGGGTCCCCGAGGGCTCCCCAGGGTCCTTTGGGCAGGAATTCTTTCCAAGCCATTGGGAAGGTGCTGCGAACCGGCGAGCCCTGGCTGAATAAATGCTGCCGGCGGGATCGCCGTGCGTGTCGGGGTCCCGCCGGGGCTCCAGGAGGGGGTTTGGGGACGGCTGGGGCCAGGAAAGGTTTTACTTTCACTCCTCTGGAATTCTGCAGAGGGAAAAAAATGCTTCGGAGCTGTCCAGGCACTCCGCTGCAGCTAAAACCTCATTTTCTTCCTACCTTTTTTCCCCCCTCTTTTTTCCCCCCATTTAACAAAATTGGTTTTTATTCTCTTATTTCCCCCCGGTCTTTTCAAGCTCTAACGGCCGTCAAAAAAAGAAAAAGAGTTTGGACCTTGATGCGAATCTGGCCTTGGCGAGGGGCCTCTCTCGGTGCCCGGGACCGCCGCGCTGCCAGCCCGGGGCTTCCTCCGGTACCGGAGCCAGGGGACCCAGGTGGCCCTGCCACCATCCCAGCTCACCCCGCCGGGTTTTTAGGAAATGATCGCGTCCCTTCCCTCCGCGCAAACCGCAGGGAGAGCGCGGATGCTGTCAGGGCACAGCACGGAGTGCAGCAGCACCACGGAGCCCTCCGTTTATTACACGAGAGTCGGTGCAGAGCTCCGGTGAACGCCCCGGTAAAGGCTCTCCGGTGCTGCTTCGCTTTGGGCACCGCAGGCCGGGGGGCGCGCCCGGGGCTGGCCCGGCCGCCTCTTTCCGCCTCCGTCGGTGACTCGGGTGCGGTGACTCGGGCAGGAGCACTTGGAGAGCAAATGCCTCCGTGGAGTTTCCCCTCCTGCCCTGGGCTCCGTGCCTGGAATCTGACAATTCAGCTGGTTCTTGCACCTCGGGTGCTGGAAGAGTTTTACCCCCGCGGCTGAAGCGAAAGCTGGGTAGATAAATGAAAAGCTTTAATTTTACCCTGCCTGTAACTTTTTTTTTTTTTTCCTTTCTACTTGTAACTGTGCTGGGTTCGCTGGTGAACAGAGAGCGATGGGGGAATTCTCCGACATTCCCGCCGCCCTCTCCCCGTCCCCGGGCAGGGGTCGCGTTATTTGCGCTTGTTTCGGACCCGCCGGTTTTCTGCGCTCCCGGAAAAGTTTTTTTTTACGCGTCCAGGTAATCCCCAAAGCGTTTGTTCGTTATGTTTCCATGGGGAAGCACCCTGGGCAAGAGCCATACGGTGTTTTTTAGGGATGGGGAATTCAACGACCGACGAGATTTTGATGTGACAATGCTTTGTCACACGCGTCCCGCGGCCGGGACGCACCGGTGTCTGCTGATGGACAGGAAAACAGTTTCAAGAACGAAATACCTTCCGGGCACTGGGAAGTCTGGGCTGCTTCGACGAACAAAAAGCTCTAAACACGGCGGGGCTTTGTCCCCATCCGCCTGCCCCGGGCAGAGGGGTCCCAGCGGCTCCGCTGGGAACGGGAGCGGTGCTTGGCCGGGAAGCCCGAAACTGCCGCAAGATTTCAGGGTGTTTGCGGCTTGTCTGTCCGCACGATGCTTTCCAGAGGAGATAAAGGTCTGACTTCTCGGGTACTTCCTGCCGGCCGTGTAAAATCCGATCCGTCTTGCGATGTCACCGGGCGCGCTTGGCGCTCCTGGGGAGCCCGGGGGGGCCGGGCCGCTCAGGGGGAGTCACGTTTAACATGAGAGGGTGTTCGGGCTTTAATTTGTCTTCAAAGTGTTCTGTCCTCGCCCGTGCACACCCGCAGGGGTGAGGGACCGGCCGCGTTCCGGCATCGCCCGGCCCGGGGGTGCCGCATCAGCCCCGCCGGGAACTGCGCGTTCCCCCGGGGCTCCCGCAGCAGGATCCATCCCTACCCTCTGGAAAAGGCCCTTCCCGAGGGATCAGCCCCTTCCTGAGGGATCAGCTCCCGCAGCAGGATCCATCCCTACCCTCTGGAAAGGGCCCTTCCTGAGGAATCAGCCCCTTCCTGAGGGATCAGCTCCTGCAGCAGGATCCATCCCTACCCTCTGGAAAAGGCCCTTCCTGAGGAATCAGCCCCTTCCTGAGGGATCAGCTCCCGCAGCAGGATCCATCCCTACCCTCTGGAAAAGGCCCTGAGGGATCAGCTCCCACAGCAGGATCCGTCCCGGCCCTCTGGGAAAGGCCCTTCCTTGAGGGATCAGCCCCTTCCTGAGGGATCAGCTCCCGCAGCAGGATCCATCCCGGCCCCTACCCTCTGGAAAAGGCCCTTCCCGAGGGATCAGCCCCTTCCCGAGGGATCAGCCCCTTCCCGAGGGATCAGTTCCACGAGGATGGATGTCAGGATGAACCCGTGTGATTTGAGTTACAAGCGCTGACCCCCGGCTCCTCTCTGGCGTCTCCCGGCCGTGTCCCCTTTGCTCGCAGCCTGTGACCCACAACCGGAGAGCCATGAAATCGGCTGTCCTGGGGCAAGCCAGGCCTGTGTGTCCCTGTCCCCTTCCCTGTCCCCGCCGCTCCGGCGGGGCCTGCCCGGGATGGCCGCTCTGCCCTTCCTGCCCGTCCCTTTGCTCCAGAAAAGCGAATTCTCGCTTCGGCCCCGCTGCTTTTGCCGCACTCGGCGCTGGGCTGCCCCGAGGGAGCCTCCCCGCTGTCCTGGGGAAGTTCCTCCGCTCCCCAGGGTGAGCTCCTGCCGGGCCTCTTTCAGGTAATCATAAATTAAAAAAAAAAAAACCTCCACAAAAAAACCCTCCTCAAAAACCAACACCCCCTCCAAATTCAACAAACCAACAACTACAAAAAAAAAAAAAAGTAAGGAAGAAAAGAATACCCCCTGCTACCACGGAGCTCTCGGACCCGCGATTATTTGATTCTTTTTGATTATTTTGATTATTTTTGCCCCGAGTTGCGTTTGGCAGAGCCGGGTCCTCCTTCCCCACTCCTAAATCCTGCAAACGGAGGCACCGCGAAAAACTCAACCCTGCCGGAGCTGGACCAGGACTTTGAGCCGGTTTTATTTTTTTTGGGAAGCGGGGAAATGATCCGTTGTTGGGTTTTGTAAAGTTCTGACGGGGAATGGATCGGTTTCTCCGAATTGTTTCATTTTTGCATCCTCTCTGGAAAGCAAAAACTCCGGGTGCTCCCGCGGCTTCTTTTATAGAAAGATAATGTTTGGAAAGAAATCTCTGCAAAATTAAAATATATAAGAAAGAGAAACGGGTAAATACGTGCAGGAGAAAGGGTTTTCATCAGCGTGCTGAATCTATAAGTCACCGTATGTAAAACACAGATATTTCAAGTGCATGGCAAGAACAAAAGGGTAGAAAGAAACGAAAGTCTTGTAAAAGTTATTCTAAGTTTTTACCTTGCTACTTTTTTTTCCTGCTCTGAGTAAAATTTTCAAATTTTGGATATTTTCGCGACTATTATTATTATTATTATTATCATTATTATTTCTCCAAAGAAACGTCGCATAAATAAAACCAGGTCTGAATTTTTTCCACCTAAATTGTGCCTTAATTATCAGCCCGTTTTTCAGCTGTAGAGGGGAAAACACCTTTTAAACGGCACCTTTTATTTTTTTTTTTCTTGGAGTCTTGGAAATCCAACAAAGAAACCCTGGCAGAATGGAGGGAGGAGTGCTCGGGTGCCTCGGTGCTTTCCTCCCGACCAGCTCTGTGCGATCCCTGCCCGGAGCAAGCCCAGCAACCGCCACCTTTTCTATTTGTCAATTAAATAACAAAAACGACAAGAAAATTCGGAGTGAAACGCACAAAACGTCAATCGCCCTTTAATTTCGCGGGTAGGATTTATTTGTCGTAGAATCGAAAGGATTTGGGGTCGGCTCTTGCCACTTTCTTACTCTTCTGCCCGCTCTTCTCCCGGGCGGTGCTCTGGAGTTACTTTTGGTTTTTAATGACATCGTATCTGCCGTGCCTGAAAGCTAAAATTAGTGCGGGGAGCCGGCGGGGGCCGCGCTGGTTTTGGGAAAGGAGGAATCTGAGCCAAGGGATCAATCCCGGGGAGCTGCCCGGGAGAAGGGGCTCGGGTGGATCTCGGCTTTGGGGTGGGGGGTTTGTGTCCCCCAGGGACAGGAGGGCTCCCTCAGAGCTGGATTTTAGAGGCAGCACAGGGATCTGCAGTGCTCTCGCTGTGCTCTGTGTCCTTGAGCATCCCCAGGGTTTGTCTGTGTGTCCGCAGGGGTGCACATCCCTGGGGCAGCACCTGCTGCGAGGGGAGGGAGGAGAGCACGGGGATGCTGCTGCTGCTGCAGAAACGCCACTGGCACCCCATGGGCAGGCCCTGTTCTCCAGCTTTCTCATTTGGGAAAAGGTTCCTGGGGAGGCACTGCAGCTTTTTGGGGCCACCTTCACGTTTAAGTTTAGAGCTGGAGTCAGAAAAGATCCTTTCCTCTGATTTCTGTTGTTTTCCTGACCCTGGCCCAGCGCAGTTTTAATGTTCAGCCTTGATCAGAGCTCAAGAGGACATTTCCTCCTCCAGTGTTTCTCTGGGCAAAGAGGCACCACCAGATTTTTTCCATAATGATGAAAACATCTGGCCCTCTCTGAGCTGTCAGGCTCTGCTGTGCTTCTTCCCAGATGCCTGCCCCAGCCCAGCCCTGCAGCTGCCCCAGCACAGCCCCCGGTGCCCAAGGAATTCCCGACCTCCAGCTCGGGGATACTCGACACTGTCCACACAGGGAGGCTGACTCCTCCTGGATCTTCATCCCCTGGGTTTGGATTTTAGGCACAGCCAGCCCAGGGAGGTGGAAATCTCCACCTTGAATTATTTTCTGAGTTTTTTTTTTTCCTTCACTGTGTCCAACAGAAGTTGTTTCCATCGCTGCCTCTCTGTGTGTAGTTCAGGATTAGCTGCTCCATGGCTTCCATCCTGGAATGAGGGGGATACATCCATGCTTTCATGCTTTTCACTGTCAAAACATGCTTTAGTAATAATGTGCCCTTAGTTCTGTGTCAGAGTCAGATCAGTCATCCATTTTCAAAAAAAAGGTAAAAAGATAATAAACTCCCCAAAGAGAGCTAAGGAAATATTGAAGCACTGATTCAATGAGATCCTAAAGTGCTGATCAAATTTTAAATATCTGAATTACAAGGATCTCTCGTGTGCTTGAACTTTCATAACAGAACTGAGGTGAAAAATTAGAAATTTTATTGACATACTGTGATTTAAAAGAAAGAAAGTCATGAAAATGGACTGCCCCTGGAAAGTGAACAAAGGTACATCAAAGTGGAATGACTGAAAAAATAAATATGTTCTTAGGCCACAAAAAACACTCTGAAAGATGCATTTAGCTCCAAGTAGCCAGAGCAGCCTGAGCCCTGTCTAGAGCAACTCTCAGGATTTCAGCATATAAAAGGAAAGGGGGCGATGTCCTATGTTTAAAAATATGGCTTTACTTAGTCCCAAGGAAGAATAAACAAAGCAAAGCCAAAATCCTCAGTGTCTCTAGAGAAAAAAAAAGTGTTTAACCACAATTCTAAACTATCCTTTTCCTATCCTTTTCCTCCCCACTTTTTAAAAAATGGACAAATAACAGCGCCAAGCCCCAAAGCCTTGTGTCATATTCCAGCCTCTCCAGCTTCACTCTCATTGATGCCAAAGTTCATGGAAGAACAATAATATTTACAAAATATGAACCTGAGTAGGTTCATATAGGTTCAGCGCTCTGCACTGAAGGTGATGGAAGCTGTGGCAAAACAGAGCAGAAAATCCCAAAGTATCTCTGTCCTGGGACCTTGAATTTCATCAGGGGTGGGAAAGCTCTGCAGGCTGATCTTTCCTGATGCTCAGGATTTTGGTGTTGTGCAGGAGGAGGCAGTGGACAGGGATAACTCCATGGTGGAGATCTAATGGAAAGAGATGCCTGTTCCCATTCCTGTCCTCATTCCCACCACGTTTATTCTGAACCACTTGTTAGCATTAGCTGGATTAAAGTTCCAGTGGGATAAAATGTCCTGCAATAGGGATTTCTGTTCTACGTTTTGAGGGCAGTGAATACTGCTGTCTCTGTGTGCATTTTTATTGTAAGCTCCACTGGCCCTGCAGTAAATCCTCATTTTGAAAAAGCCTCTTGTATGACTGGAGTCACTCTGAGCTACTTTTTATATGTATCACACATGAGCAAAAGTGCAGGGAAAGGGACGTGGTGTGAGCTGCAAAGCCAGGCCCTCAGCACTCAGGATGTGACTCTGTTGTGTACATTCCCTGTCAGGCTTTTGGGTTTGTTTCAGCTCTGCCTTTCCCCCCTAAAGCCTGAGTGTCCCAAAGTGCACAGGATGCACAGTGCTTGTGCAGCAAAGTAACAGTTCAATATTTAGTTTTATCCCTGTTGCTGAGCTCCCAGCTTTGTTCCACAGCAAGATCCTGAACCTCAGAGTTTTTCAGCCCCTCCTTCATTTCAGGGGTGTCCAAGTGCTCTGAAGGTGTGAGAGGTTTTCCTTTGCCATCCCACACGTGGAGAGGAAATAACCAGGAATTTTAGCCCTGGATTTAAGGTGCAGAGTGTGAGGTTAAAAGCATCCATGAATTTGGGGTACTCCACGTGACTCCATTGTTGCAGCGTGAATTAAAAGAAATTTTGGGGTTAAAAAGATGCTACAGCATTCCAGGCATGGAGAAAGCCTGGAGAAATTGCTATTAAATGGAGGGTAACTTTGGTTATGTTTAGGTGATTCTCATGTAGATAAGAAAAATTCCTGGTGCAAAGGTGAAATATTTTCCTAAATGCACAGATGTGTTACAGTCACTCAAAGCAAAAAATCCTTGGGATTTTTCTGATGCATTGTTTTCCAGCCTTGCTCTCCCTGAGGTTTTCCAAATAAAGCAGGTAGATACAGGTTCCAAAAAGAGCCAGGTGTCTTTTGGCTCAGCTGCAAAAAGTGTTTAGTAAGTGAAAATAATGGAAATATCAGTCAAGTCTCCATTAGGTGGAGAGCCAGGGATGAGAGGCTTCTCCAGCTGGCCAGTTTGGAAAGCTTTTGTGCACGAACAAGAAACAGGGGGGAAAAAAGGAGATTTTCTTGGGTAAATGCCCTGAACTGATGGTTTACAAATTGTCCTCCCACTCAGGCAGCCCCTTGCTTTGGGATGAGAAAATCTGCTGCAGACAGGTGCCACCAACACGTGCATCTGCTCCACCTGCAGGCACTTGGACCATTCTAAAGCCAGAAAAAGTGGAGCTCCTTCTTGCTTTTTGTTTACTTTCCATTTTGTAAATTTAAACCCATCTAATTATGGTTCTCCAAGTGAACAGTCCATTTGTACACACTTGCAGCATCCTGCCCTCCTGCTTTTCACAGGCAGTGCTATCTCAGCCTGTCCAAATCAGCTCTGTCTGCTTTGGGACACCCCATCCTGGAGTGGCTTCACTTTTATCAGTGCTGGTGGGACATTTTCCTGCTGGGAAAGGCCATCCTCAGGAACAGGAGCTGTTACCTCATCAGCAAGGTGTGAGGTGGGCCTGCCTTTTGATCACTTGGTTGACTCAGACTCGATGTGAGCTCTGTGGCAACTCCATGGCTGGGGCACCAAGGCATCCTGTCAAACCCATCCCCTTCTCCTCCCTGCCATCCAAGGCTGCAGATAAGCAATAGTGAGATGTCTGTCTGTCTGTCTGATGGAACCAGCAGTTTCTGGTCTAATCCATGCTGGGCTGCAGCACAAGTGTCTACCAAGGATGACAGAGTATTATGTTTTATACAATACATACTGGTGGGTAAATTTAGAGTTGACAAGTCCCTTCCACAATTGGAGGACTCAAGGACAGTCCTATCAGGTGGCAACTGGCTGGGGGAGTATTTATAATCCATTTGCTGACTGGAATTAATATGAATCTGTCATCCCTTGTGCCACTTGGGAAGCCACGTAACCAGGGGCTGACGGTGCCAATAGCTGGGGGAGATCTTTGTTGGCAATAGCTGGACGTGTTTTTCCCAACTGATTTCAGAAAAAGTTGTCACTGAGATAAGGCACAGTCTGGATCCTCTGTTTTCTGAGCCCTGCAGACTTGGGGAAAGGGGACATTTGACACGGGCAGCAGATTGAGGTGTGGGGGCAGCCGGGGCACAGCTGGTGTGTCCCAGGAGCTGACAGCTGTCTGGGGAGCAAACTCAGAGCTTCTGGCAGGCCAGAGCAGCTTCTCCTGCTGCTGTCTGAATTTAGCAGGTAATGCTCCCTGTTATCTGTGCCCACAGACAGGGAACTGGCTTCCTCTGCTCTAATCAGGTGAAAATCAGCCAGGCCAGCTTCCCCAAGCAAGGGAGGTGCTTGGTCCTTTCTTGTCTGCTGGAGCCACAGATTCACTCAGTTTCCCCAGCCTGCCTGGTGTGAATGCCTTGATGGAGTTTCTCACCTTGATTTCTGTGTGTGTTAAAAGCAGCTGTGAGTGTTCCCTGCAATGCTGTGCTCCTGCAAACACCCGGGGGCTCCTTGCTGGGCTGGAGCTGGGGCTCCCCTGGGAGCGATGGAAGCTGAGTGTGGAGGTTTCCTGACAAATGACATCCCTTGGCTGTGCAGCTGGGTGATGTAGAAGTAATAAATGACAATAGAAGTGGGGACTGTTACAGCTGAAAGGAGTGTACAAAGTAATTAATTTTTCCCAGGTCTTGATGTCTATTTTTGCATTTCGTTGCATTCACAAAGGCACAATTTTCCTCTACTCAGACACAAACCTCTTTCCTTGGAGATATTTTTTAGCCACATCTTATCTCGAAGCAATAAAAGCCAAGTTATTTTTAATCCATTAAAATAACACCCTCCAAGACCAGCCACCCAAATTTTAGAGACAGAAAGACAAAACCTTTAAGGAAAAAAAAAAAAAGTTTTATTCAGTGAGGGTTTCCTGGAGACTTTTCTGAGGAATAAGGGGAGGCTGGTGGCATTCCCTAGGGACCCATGTGGCCGTCCCCTGCCTGGGCAGCCCAGCTCCCTCTCCTGCTGATGCTCTCCCAGGCCCTGGGGTGCAGCTCCTTGCCCATCCCAGATGGACACAGCCAGGTTTCAGAGCTCTGGCATTTGGAAAAAAGATCAGAAATCTGGCCTGAAGTTTCCAAGCAGGGAATTAGGTTTCATTTCCTCTTCTCTGCCCCCACACTGGGTGGAACTGGGGCTGGGTGGTTTCAGAGGCAGTGCAGGTCATTAGAGGAGCCTTTCCCCCCTGCCTGTGTCTCCAAGGCCCTCTGTGTGCACTGATGGCTGAGCTCAGGCAAGACAGTTTAGCTCTTGAAAGTTTCAGATGTCTCTTCTAAAATGAGCACAGAGAGAATTGTTCTTCCTTAGGACAGTCCTTCCAGACTCCCACACCCTCCTGAAATGGGAAGTTTTGCCCCTGAGACCTCTTGGCTTCTTGCAGAGATATTTTATTCTATTTTTAAAGAAAATTTAATTGACTGTAATTGTGCCTGCTAAATCTGAGGAGGATCTTGCATCTTGCAGTTCCAAATGAAAGTTCCTTGGAGTTTTAAATGAAACTTCAGGCAGGTTTGATGTGCTTAGGGCAGGTAAAATAACTGAAGATAATATCCAGAATTTACCATTTGGCCTGAGACTGCAAGGAAAGGGATACAAATCTCCCCAGTTTGGCACATTGCATGCACAGAGAGAAAATTGTACTGCAACCTACAGCTTGCTTCACACCAGATCTTTTCACTGTCTGAATTTGACTCCAAGCCCACGCACGTTTCAGAGGAGAACTATATTCTGCATCCCTAAATCACATGAACTGCTGGAAGTTGGCACAGGTCTGTCCCCAAACAGAAACCAGAGAAAAGGCTTCCTTCCAGAAAATCTGTTGCCAGATGGTCATTTTGAGCAGAAGGGAAAGAGGAAAATGTTAAATACTGCTCTGCTTTGAGGAGTGGTTTCATAAATGCAGCTTCATGCACACTGATGTTATTGGCTGCTCCTTCCAAAGTAGTGTCAAGAAGTGGATGTGTGCAATTTATCAATGTGTCTGTTCCCTGAAATTAATGGAAAAGCCAAATTGAAAACTTCGGACCCTTAAATTCTTCTGTATTGCATCTCCTTTTGCTCTTTTCCCCTGCACAAGCCCCATCACCACTCTCTGCTGACCATTTCACAGGCCCTGCTGCTCATTTTGGTTTTCTCGGGTATTTTTTTTTTCTCCTGGTGCTTTTTCCTGGCATCACAGACAGGTCTGTGATTGCCTGGCTGCTCTCAGCCCTTGCTTTTGAGGACAGGCAGTGCCTCTGCCCTCTGCCTGCCTGCTGTATCTCACCTGTCCCTCACAAGTTCACTAATGGCCCAGATAAGCAGCTCCAGGAGGATCCAAGGATAAAATTCCTTGGGGGCAGCTGATTAGGAAATATCCCACTCTGCAGCTGGTGCTGGCCCCGCTCAGAGCTGAGCTGTCCCTGCTGTCGTGGTCGCTGTTGGTGCTTTAGGTGAGGAGAGCAGCCAAGGCAGGGGTTGTTTGTTCCCTGCAGCTGCTGATCCTCTTCCCTGCTCCTTGCAAGGCTGTGGGCAGAGAGGGGTTAAAGCACCTTCAGAGGAGGTGCATGGAAAACCAGCACTGTTCAAATCTTGATTAATCAGATTTTATATAATGAATTCAGCTGCTTTTCCCTGAGTCTGAGCCCTGGTACACCTGGGAGGGAGGGAGGGAGGGAGGGAGGGCTTCTGTGGGGCCAGCAGTGGGACAAGAGGAATGGGCAGGAACTGATCCCAGCAAATTCTGCCTGGATATGAGGAAAAACCCTTTTTTCCTGGGCAGGGCCAGCCCTGAGCAGAGCCCAGAGGGGCTCTGGGGTCTCACTGCAGAGCAGGCTGGACCCTGCTGTGCCCTGAGCTCGGGGATGGCCCTGCTGGAGCAGGGAGGTGCCACCAGGGACCCTCTGTGGTCCCCTCCAGCCTGAGCCAGCCTGGGATTTTGGGATCCCTGCTGTTTATAATTCTTATTTATTTATTTAATTATTTATTTTTATTTATTTATTTATTTATTTATTTATTATTATTGGATCCCTGCTGTTGGATTTTGCTTTTTTCTGACTTAGAGATGGGGCGGCTGAGAGGTGTTTTAAAAAACTCTTATTCTGTTTTTAGTCTCGTGTGAAGGGTGAGATAATACAGATATAATTTACACTATCACAATCAGGAGCTAATTAATTTTTAATTACATTATAAGCATTTCTTGGTTTATTAGCTTTAGTCACGCTATGCTTTAAATGCTTTAAAGCTAATAATTTAAAATGACTCCTCGTGGGTCTCACTACCATGCACCTTCCACAGTTCTACTTCTCTAAAGCATCCAGTCTTTTTTGCAAGGCCATCCTCTGAAACTTGTTTCTAGTTCAGTCTCTCAACAATGTCTGTCCATTCCATGGCATTTCTAAGCCAGCATTTCTCATCTCAGGGTTTGCATGCAGATTTGTATTATGTGAGCCTTCTGCCAGGCTTTGAGAATTTTCTGTAAATCCATTTCCTCCAGCCTGCAGTGCTTCCCCAGCCCCTTTCTGTGCCCATGAGCAGTGCAAGGTTGCCTTCAAGTGAAAGCAGAAAGGAACTGCAGGGAGGGAGGGAGGGATGAGGGCTGCACTCCCAGCTGCAGGCTCTGCACTTCACAGGACAACGGAATTTATGAATAAAAAAAGACGAGGAACAAACTGCCAGCCTGATAATTTCACAAAATGTTTTCATAATTTTGGTCATCCCTGACCAGAATCTGTGTCTCTGAATTCACAGAATTTGTGCTCCTCTCCCTCTGCTGCACACACATTGAGCTGTGGCTGGCTGGGAAGGGTCGGTGCTGCCAAAAGGAGTCAAAGCTTCACCTTTGGGAGTCAGCACCTGACACGGGGCTGTTCTCACCCTCCTCTGGTTTTCCTCCTGTAGAAATGAGTTTTTATATCCACCCACTCTGCCTGACACCAAGGGCCAGATTCTCTCTCAGTGTGTAAAAGGATGAGCTTTGCTCTCCCTCCCCACAGCCCACTGTTCTGCTTTTCTTTTAATGGAGAATTTAAAATATCTCACAATTACTGACAGGTAATTTTGGTCCATTTGGATTATGTTTCTTCTCAAAAAAAAAAAAAAACGCAACTAACTTCAGAACTAGTGATAGAAGTGGTCTGAGTGTAACTTTCCTGAAAATAGCCTTCTCTAAATTTTATCTTATACTAAAATAGCTCTTGAAATAATATCTCAGGGTTTACTTGTAGTTAATATCAACTTTCCACTGTTTCAGAGCCCAGCATCCATTTTTTGGAGGTTCTAAATTAATATTATTTTTATTTTAAGTCCTTGCATCTCCTCTGCTGTTACCCTCAGAGTTATATGAGAAACTGGATACTGACAGGATAAAAGTGAGCTCCTCTCCAGAAATGAGGAGACCTAACCAGGAGTGTCATCAAACAAATTAAAAACCTCCAGCTGCTCTGTGTCCTCTCCCCATCAGCAGCTAGAAGGCAGAAGAGTGTGAAAGGGTTTTTTTTGTGCTTCCTGATGCTCTAAATCCACATGGGAAAGAATTCTGGGGCTGGGGACACCGTGTTAGAGGTTGTGGGGCCACATTTGACTTTTTAGGGTCTGAGCAAATCACATTTGTTTCACATTTCCTTCCTGTCGTGGATGTGGCTGTGCAGGGCAGGCTGCTGGGAGCAAACCCAGGAGAGAATTTGGCAGATAATTTGATTTTCGCTGGGTGCACAGCAGCCCAATGCTGCATTTCTGTAGGCAGAAAAAGGGCTGTGAGCGCAGTGTAACAATAAAACACCAAATCCCACCAACTATTCCCAGGTTTGGTTGTGCTGGGGTTTTTCTGGGCTGGCAGAAATCCCACCCCTGACCCAGAGCTCCCATCTGCTGGGGTTTTGCTGCTGGCTGGAACCGCAGCTCCCCCGGCTGCTGCTGCTGCCTGCAGAAGGGGTTTTCCTCCCTCTTGCTGAAGATGGTGCTGCAGAATCGGGAATTGTGGCTCTGGGAGCGGAGTGTGGGTGGGCGCTGCTGCTGGGGGCCAGGGCCTCCTCCTCTTCCTCCTCTTCCTCCTCTTCCTCCCAAAGCTGCAGGAGCTGCTGGCAGCACTGGGGGACCCCTGGGGAACCCCGGCAGGGCTGGGGATGCTCCTGCCCTCCCTTCCCAGGGAAAACAAAACTGGGATCCCTGGGGATGCTCCCACCCCCTGCTGCCCCACAGGTGTGGGGTGTCAGGGCAGGGAGGGGGGAAATGCTCGCCCTCCTTTGCCATCTCGTGGTGCCTTTTCCTCACCCTGCACAGGGGGGGAGGTTTGGGCGTGGGGCCTGCTCCAGAGCCAGGGGATGCACTGATACTGTCATGGTTTAAATCAAGATATTGGAGCTTTGAGTCCCAGTCCTGTCCCAGGCTGAGGTGGGATGCAGGAATTTCCTTGCAGGGATCCTGGTTCACGCTTTGCAGTCAGATTTCCAGGCTGATGGGCTCTGGGGAATCTCATGGCAGCAGTTTAGGATATTCCTGCCCCAGTTCCCTCACCTTGGGGACAGGACAAGCTGCACTTGCAGTTCTCCAGTCTGAAAACTTGGTTCTTGGTTTATTTATTTATTAATTTTTAAATTTATTTTGTTTTTGTTTTGTTTTGTTTTTCTCTTTTTTTTTTTTTTTTTTTTTGGGGGGGGGGTATGTTTTAGTTTTTATGGGAGACAAGCTGACCTTTGCCAATGGTTCCAGCTGATGCACCAAACTCCTCCTGAGATGGAGGTGTGGGTCCCATGGGGCAGGTTTTGCTCCAGGAGTGGTGACCCTCAGCAAGATCCTGTAGGGATCCTGAGCTGGGCTGCTGTGGTTGACCAGAGAATGCCACTCAGAGCCTTGAACGCTTGCATAAAATTTGCTCTGGATTTCCCATACTTGTACACATTTACTTTGTTCCACTTATCAGACATTTATTCGGCTTTTAAGGATTTTCCATAAGAAAATTATGGAAATTTTTTTTAATTTTATTTTTTTATTTTTTTTTTGGCAAGACTGGGTTTTCTTTTGTGATTTATGAAATTTATCAGGATTGAAATGGGAAATCAGAAAAGAAATGAGAAGGAATTATTATCTAAATTAAACTGTCTAATGTGTCAACTAGAGATGAAAAATAAAGAGTGTAAAGGCCTGTTCTGTGTATAAAGCTGATTTGTTGAGGGAATTTTTAAGTAGGGAGTGAAATGAAGTATTTTTGCTGGTCAAGGTCTTCACAGATTTAGTAATAGAATATATTTTGGACTTTTTGATGCCTAGAAATGGAAAATAAACTTTCCTGCTTTTCAATTCATTAATTAACACCTGAATGATAAAGTACCCCACTCAAACCAATTGAATAAATCAGAATGAACAATTCTGATAATTTTTTTCTGTGTTTGCAGTAAAAGTTATTTTCCTCAAAATTTGTTGAGTTTTTGCCATGTTCAGGTCATGGTGTGCGGCTTCCACCGTCTCAGCAGTTTGACTTTCCTTTAAAATGTTCTCATCATGTATAATTTGTGCAATTTTTCCCTGTAGTGCAAAGGATTTTGTGACATGATGGTATAATTTTGATTCTATTTCTGATGTCATTTTAAATTCAAGTAGGCAATATGAAAAACCCCCAAAATGTGATAATTCCATGTGCATCTCCACCAGGAGCCCCCACTGGCTATCAGTGGATGACCCAGCAGGTATTTTCAGCCTGGCACTGGTTTTGTTGGCATTGATCTTGGCTGGGGAGGATTTCTTATTTTCTGCTCTCACCCTCCTGACGTTTATTCCTGGAGCTCTCAGAGTTGTTGTGAGGGGTTTGGACTTTTTCCATTTGAGTTTGAGATTCTGCTGGAGATGTTTTCCCAGTGCCCAGAGCTGGAGCCTGGCATGGGCAGAGCCAGGACACCCAGCACAGCTCTGGGTTAATTTTGTCAATTCGGGAGTCCTGCTTGGCCTGCAGGAAGCCACCAGCACCCAGGAGGTCCTGGGCCATACCTGGAGCCCCAGGTGGATGTCTTGGAAAACAAAACCCATATCAGCTGGCTCCTGACACCTGTATTTTGGCAACAAACCCTTTCTGTGCTCTGCCAGGCGCTGCTGTGGTGCTACGTGGCTTTGGGGCAGTCACTTCTCACCTTTGCTCCTTTCATCCTTTGCTGTGGCTCTTCCCAGCGTCGCCTCCTCGGCCCAGGGACTCTTGTACCATGTATTTACCTGGTTTGAGGAGGGTAATAATGGGTAATAATCACCAGGGCCACCTGCAGCAGGTCTGACAGGTCCAGCTGGCCGAGCACGGGCACAGCACGTTCCCTCCTGGGCTGTGCTGGGCACTGTGCAGGGCAGTGCCCACAGCTCCTTCCTGCTTGGACCTGGGGCTGCCCAAAATCTGGGAGCTGGGCAGGACAGGGGAACAGAGAATGGGTGCAGGAATAGCAGGATGTGGTGGCAGTGGACACAAAGTTATGTCCTGGCTTTGCCTTCCCGCTGGCCAGGCACATCCCTTAGCTCTTGGGAGGGATTTTGGGGACCAGAGCAGCCTCCCCTGTGTGCACAGGCTGAGCCTCATTAGCAGATCATTAGTAATGTCTCCGGAGTCATTTCTTCACTCCCTGCGCCTTCCACACAGCCCCAGTCCCTCCTTGCAGAGGATGGGTGTCCTCAGGGAAGGGTCGAGCTGAGTTTGCCTCTTGAAATACACCCACAGCCAGCAATTTGTCAGCTTCACTCCCTTGAAACCCCTGTGAGAGGGAATTGTGGAGCAGCTCAGAGTCCCCATTTGCCTTCTCATCTTTCCACGTCTTCTCTGTTCCTCCCCTTTCTGCCTTGTCTGTTCTTACACTTCCCTTTCCTCTTGTTCCTTGCCTCTCCCTTTCTCCTCATTTTTTCCTCTCTCCTTTCTACCCCCTTCTCTTCCTCTCTCTCTGTGCTGCTGGATATTCTGAGCAGTGACAGCAGCTGCTGGGAGCTGGAATCCAGGGAGATAACAGCACTGCCATGAGAATCAGCCTGCCCAGCCACAATTAGCCCTGCTGATATCTTTCACCTGGGCAGAGCTGCCTTATCATTGCTACTTCTTGGAAAATGAAGGGTCACAGATACTGATCACAGACTCCAGCATTTCCCTCTGGTTTTTGTGTTGCTGGAATCCCTTTCTGGCTCCCCTCTCCCCAGGATTAGCTCTGCATCCCCCTGGTTCAGCTGTGCTGCTGTCAGATGGAAAGCAGGCACCAGAGCTTCCCAGCGCTGCTGGCTGGAGCAGAGACCCCCGGAAAATCCACCTGGTGTGAGTGACACCACATCCAGGAACCCTGGCAGGTCCTGGAGTTCAAAGCCAGAAATAAAATAACACAGCAGTGCTCCAGGGCCTCTCTCTGCTGAATCCTTGCCCTGTCTTTGGGAGCTGTTGAAGGGCACAAGGCAGAGGCAGCTGGGACTGTTGCTGTGGGGCTGATCCAGTCCCACCCTGCTCCTGCCTGGCCCTGCAGGGAATGAATGGATCCCTACTCTCTAGGGATATGGAGATATTGGCAAATACTCCCACAGGTGTTTTTCCCACCCTGGATGGTCTTTAGCATCTGTTTCTAAAGCCTGTGGACAGTGGGGTTGTCCTTCCTGTGTTTGGTGGCATTTTCACCTGTGTGATAGAGAGAAACCAGAGCCAACTTTGTGCTGCTGTTTTGTGGGCTGTAAGATTGCAATCAGGATAATATTTGGTTTATCCCAGTGACAGACTGGAGGCACCAGCCCTCCTGTGACACCAGAGTGGCCTTGCCAGTGCCACAGGAGGGTCCCTGCTGTTTTTCTGCTGGAGGAGTGAACTATGAGTGCGGGGGTGTGTGCCCTGGAGCGTATTGGAGCAGGGGTTGTGCAAGCCTTACTAAGGCTGCAGCTGCACCTGTGGCACTGCAGGGGCGGCCAGGGCCTCGTGTGGGGCTGGGGCATCTCCTGGACTGAGCTGACCCTGCCTTTCATGTGTGTCCCTGCAGCCAGCCGTGCGTCACCGCCGTGCTGCGCAGCTCTGGGCACACGCCGTGCCTGCCCCAGAGCCACCACCCTGCCAGAGCCCTGGAAAAGCCCTCCTTGCCCTGCTGCTGTGGCTCCAGAACGAGCCCTCAGTGGCAGCTCCTGCTTTTGTGACCCTTGAAAGGGTTTTAAGTTCATTCATTTTCTCATCCTGTAGAGGATCGCTAAGGTAGGAGAATATTCACGGTTCTCGTTTGAAGATAAGGATGGGTGCTGCACTGGGGATTTAATTTTTTTCTATTAAAGTCTGGGCTTCCCATTTCATCCTCTGCCCTCTCTGTCCTGCCTGTGCCTCGTGCTGGTAGAGAACATGATCCTCCTGTGAGCTGCCCACAACCCTTTGTCCCGACAGAAGAAAACATAGGTGAATCGCCAGAGGAATGTGAATCCAATAAATTGCAACATTTGGATGTTTATCTGACCTTCAGTGTTTACGAGGTTGGCTGGCAGTGGCACGAGAGAGGGTTTGACCAACTTGTTGGTCAACTGGGCTGAAATCTGTTCTTGTCTGGTCAGTCTGGCAGTGCCCTAAGAACAGCTTGTTCCAAGCAAGCTCCTAAATGAGTTTATGTGCAGAACTGGCATCATCCCATGTTCTCACTACTGTCTCTGCTCCTTTCTCACTCCACCCCTTCAGGTTTTTGATTTCTATGCTATTGCTCAGAATAATTACTATATTTCCCCCCCCAAAATGGCCTCATCCTGCTACTGTTTTCCTTGGGGAGGTCCAGCTGTCTTTTCTCCTTTAAAGAGAGGGCCTGACCTTTTTTCTGGGCTGTGCTAAAGCTGTGACCAGCAAAAGGGAAGTGTAGGATGGCCAGAATTCAAGCAATAGGGTATATAACGTCATAAACCTTAGTAAACTTTATTGCAGATTTTTAAAAGCAGTATTCAAGACTTATCTTCATCATACTTAAAGAGTTGTACAATTCTGGATTATGTGGAGAGGCAGGATGGATTTCCTGCTTTTCCATGGTTTGCAAATGGTCTGTGCTTAGGGAGTGCTGCATGAAAACCCCGTGCCTCAGATCAGGCATTTCTGAACGTGGGAAGTTTGAGGACAGATTATTTTCAGCCTCGTCTCTTTTCTGGCTTTGACAAGACTGTCCCTGATAAGCCTGTGGAGTCAGGAAAGCTTCAGTGATTAGGAAAAAGCCTAATCCTAATGTCCTGCTATAATTATCAATGGGTTGTTTTAGAGGTTCTGATGAACCCAAGATTGGGCCTTTAATTATCACCCCAGACTCCTGGCCCAGCCCTGGGCTGTTGGCTGTGGCCAGCTTTCCCCAGGCCGTGTCCCACACACAGCCACATCTCCTTTCCCAGGAATCTGCAGCGTCAGCTCTGCTGCCATGGGCTGCTGGGACTCTCAGGAGCCCTTTCTTGCTGCAGAGCATTTCCAGCCTCCCTGGGCATCCTCTGCCCCCTCCAAGCCATCCTGGCTGCTTTGAATCCCTCTTTCTGTACAGGCTGAAACGCTTTTAATGAGCTTCTGCAGACTCATCATCAGTTAGTGGCAGCTTTTGGGTCAGCAAGTGTAGGTGGGAGAAAACCACGTAATTCCTGCCATTGCTGTTGCAAAGCATTTTGTGCAGGCAGTTAATGCTGAGTGCCCAGGCAGGCACTATTTCATTTTCTGCATGGGGAGGCAAAGGGCAATGTTTCCTTCTCCTTTTTTTGGCCAGGGTTCTCTCCTGTGATACACGGATCAGTAGCCCCAAGGTTGGGGCTTGCTGACAGCCAGGAGCTACTGCAATCATAAATAATAATAATATTTTACAGAAGGCTTCAAGCATGTGCACTGCATCCCTCTGCAAACTGATTTTGTAGTGACTTGGTTTCATGTCAGTTTAGCAAAATGCTGAATGTGCATAGTTCCTCTTCATTTTATCTTAAAATAGGACATCTAAATAAGGAGCTCTGTAGGCCTTTCCCAGTCTCTCCTGGCTGTCAGCTTTCACTGAGCTTCCCCACACCTCCCACTGCATTTTTCTCCAGGGTAGGAAGAGACTCTGCAATGTAAGTGGGATTATTCATGGGTGACAAATGTAGCCCGGTGTGACTGTGGGATATAGAAAAGCAGCTACAAACTGCAGAAAATTTCAGAAATGGAAGCGGGGTTTCTAGCAGGGATTTCGTGCCATAATGGCTCAGCTAGCAGAGGGCTGATCCTGTGCTGGGTTAAAATGCAGCCTGGTTTTAGCTTTTCCATGAGCTGCTGTTTCCAGTGGCACTGGGGAAGCTGGTGCTGCCTGTGCCACGGGGACACTTTGCTCCTGCACTGTGTCAGCCAAGCCAGCCCTGGTTTCAGCCCTGCTGAGGTTCCTCTTGCAGAACCACCCCAGGGCTGGTGGCTGTGGTGTCACCAGAGCCGCTGAGATGCATGGCAGCACTTCCAGCACTGCCCCTGGGGCACTGCCTTCCAGAAGAATTCCTTCAAAAGCCTCCATCTACACGAGAACCTCACGGCAGACTCTCCAAAGAAAGGCTTCTTACTTGAAAAGAATTTCTAAATCAACTCCAAGCCACGTTTTTATAGGGGGAGGATGGTATTTGCAGAAAAGGTTAAGGCTGTAACAGGCAGTATTCTTGGAGACAGGAATTCTCAGCCCCTGCAGCTTCCTGTCACTTGACATGTCTCTAACCCTCGAGTCCCCAATCGAGAAAGACATTCCCATTTCACATTCCCAATCAAGAAAGACACCAGGTTATCATTTCCAACTGGCTGGGAGGTTCTTCCCCCATAGAAAATGTACAGCAACAAAAAAGGTGAGGATTTCATTAATTACAAGGCTCTGCTTAGCCCCAGCCCCGTGCCAGGACCTGTTGGTGCTGGTGCTGCAGGAAGGACCTGGGAAAGGCTTTGGGAGGCACCAGAGGAGCTCCTGCCTCTGGGAGGGGTCCAGCTGCACCCCCTGACATCCCCTCTCCAAAATTCCCTTCTGGCTGCTCACAGGGCAGCTGCCCACCATGGCTCAGGCTCTGCTCAAGGTTGGAGATGTGCTGAACTCGTCCCTGGGGGAACAGGCAGGAAAATTTGTGCCTGGAGCAGGTGTGAGAGAAGCCTTTCCTGCGAGAGTCTCCGAGGGGAGCATGGAAACACGAACAGAACTAGCAGTGAAAACTGAGTGGGATTTGTGTTTCTGGTGAGATGTCAGGAAATAGCTTTAAAAATGCTCTGCTGAGAGGCTTCCCAGCAGGCTTTTAACTATTCCCTCACCTGGGAAGATGGCTGGGATGGATTCCTCAGGCGTGACGCAGCACGGAGCTGCTCTGGAGCTGCCTGGGCTCTCCTGGCATCTCCAGGCAGAGCAGGAGAGGGAAGGGCAGCACCTGGGAACCTGGGAAGAGCAGGCAGGAGCGCTGGCAGCAGCTCTGACTCAGCTCACCGTGTGGGCTGACATATGTAAATTGCCATATACATTTGTAAATGTTTTGGTATGCCTGAGCAAGCCAATATCTGGAATTAATTTTGTTCTTTTGGGAGGCAAGACAGGGGAGCCTGTAAAGAGGATAAGTCCAAATGGATCACAAGTTTGAATACGGGGTGGGGGGGGGGTTTGTTCAGCTGGCTGTGAATGTGCATTTGCAGTTTGAATTTTCTGGATTTGGTTTTCCTCACCTCGCTTGTAAAGGGACTCGGACAAATTGAACTAAGATCACTCCAGCCTCGAAGCAGACTTGTAGCTGGTATTAAACATATTTTAGTGGGTTGTGCAATGCAGAATCCTTGCTCTGCAGTCTGTTTTAGTGTTTCTTTTTCTCCCTGTGCTTCTGCACTTTTTAATGTCAGCACTCTGTTACTGACTGTGCTATTTTGTGAGACGTGATGCCCTGAGGGGAGCTGGGGGTCGTTTCTCCATCACTAACGTTTGCCACTTCGGGGAGCAGGATGCAGGCTCACCGTTTTTCATGTTAGGAGATGAAAAAATAACTTTTTTTTGGTGGAAATTGTGGGGAGGAGGCAGAATGCAGCGACCTCAGCTGCATCGCAGCCGTGGTGAGGAGCAGCTCCTGCAAGAAAAAACCAAAAATGCACTGGGATGGTGAATGCCAGTGAAGGGTCCAGCACCAGCTATTCCTTGGCTGCAGGCTGGTCTGAGCTCACATCCCACCAAACTCTGTGACAGCTCTGCTGGCAGGGTGCACTCTCCCGTTGGTGTTTGACAGTCCATGACAGGATTATAAAGAGCTGCTGCACCTACAGGCAAAGAAATGCTACAGGTCCTACATTGCTGCAAATCACATTTAGGCTTGTGAAGCCCATCTCATCCAAAGGCTTCAACTGGATTAGTTATTTTTAAACCCCACAGAAGGAGTGTTAAAAATGTGCTTTTTCATGCAAGCAGCCTTAAAAAAAATTAAAAAAAAAAATCCATGCTTTATGTTCTGAGGTGCTTTCTCATAATTTCCCCATCCCTTTGCTGCCTACACCCCAACATGGTATGAAAATGACTTTGGAGACAACACAAAGGGCTGTTTCTGCAGCTTGCTTTTTGTAAACCTTAGAATTTTGCTTTTCTCCTTTGCTGAAACTCCAGCAAGCATCTAAGATTTCAATATCTGATTTAAGAGAGAATTACAGCTCCTGTGATATCCCTGTACAGAGCCACTGGCTGGTGCTTACTGATAGGTTATTAATAGCTGCCAGTGGGGAGTGAAAATAGATGTCCTCTGGTTTAGGGTAAAATCTTGAAGGGGTAACTGGCTGTGTGACATGAACTGAGTCTCTCATACGTGCAGGACAAACCTTATCAGCTCTTGCAGCTTGCAGGAAGGTTTGCTGCTGTGTTTGTTAATGGGTCTGGCTGGAACCCAGCACTTGGGGCTTTGGGGGCTGCCAACACCTTGGCCACAGGCAGGTGCTGTGGTCAGCCACAGATCCCCTCCCTGGCTGCTCTGGGATGCACTCGGGGATGCTGGGCTGTGCCTGAAGCCAGCCTGGCTGAGCACGGTGTGCTGGCTCCAGAGGGCTTTGGGAACCTGGGGTCACCAGGGCAGTGAGGAGAAACCCCAGGAGCTGCACCCCTGCTCCTGCCCCAACCTCACCCTCCTGATCCAGAGCCACGGGGTGGCTGCAGTGACCCCAACCCATGGGGAAACCTCCTGGAGGGGCTTTCTCTGAGCTGGAGAACTGCGGGAGCTTCTCCTCCCTGTTTTCCACACTGGAGTTGATCCTGCATCTCCCTTCCTGCCTCACACCAAGGTCCTCGATCAGCAGCGAGGTCTCCCTCTCCTGGGGACGGCACACAGCCTGTGCCCTGCTCTGTCCCCATGTCCCTCTGCCATTGCCTGGCTGGGGTCACCTCAGCCCTCCCTGGCTGCAGCTGCTGGCACAGCTTCAGAGGGCTTTCCCTACCCCTTATCTCACAGCAGCCAAAATTCCAGCTACACAAAACCCAGCCACAGACTTATTCAAAACATTTATTAGTGTTTAAGGAAAATAATAGTGTGTGAAAGGTACAGAGCTTTGTCTAAAGCCATATGCATTTTCTTTATTTACAAGCTTATTTGGCTGCAAACTCTACACGAGATAAAACTAGTATGTTTTTCTCCCAGAGATTTGGAATTAAGGACAGTTTGTCTTTTATTTATTTATTTCATTTTATTTTTCTCCTTTTAGTTCAGCACTGTAAGTTAGGACAGCATTTTCCAGGGTTTACTGCTATCTTTTTTCCTGTAGGCGTTTCGCTTCTCTCGCAGTATTTTCATTCCAGAACAAGGCTCATTCCAGATGCAAAGCATAAAGGAAACATTCATACCTTGGCTTTTAAGCTAAACCTCCTTCATGAACAGCAAGTTCATAAGGAATGTTAATTAAAGCATCATACAGTATCTAAATGGACTTTTTTTTTTCTCCTTTTTTTTTTTTATAAAGAATTAAGGCTATGTAGATGTCACAATAAAATAATCTCAGGTAAAACACACCCTATCTGTTAGATATGAAAGAAAGGTTTAACAATAAATAAATGATTTATGCTGTCAATAACATTATGGAACTGTATAAAACTATATTTACGCAGCTTTAAACATAAAAAAACCATACCAGTGGCATGAATATATACAACACAGGTCATGACATACGTTTAAATTATCATAGCCAGCAGTGTTCTTTTTTTTAAATGGGGACACTATAATAAATAGAAATGTTAAATATTTACAATAATAGCATATGTGGAATCAGTAGATGAACACATAAAATCTTCACACACAGAGAAAAAAAAAATTATGCCTTATACAAAAAATCCCCTCCCACCCACAGCTTGTCCCCCCCCCTCCCCAATTTTCATTGACTAAACAAGGGGAATACACAATTTTCCCCACAGAACCAATGAATACAAATAAAACTGTATGCATGCTGAGGTGATATGTTGACTGAGACATTCAAAGATGTAGATCTCTGTTTGGTTCCCATTGATGAATCAAGACCTCTAATGACAGAGGGATCTTATTTTAGTTCAATGCAAGAACATTGGTAGCAAGTTGTTGTTTCTGGTTTGTGTTAGCTTTTTTTTTTATTTTTTTAATTTTTTATTTTTTGTGCTAAAATGCTTGGATTGTCTTTTTGGTTTGAGCTTGTTCTTCGTGGTGGTTCTGTGCCACCAAGGGGGAGAGGACACTTGCAGGAAACCCACGGAGGCACATGCCAGAAACCTTCTTAGGGCACCACCAGCAGGATTTTGGAGCAGAGGAGGTGGCCAAGAGAGTCAGGCCCACGCCAGGGTGCTCTGTGGGGCAGCCTGGGTGTCCCAGGGGTGGCTGAGCTGTCACCAGCCCCACTGGTGGCAGACGCCACACTCACTGCACCATCACCGTGGTCTTTGCTGCTACAGCACCTGGCCTGATCCCAGCTCTTCCCACTGAAACCAAATGAAAATTTCATCACAGAACTTTGCTGAAGTCGGGCAGGATCGAGGCCAGGTCTCTAAGCAAAGACCTGGTGATCACAGAGACACCTTTTCAACTCAACTGTCCCCTCTTGCCTCCTACGTGGTCGCTATTTAAAGCAGTGCCTCCAAGTTCTGCGGGTGGATCCCTGCATTAAACCCTGAATGTAGCTATTAGGAGCCGTGCTCACTTAGCAGGAACTGAAATCTGAGTTGGAAATTGTAGCCAAATTCCAACACCCTCCTCTCCTGTTTATGCAGCTCCTTCCCACCATGCAGCAAGACGTACGTTAGTTCATGGGTACGTTCTGTCTCTGCTGAACTGCCTTCCTGCCCCCACAGCTTTCCTCCCAAACTTTCCAAATGAGAAGGCTCCAATCCCCAGTGTGATTCCCACTTTCTAAGAAAACCTCCCTTTTTCCTCTAGAGGAAGCTGAGAGCTCACCCTCCTGTCCCTGTGGGTGCTGCAGCCTCCACTTCCAGTACAATATCTGGGAATATAGGATTGCAGAGCTGCAACCTGAGAATAACAATTGCATAGGGGGTAGGAGAGATATGGCCAAACATCTCATTCACACTTGAAACTGCTTAAAGACAATAAGCTCTTGACACTCTTCACCTTTACTAACTCGTTCTGTGGAGATTGGTTGTCGTTACCTGCACAAGAATTAAAAAACCCAAGTCAATCCCCTCTCCTTGTCTTTGGCATTTGGATAAACCAAGCTATAGGCAGGTTAGAGTGGGGCTCCACATCCCAGCAAACCACACCACACTGCTAAGGAGAGGCAGGCTTCTGATGGGCCTCCAATGCAGCCCTGAAAAGAACTAAATATATGGGGATTTATAGGGTCCTTTGCTGTCTGAGCCCACACCTGCCCCTTTAGGCTTGGGCTGTAAGGGTGGAAGACCTGTATCACTGAGGGGGCAGATGGAAGCAGAGAATATGCACAGGGTTTTCAGAGGTCCATGAGAATGCTTTTGGGGGTCCTCCACACCCTGTGCAAGTCTTAACAGTCACGTTGCCTTGTCTGGAAGCTGATTACTTGCCTTTGAAGTGACTGGGTATGGTTCTGTCATCAGCAAGTGTCAAGTAATGCAGTTGTTAAAAACTAACAGGGGGCACTTAAAACCAGGCAGCGTCGCCCAGGTGGGAACAATGGCTCAGAAGTTACTTCAGAGAAAGTGGTGGAGCTCCAGACCACATGGTTCCTGTGCCAGAGACGGGGCAGCTCCTTCATTAGAGAGCTTCACACAGAGAGCCCTGAGCTCTGGCGTTCCCAGCCACAGGCAGAAACCAAATCCCCCTGGAATTCAGCCATCTGCTGTGAGGCCGTGCCCTGAACCTTTGGAGGTGCTAAGCCACAAGCAGCCACATGCAGCCTGGCAGAGCCCGCTTGGAACCTTCTCCCCTGCCAAGGAGACCAAAGGGAAAAAAAAAAAAAAACCCAAATGAAAAAAAAATACCAAAACCCCAACAAAAACCCCAAAACCAAACCCAACCCAACAAGATCCTAAATTTCAGATGATGTCCATTTCATAAAAAAAAAAAAAAAAAAAGGGGGAAAGAATTTAGCTGGAGACATTATTTTGCCACCCGAGTGCCGAGTTTGCTGGATCGATAACCCATTGCCACTGCTCTCCCTTTGCTACTATATACACACTGATGCCGAGGTCCATAGATATCTTGCAATGCCCTGTGCTTGACCTCTGAATGGGAAATGCTTTGGAATGTCCATAGACAGGAGGATGGAACTCAAGGGAGGAGGTTTAAGGGGGGGAAGGGGGAGCTGGTGCCTCTTTTCACCTCCGGATGTCGGAGAAGTCGGACAGTTCGTCTGCCCGGTCCAGGATCCCGTGGGCCCCTTTGGGACCGTGGCCCCCAGCTTTGACCCGGGCGTTGGAGTGGCCCTTGGTACCTCTCTCTGCCTTGGCTGCTCGTGGGCTCTCCCTGTGCTCGGGGTCAGCGTGGGCCACCATGTCCCCACGGCCAGCACCGGCCCTGCTGCCTTCCCCCACCTTCCTGTCGGCTCCCAGGACGGCGTCCCCGTGCACGGCCGAGGTGCAGAAGCTCAGGATGGAGCAGAGGCTTCCCCAGTTCTGTTCGCACTGGGCCTGGACGCTCCTCGTTATTGCCTTTTTCACCTCCTCGCCGCAGGTGAGCAGGATGTTCACTAGGTCAACGTAAGGCCTGGAGGGAAAGGGGAGCAGTGAGAGAAAAGTTAAAAATCCACCCCAGGGAATCAGGGAAGAATCTGCCTCACCCTCCCTGGGCACAGCAAATCCAGTGGTGTGAGTCCCTGGCACCCCCTGACTCAGCAGCAATTCTGCCCACGTTAATTATGGAAAATCCCATATTCTAATCAGGCATTTCGCTGCAGGAAATGCACGGTGGCATCCTGTCAAAGCCTCTCTGGATTGATCTGGCTTGCTCTCCCCCTGGAGATACTCTGGGAGAACTGGAATGTTCAGCAGAGAACAGATGAGCTCTTGCTTGGCAAGTGGAAGAACTGTCTCACACTTTCTGCCTCCATCTCTTTCCATACCCTCCCATCTTTGTCACTCAGGACACCAGGCAAAGGACACTTGCTCCTGCCCAGAGCCTTCAGCTTCATCAAGCAGGCTCTGCCTCTGGGTGAATGGCAGCTACAGAGCATTCACCAGCCCCCAGTCTGCGAGAGGGAGGCATTTTCTCACTCAGCTAAAGAGTCTCTGGCTTTCCTCATCATCTCTGGAGCACTGGGTGTTGATCTCCATCACAGGCAAGATCCTATCTGGACCCAGGATCTGCCTGAACAGAGCTCAGACAAATGGAATCCACTTTGGTGGCACTTTTTTCTTCCCACACCAAGTTTTATTTCTTCATTTCCTTACAGAGCTTGCAGTATCCACCTTTTCCCAGCCAAACAAGGCCTCAAAACATGCCCTGGCTGAATCCCCTCTGCGCTTCCCACCCACCCCTGAGTGTCCCCAAGGCACCAGCAGCTCGAGCACAGGCACTTGGGCTTCTCAGCCACAGGTCACCGAGTGCAGCAATTTTAAAATACTTGTGGTCACAAGTTTTGTGGGTCAATATTGATGTTGCCTATTGACACAACTGCTCAGCTGCTTGCAGGCCCAGAAGGACGTGCTTAAAAATCTTCCACGGCAGGAACCAGCCACAGCACAAGGGGAAAGCTGCCCGAGGTCAGCAGTCCTGGCTGTGTGGGGTGGGTGGTGGGGATGCCCCTCCTGTGCATCCCATCCAGCAGCTCTGCTGCCTGTGGACAAGTCTAAATCTCTTCTCATTAACTTTAAGACAGAAGAGATGAAGAAAACCAACAGATTATCCTCAGTGTCTAACTCTACCAACCACTTAAACTCATTTTGAATCGCTAATCTTGGAGAGCCACCTATTCCCCCTATCTCAAAATATTTCCCATGGTTGGATTGTTCCTACTGCTCAAAAAAAAAAAAAAAAAAAAAAAGTTACTTGGAATGCAGCAGGGACCAATCTGCCAAGGCCTGTCACCACTTCCACCATAGCAAATCAGCCTGACCCCCACAGCTGACTCAGGAGGAGGCTTCGCTGCCCGACCGCGTTCCGAACACTCATCGGGAGAGAACAGCCAGAGCAAAACAGAGAACAAGCCTGAGAGCTGCCACTTGCTTCTCTGCTCTTAGGTTTTTGTTTTAAATGTAAAGCAGGAGATAAGAGAGAGCTGAGCACGTTGCATACAAAGTGATCCAGCAAAAGGACATAAACCTCCGTCCCTCCCAAGAAATGAGTTCTTGAAATTGGGCATAACCTTTGCAGAAATCTTGGTAAGAAAAAAGGTTGCTGGTATGACTAAAAAGTGGCTCAGCTGCCAAATATTTCAGGTATTCAGAGCCTGCCAGAGCCCTGCGGATTAATACTGGCCCATTTCTCCTTGCCTGTTTTACTTTCTGCATTTCAGCCGGCCTGACCAGAGTACCTGAACTGAGCACAAGGCTGCAAGTCAGCAGACGTGATTTTATTTCCAGCTCTGCCACACTTGCCTATTGATCTCAAACAAGTTCCTTAGTTCAAGAGCTTCAGAGATGGCCTCTAAATTTAGGGGAGGGGAGGAGGCTGGCTGGTTCTATTTGGGGAGTCCCGCATAGGAGAGCCGAGCTCCCACTCCGGGAGATGCTGGAGTGTAGGAAGCGCTAAATGAGATCATGCAAATTATAGGTGTTCAGCTGAATGACCCTCTCTTCTCCAACCAACAACCCCCCAGCTCAGCTCCCCAGAAATAAGCAGCTGCCTCTGAGCATTCCTGCTTGAGCCTGTTCATAAAATAGGGATAACTCACTCCTCCTCGGACAGGCTTTTGGCTCGCACGGTTCTTTTCATCCCCAAATGATGGGGGGGTTAATTGGTGCCAAGTACCCAATTTATAGCTGCTGACACAGCCCAGGCAGTGCCCAGAGAGGTGCTGCTGGGCAGGATGGAGCCCTGCTGCCCTTCTCCCTCAGCCAGCAGGATGCTGCCCATGGCCCTGGGCACAGCAGCTCTGCCCCCAGCCATGCCTTTGATCCCAGCCTCAGGAATGTCCAGGGAAAGGGCTTTGCTTTCAGGCCACCATGTCCAGCTGGAACAAACCACAGCACAGGATTTATGGGAGTAAATTGGCATTGAAACATCTCTCTGCAACTGCAGCTGAAATATTAGCGGGGGGTGGTTTTCAGCACTAAGGGAATCAGAGCACAGCTCTTTTGGGTAGTGAGGAAAATAAAATGCAAGGCTAAAATTCCCAAAGAAGTGATTCTGCAAAAAAATTTGTCTCTCGTGACTGCTGGGATTTGAGTTTCTGTGCTAATATCAAGGCACAGAGGTGTGGTAGGAAGATGCTCTAAGGTTAAGCCTGATGCCAGGCTGTGGCTCAGCCTTCTTGTTTCAGGAGTGAGATGTTCACCTGCAAGAAAAACAGGCTCTGATTTTTGCATTTGTGCACAAAGAGTCAGTACAAACAGCTTGTGCTTGGTTTGTTGCTGTCATGTAGCAGCTTTGATCAATTCCAAGTAGGATTTGTGCCTGCCATTCCTTGGAGGACAGCTGTGCTCCCAGTCAGAGGAATGAAGTCCTCAAAAATCTGACTTGTGCCTTCATTTTGTACAACCCCATGTTTTATTAAAAAGCATCTGAGATTAATAAAGAATAAGATGAATGGGAGATTACCTGGGGGACTGCAGCTCTTTCAGGGACAATTAACTACAAGACATTTCAAAGTATGTATTTAAAGAAGAAATTATCATCTTGCTGACAACTTTGCATAAACCTTCTTTCCCCTTCTCTAGTTGTCACCTCTAACAGGATACTGAGGTCAAAACGATGCCTTTGAGCTCAGAAAACAAAAAAAGCATTGTGAGATGCCTCTGGAAATGGCAGACACCCATGGTGTATTTGCCAGAGCACCAAGGGGACTGGCACATCCAACTCCAACTCATTTCACCTCCTTGCACAGCCACATCTCACCCCTGGTACACAAACCTCAAGGGGCTCTGCAAAGAGAGCTCTACCTTGGTGCTGTACATGGGAAAACAAGAGGTGCTTAAGGCCAGAAGGAGGTGAAACAGCTCTTGGGCAGATGCACAGCCCACTGGCACTCCTGGAAGGAGCTCCCACGCTCTGACTGCACCAGCACAGAGGCACTTACTCGTGCTGCAGCAGGTCTTTGAAGTGAATCATCTCCACAATGACCTGGACGTTCTCCTTGGCAGCAGAGCAGAGGTCATGCTTCAGGTAGCACTCCCGCTGTAACTGGAACACCATCTCTTTAATGGCAGGGCACTTACGGCTGATGCAGCTGAATTTATGCCTCAAGGCATGAGCCTTACACTTCAGAGCGTCTTTAATGAAGGATTTTCCCTGAGAAGGAAAGAAATGGAGTAGGTCTGTATTTTTGTCCATTAAGCACAGCAGCTGATTTATGCCCAGCCAGCTGCTTCTCTGCAGGACAATGTCAAGGGTTATTACAGAGCTAAGGATATCACTGCATGGCTTTCCCCTTCTTCTCTGTTTCTCTGCCCTTAAAGACCCTGCCAAGTCACCCAGCTTTGCTGTCCCAGTGCACTGAAACACCCAGGGCTTCCTCACTGCTACTCTGAGGTTCCTCTGCCCCAACAGCTGATTAGTACTGGCCCAACGAGGGAAAGAGCAAATGTAAGCACCTTGAAGTAATTCAATGCTGGAGTTACTGGATTAATTTGCTTCCAGGGTGGCAGAACAGCAGGTTCACACAAAGGAGAGGGCATCCTGCCATGCTGAGCTCCTCAGGACCACAAGCAGATACCATTCAGTAATTGCAAGGTTGTTTTTTTTTTTTTTTTAATTATTTTTAAATTAGTTTACAAACTCAGAAACATGTATGGATGATCTATGTGAACCTGCCCTATTCCCCAGCTATCAGTATTTTCTTCCTCAGAGAGGGACTCAAATCAGCACTAATAATAATAATAATAATAATAATAATAATAATCATCATCATCATCATGATCCTACAGTGTCTTCATGCCTGTTGCAGGAAATTCTAAGTGAGATGAAGAAAATCACACCAAGAAGCTAAAAAATAAGGTGGAGGAAAGCTGCTTTAGCAGCATCTCTTTAACCACTGTGACTCCTTCACTCAGTTGCTTGGTGGGCATCAAACCTATCCCTTCCTTTCCTCTTTTCTTGGACCCTGCAGCTACAGCTCTGCTCAGACTCCCTGTGCCTTGCTGAGAACAGGCCCATGGAAGGCAATGCCTCCCCCTCTTCATCAGCCTCAGATTCTTTATGCAGGTGCTCCATGAAGACCAAAGCCTTGCTCCCCTTTATCCAAGAGTTCACTGCTCCAGCTCCACTGACACTAAGCAAGATTCACCCAGACCTGCAAGCAGATGTTGTCCCCAAATTGTTTCAAGCCAGAAATGTTTCTTGCTCATCAAAGAGCTGCTTCACCCCTTTCTGTTTCCCATACCAAAGGCACTCCCTTGCCCTTCCCTCTAGGAACAAACACACACAGCACAGCAGGCAAATAGGGGTGAAAAAGAGAATTCTTATATAAACCCAAACTGACATCAATTCTCAGGTTCCAGAGCAGAGAACAGAAAATGGCCAGTGTTAGTCTTGTCATTTAATGCAGCTTGAAATAACTGGGGATGATACAGAGAGGAGCTGTGAAAAGCCATGTCATAGCAGAGGCTAAAGTCACCTTCATGTTAAATAAAGCTCCAGGGGTTTAACTCTCCTGCTCTGCACTGGGGACAGGCTGGGTGTGAGACAGGCTGTGTTTGATGAGCAGTACCTGGGGATCTGGCATCAATGGCTGCTCTCAGCCTCCATAGGCACCATTCCCTGCCTTCCCAACTTTCCTTCCCTACTCCTTTGGTCAGCTCTGTCCACTGACAGAAATATTGTGCAAAAATAAACAAGTGTTTTCTAGAAGCCACTTGGAAATTAAGTTGAAGGTTTTCAGATACCCACAAAAGCAGCAATTCCCATTTTAATGAGTAGCCAGGCCCTTGGTACATCCTTGAGCATTTAACCTAAATCTCCAGCACTCCAAAAAAGTGCTCCCTACTGGGTGGTCCCAGCACCCCTCATGGGACAGGCTGGATCCTGAGGACAGCTCTACTTTGTGCCACACTTTCAGCAGTGCCATGTAGCTGGTGCTTTTAGTCAAGTTATTCTGGAAGCTGCCTGGTCCGGCCAAATGCCGCTGGCCTGTCGGAATGTTCCCTTCCCTCCACTCTGGAATGGGAGAGGAGGTTTACAGGACATAATAACAGGATGGCTCAATGATGCATAAATGGTCTGGGGAGCAAATGAAGGAGACAAACTTAATGCCACATACCATGGAAGTAACGTATTTTAACGTCAGTGCTCAAACCCAAGGCTTGCTTGGGTACAGCGGCTTTAGGAGGTTGCCTGGGCTGGTTGTGTGCAAGTCTTGAGGGCCAACTTTAGTAACTGTGGGGAAATACTGAGATAATTCTAAGTGAATTGGGAGCCCAAGTTGCACCTCACAGTCAGCTTTGACATGGCGTAGAGGCTTAAGCCACCCAGGTTTCTTAAACCCATGTTTGGCTCCATGAAGGGTTCTGCTGGAGTTATCCTGGGTACAGGAGGTGGAAGGGATCCAGGGAGCTGCAGCTACAGCCAGCCTGTCTCCTAGGACAGGTTGCTGCTTTATTACTGTCCTGAGGTCCTGATTCTGGACCTTTCAGCCAAAGAATTCCTAGCGAATTAGTGAATCACGGCAAGTAGACTGGCTCTGGGAATGTTTTGGTGCAGGGATGTGTTAAGGAGCTGCAGTACATGCCAAGTGTGTGTTAGAAGCAAGCAGACAGGTAGGACATCCCCCCATGTTACCTGGGCATCGAATTTTCCAGCGTTGTGCAGGAATGTCATGCAGATCTCGTGTAAGCCTCGGATCTCGCAGGAATTGTTCTCAAAGCATTCAAACACGCCACATCCCACATCGCCAGCATTGACCAGGCAGTGCTGGATTTCAGCTAAAACAAGTATTGGTTAGAGTTAATTTGGAGAACTCTTCACAGGAACTGGTGGTGGGTAGAGAGACAAGAGTTGTTTTGCTACCAACATCAGTTTGAGAGAAAAATGCGTGACAATGGTTAATCGTGCCCGTTTTTTTTCAGGAATTAGGCCAAAACTTGGGTGTATTACGTTATGAAAGTGATATCCAAGAAAGAAATGCCAAATCCACTATGCTTACGTCAAACTATTTCACTTGAGAACTGTCTCATGCTCTTGAATTCCTCAGGAGCAAAAGACAGGCGTGATTTTTGCTCTCTGGCTTGTGCAAAACCCCCCCCCAGCAAATTTAAGTGCCAAAATGAGAAGCCCAGGACCCAGCCAGCCAAAATTTTTCATTTTTGGTACTTTGAGCAAGTTTCTGGTCATTTAGCACAACATTTTTTGCAGACCACTGGGTTTTGCCAGTCAGGATGTCTCTCAATTTAATGGCAAAGCTCCCACTGATAGGTAAAGTCCTTTGCACCAGGAGTTGTATGAAAATGCAACTGTGTGCTCGGCTGTGCAGAAATTAATAGAAAATATTTATATTTCTATGTGTAGTACATAAAATAGATGTACTGGAGCTAGCAGGTACATATGTGATTATTCTGCCCTTTCAGATGTTATGTAATACTGCAAAAAATGCTGTCTAATACTCACCTTCAAAAAAAAAAACCCAAAACCAAACCAACCCCACCAACCCAAAAATCTAATTCTTAACATGACAGCTTCTGGTCCTTTAAAAAAAAATGGATGTAGTAGTACTGCCAGAGGGAAGGTGGCTGCTCAAAAAGCCTGGGGATAAAGTTAAACAGGGGCAGCTTTTAGACCAGAACTGAGGATGCTAAGAATTCCCGTACTCTGTGTCCTGTGGTACCTTTAATTAAAGTTCGCCCTTGGGAGCCAGCCTAATCCCCCTGGAACCGCAGCGTGTTTCAGCCATCCCCAGCCTCCCCCTCTGCCATGCGGTCCATTTGCAAGTCTTTACAGCAACTTTCGGTCTAATTTCCACCCGCTGCAAGGCAGAGCGAGGAGCCGCGGATGGAAACGCGGAGCCTGCCGGAGTTCTCACGACCCCCCCCCGGCCACCCGCTCAAACCCAAATCACCGCCGCCGCACTTTTTTTTTTGGTTTTTCCCCCCCCACCTTTGATTTTTTTCCGCTTCTACCTGCCCTGAAGTGCATCTGGGGGTGGCACAGGGGTGGGATGCAGGGGTTGTCGGAGGCACAGAGGGAAAGCTGGGGGGGAAGGGGCACTGGACCCCTTTGTGGAGCGCTGCGGAGCGCGGAGCCGGGCGCGCTCGGGGCCGGGAGCGCGGCTCGCTCTGGTGCTTGTGTTGGCATCCGGATGCAAACCCTTCGCCGGATCACATGTCCTGGCTCCAGCGTGCTGAGAACTGCACAGTGCCGTGATTCACATGTGGCAGTCCCTAATGGGCATTCGTGCATTCCTGCTCGTGTGTGTTTAAACACGTCTCGCAGCACGGAGAGTGTTAAAAAAAAAAAAAAAAAAAAAGAAAAAAAGAAAAAAAAAGGGGGGAAAAGGGAGGGGGGGGCGGGATGAAGGAGGGGGGGAAGGGAAGCGTCTGGATCCCGCGCTCTCTCTTTGCACGGCTGGGAAGCGATCCAGCCAAGCGCACGCCCCAACTCTCTCTTCCTAGGCAGATAATGCCCGGGGGAGGGAGCGCGGGGGGCGGGAGAGGAGGAGAGAAACCCCCGGCCCGTTGCATCATTGCGCGGCTCCCTCCGGAGGAGGCAGAGCCCCGGACCCTCCCGGCTGCCCCCGGCCCTTCACCCTCTTCCCAACGCTGCGCCGAGAAAGTTTCTCCTCCCCGGGCTCGCAGCATCTCCGCGGGGCTCCGGCCGCGCTGCGAGCCGGGCGCGGGGCCGCGGCTGGGCACGGGCAACACGTGCTTGGCAGAGCCGGGCTTTAAAGGTAATTAGGAGCGAGCTCCGATTTCCTGCGATGATTTACGCCTGACAGTCGGACAGCGAAATAAAACGCCTGTCATAACTCGACGCGGCTGCAGCAGCAGCAGCCGAAGCAGCAGCGAGGGGAGGGGGACACGCAGAGGCCAGCCCGGTGCCCCCCCCGCCGTACCTGTGTTCTGCAGGGACAGGCGCCCCTTCTGCTGCGGGGTCCTGTCCTGCGGCCCCTCCGGCGGGTGCGTGGCCTCAGTGCCCGCGGCCGCCCGGGCGCTGGCCAGCAGCAGGGCCAGCAGCAGCGCCGGGGCCAGCAGCAGCTTTCCACCGAGCTCCGCGCACATGGTCGCGCCTTCCCCCCGCCGCCGCCGCCGCCGCCGCGTCCTCCCCCGCGGGGTGCCGCACCCGGGCCCAGCGCGCTGCTCGCCGCGGCCCCGCGAACCGCATGTGCCCGGCGCGGCGGCGAGCGCGGAGTGGCGGCGGCGGCGCCGGAGGGAGCCTCAAATATCCCCGCCGAGCCCCGGTGTCACTCGCATGAGGGAGCCGAGCAGGTGTCGCTCCGCGCCGCGGCCAATGGCAGCCGCCGCCCCGCTCCGCCCGCCCGCCGGGGGCCGGCCCTGCCCCGCCGGCAGGTTGCAGCCGCCCGCCCCCCGCCCCACCCGCGCCGCGCCGGGGGATGGGGGTGCCGGGGGATGGGGGGTGCGGGGAGAGGGAGGGATACCAGGAAAAAAAAAAAAAAAAAAAAGGTGAAAAAGCGGGATTTTGACACGCTTGGGAGGGAGGCGGCAGCCAGCGGACGGTGCCCCCCCACCCCCTCCCCGGGCAACTTCGGGGCGCTCCAGCCGCGCTGGCCTTGCGAGAGGAGCAGCGGGGTGCCCGTGCCCGGAGCCGGCTGCCAGCGCCGGCCGTCCTGCGGCACTGCCGCCTCATGGCAAGACTTGATTTCAAAGAAAAAAAAAAAAATTCCCTTTCCGAAGCAGCTATTGCAATGACTTTCTTGGAAACCTTCCACTCCTTTCTCCAACCCCCCCCCCCCCCCACCCTGAGATTTTGTACTCTGCTTGCTGCGAGGGGATTTGGGCCAAATACATCACTAGAGGGGGGAAAGTGGTACCCTGGGTGCACACCCGGATGGGCGAACAGGGACGGGCGCTGCTTTCCCGGGGGAGAGAACCCCCTCAGACCGTGGGGAGAGCATCACCCCTGCGACCCCCCCAGCAGCTCTGGCTGCTCCCTTTTGTCCGGTAGCTGGATCGGGGTGGGACACACACACACTCACACACACACACACACACCACAGCACGACGTAGGAAAACCGTAGCAGGTGATGAGAAGTGCCGCGCTGGCTGGGGAGGGGCGAGCGTGTCTCCCCTTGCCCTGCCGTAATGCACATCAGATGTTTCATCAGACCCCGCCGGCCCCATGCGGTCCTGCCGCCCCCTCCCCTGCAGCCCCCGAGCCCCCGGCAGGGCCGGGGCGCGCTGTGCCGTGCCGGGGGCGGGGGTCCCGCCGGGGGGGCGCAGCTAGGAATGTCTCCAGCTGCTGCTGCCGCCCGCTTCCTCACAGCTGTCAAAATGCACTTGAGGAAATCCACTCACACCTCCCCGAGCAAGGGTCTCCTCGGCGGGACGTGACATCGCGCCGCAGGACCATGGCTCCACGGCTACGCACCAGCAGGCACGTCCTGACACCCCCTCGCAGCCCCCAGGCAGCCCCGGCCTCCCCCGGTTTTGTCTCAGGCCCACCGGGTTTGTGTGCCGGGGCTGAGCCCTGCGAAGTTTTATTTTAATTTTTCTTTTTTTTAAATTTTTTTTTATCCTTGCGGAGGGTTTGACATCGCAGCGTCTTTTTTAAGGTTGAAATTCTTAGCGGCGGTGCCAAGCTCGTGTGGAAATTCCCTTTTATCAACATGCTGCTGCCTTCGGAACTGCAACTTGCAGCTTTCCTCTAAGGAGCTGGCTGTGCCAGTGAGGATGGCTGCAAAGCCCCCGTGCCCCTGGGATGGGCTCTGCCCTTTCTGACAGCAGGGCTATTAAAGGAATAGGTTTTTCTTCTTCATTTGTACCTCGCCCGGAGTGCCTGGCCCTTCTTTTGTCCTTGTTCTCTTACTATTTATACTGCTGAAGAGTTTTGCTATTTAATTGCCTTTGCTAGGTCTAACTTAGCTCGAGCATTGAAAGACCAGGGGCTGAATGAGTTGAACTCAGGCAGGAGAATTTAAGGGATGGCAGTTTTTCTCTGTTGCAGGAGATAACAGCCAATGCACTGCTTCTAACCAGTAAGTTTGTATTATATTTATATAATTTTTTTTTCCTGGTGCCTGGCAAATGATGCTTTCTCATAATGCTGTTTCCCTGCTGCTTTCAGTCTGATGTCCTCCTGCAGCCACTCCTCATCAATCTTTCTGCCTCTTTTTAAAGTTACAATTTTTGGACGTGTTTTACCCTTCGGACTTTTGAATTCTGTGCAGTCTCCATCCTCCAGACCCCATGTTCCTCCCTCTGCTTGATTCCTCTAGTCAGGTCTCCTAATTTCTCAGGGCATGTCCTTCGAACCCTGCAGCCCTGGCTGCCTTAGTGGGCTGCTCCTCCTTTCCAGCCCATGTTGTATTAATTGCTCCAATCAAGGTTATTTTAACATCTTTTCCTTACCAAAACCGTGCCTAAAATAGCCCCTCCTCGTGTCAGTTTGGGGGAGAAATCTGCTGGCTGCCAGCACGTTGAGCATTTCCCATCTCCTGCTCAGCAGAGCAGGGCAGCGGGTGGCACTCAGAGCTGCGGGATTTCCCTGCTTTTCTCTCTCTCCAGGTCACTCCTCAGGGTGCTCCTGGGTTTAGGGGACCTGGTGCCATCCAGCCCTTCCTTAGGGAGTCAGGGAGCTGTGGCTGCACTCCTGAGGTGAGTGCTGTGAGGGATCCACGGGTCATGCTCCAGCAAATCTGCCGTCTCTCGGAACGTGGTGTGACTCGCTCCCTGGCAGCATGATGGACTGCCAGGTGATTTTATAGAATAGTTACCAATTCCAGTCATTTAGGGGCTGGTTTCCAGGGATGTCTGAATCTCAAAGGCACTGCAGCTTTGCTCCAGCACTGGGAGCTTGTGTGGACACAGGAGCCTGACTGCAGGATGGTGCCCTGCTGCGAGGCGTTTGAGGACACGTTTGAGCAGTAACGCTTGGAGAGGATCACAGCTCCTTCCAGAAGTTCTGAACACCTGTTGGCTTTCAGGAATACACTCCGAGCTGCCTTTGGTTAACATACACAGGCTTTTCTTTTTGAGAGGGTTTCATAACTCGATTGAGGCTTCATATGATCAAGCAGTGGCACGAGCGTTTTGCAACTGCCTTGAAATGGGAAGCATTTAATTGTTTGGCGTCTTTGGGGAGATGAGCTGCCCTCATGACTATTAAGAGGGCTGTGTCCCTGCAAGGCCGTTGCAGGCAGGTGAAGGCTGAGGAATGCTGTGCAAGAGGCTCCAGCACTCAGGGAGAGAGCAAGCACACCCACTTCTGAAGGACAGAGAGGCCGATGACTTCAAAAGGGAAGAGGATGCTGCGGGGAAGGTGTGCCAAGGTCTGCATTCTGGGCTTTCTATCTGTGACTAACCACATTTCACACTAGAGTTAGAGTGAGCTGTGCTGTGCAGCCCCAGCAGCGCAGTGGGATTTCATCAGACTCGAGGAAAATAAGCAAGACGGGGGAATTCAGTGTTGCCTCTTCTCCTGGGTAATTTTCCCACCTCGAGGCTTAGTGCAAGGTGCTGACTTGCAAATGACACATCATTACGAGGCCAGCCCGGAGCTGCAAAGCCCTGCTGGGAACGTGGTCAGGAGATCGGGGGAAGCTGCCTCTTGGACTTGGTTCCTCCTGGTGTGGGACCTGCTCTGGGAACATGTTGATTTAATTCCCACAAGCTGGTTCTCGGATGGTGCGAATAAAGCTGCTGACAGTGACTGAAATGGGATTCGACACTGGAGAACCTGTTAGGCTCAGTAAATGTAGGTCTGTTGGGAGGCTTCAAAGGGTTGTATTTTAAGCCACTTTTCCCCTCTCATCATCGATTTTGAATTTCTGGTAACTAGTTTTTATGAGGAACGAGCAGAAGTTGACAATAAAGTCACAGAAAATGAAATGCATGAAAAGCCAAAGCTAACTATATTAAAAATGACACATATATTCTCTTCCTGATTGCTTGTGTAAAAATCATGTATTTGAGAAATGTTCTCAATGAGTTATGCACAGGTTTAAAGCTGATGTGGCTTCTTTGATAAAATATGAACCATTGGAAAGATTTATAAGAGTCAGAAATGCTGCAGAGTATTTCAGTATTTATAGTGACAGGAAACCACTCTGAGATATTTTTAAAACAGGTATTTACTCAAGTAATTGGTTACTTTTAATGTGGAATAATAAAACCTGGTGCAGCTCTATTGGACTTGACATAAAAGACAGGTATGTAATTTGTGAGCAAAACAGGGTGGAATGTACACATTGTACCTGGGGAGGTATTTCAAGAAAGACAACTCCTTGAGACAAAAAGCCAAAACAACTGACACGCCGGGTTACATGCCAGAATTGCTTATTCCTCAGTTAATCAGCTGTGTAATGAGTGTCCAGAAACAATCCCTTCTGCCCAGGTAGTTTAAGTTTCAAACTTCGTCAGCTTTGTGGCTGTCATAAAATGGATTACATGGAAGTTGGACCAAAAACACATGTTTCTGAGAACATTTTGGTTCAAATAATAATAATAATAAAAAAAAAATGTGGCAATGCCTGTGCCAACAATTTACTACAGAATATCTGAACCAGATGCTGTTAAACTATAATTCCAAACAATTTGCCAGAATTATATATTTACTTTATTCCTAAAGTCAAACTGAAGATATGCATGTTTTCTATTACTGGTGGATATAAACAAAAATGTGATGAGATTACAACTCATATAAGGCAGATAATGCCCAACAGTCAGGATTTCTGGGACTACTGCACGAGCTAAAGAAAAACTGGAAGTTCTGTTGGTAATTATGTGTGACAGGCTCATCGAAATGGGGCTGTTCAGACTGAGACATATCAGACTGCAGTCTGCTTAGTCACCACAGAAGAGCTTTGGCCAAAAATCATCTATTTCTCTCTTTTTCTCACAGTAGTTCATTTATTTTCTGCCCTGAGAGAACAGGGAAGAGATCTGCAAGACGTGGAGTGTTGCATTCTTAGCTAAAATAATCCATGGAAGGGTCTCCTGTTAGGAGATACTTGTAGGGCATCTCCAGCTTGCCAGTTCTTGTGCTGATGAGCTGCTCAGTGATGGCTGAAATGACAGACCCTGACGTCAGAATCAGCATCTTGCATGGACAGAGTTGAGTTTTGTGGGAGTTTTTATGACATTGCATGTCATTCAGGTTATGGAGGCTTCTAGCTGGCACTCCCACAAGCTGAAACAATCTTTACCTGCTGTCAAGAGGCTCTCAGAAAACCTCAAATAATTTCCTCGAGTGAAGTGGCTACCTCAGGCAGCTGCAGCCTGACACAGAGTGCTGAACGTCCTGTAACACCCCTATTCCCAGGCTGGCTCCAAATCAGCAGGGAGAAAAATCCATCAGAAAAAAAAAAAAAAAAGAAAAAAAGAAAAAAAAAAGGAGAGTTTCAAGAAGCAGCTTTGATTTAGAGAATTGTTCAGCAAAGTCACCAAAACTGAATCCCCCTGAGTGCTGTAAAGGAAAGAAGGATCTGCAAAAGATTTGCGGTGGAGTCTCTGGTTTCATCCAGACCACGGCCTGCTGGGACACAGCTCTGGCTCCCAACCCAGGGCTCCAGTGTGGATCCAGCTTGGAGGAGCATGGAAACTCCTCACAGCTCTTCTGCAGAAACCTTGTTAGATTTTGGGAAAGGAGAGAGACCAAAAAAGCATTTTCTGGATCCCCCACCTGAAGACCCCATGGCACATAAAGCATTCTCTTTGTTTGATGCGATTCAAGGTTAACATGGGCTCAGTTACGGGCAGCATCAAGTCCAGAGGTGAGCTGGGTTCCATGTGCAACAGAGGATGGTTTTGAGTTTTTGAACTCACCAAATCCTGAAGCAGTATCTACAGGAGAGGAGAGAGTCACTGCTATGACATTAATGCCGAAGCCCAATGTAAATAATTTGATCCAGTGTCCCAGGTGACATATTTATCAGACACACCCAGTTTTTGTGTGTTTGTGATGCAGTTACACGAGGCAGAAGTTAAAGATAGGCAAGATTTGCTAGTCCCTTCTCCTCTGAAGTACCAGATCTTTCCAGTGTTCTGCTTCCTCCATTCCTCCTCCTCCTCCTCACCTCGTGAAGGAGCCACAAGTAAAACTTGCAGTCAAAGCGGACGTTGACCTTTTTTTTTTTGCTCTGGGAAAAAAAACAACCAACAACCAACCTTGGCATTCCTGGCCTTCCAACTCCCACTAAGCCTACCAGCTTGTGGCCAGACCAAAAGCCAAATGCTCCAGCCCACTGTGGTAGGACTATCAGAAAGCCAGGTCAGGTAACGGGACTGTAATTCCATGGGGCTCGCCAAGAAGGAAACGTGCCAATGTAATTAGAGTGGTAATTATAGCACCCGAGTCACCACCCACAGACTGCACAGAGAGTGATTCCACAATCAGAGTCCAAACAATACAGTGCTCTGGAGCTGCTCTGGCTGCTCTCAGCTGGGCTGACCTGGGATGCACAGTGCATCTGCTGCTCCTGGGAATGGCCGTGCGCAAGCCAGCAGCTGGTGGAAAATTAAGGCTCAGGTTTTGGTTTTATGTTGAACCCAAGAAATTCAGTGCAATCCTGCAGGGCTGGGAAGAGCAGTGAGAGAGAAAATCATCTCTGCAGTCTGATCTTGGGCTCTCACTGGCCTTCCATAACCACATTTCACTTTTTATGTATAGGTGGTCTTCCCACTGATTTGGGATTTCTCAGTTGGATCAGACAATAATTAACCCATAGCTCCAGGAGTTCCTATGGCCTGGGAGGACCTCTCTTTTCACTCCTGTGGGATCTGGGCAGATGCTCTGACACACAGCACAGCCTGTTGACCATGTTGGCTTGGAGTTATTGCATCCATGACCTACATGACACAATTTATAGGTTTTTAATCTTCCTGTGGAATAATGAGTACTGTGAGTTGAAATTCACATTAAAAAAACCCCATGCTTTAAAGTAAATAGTTACTTGTCAATTGAGGCTAAAAAGATTCTCCAAATCTCAGCAGTTATGAGCCAGGTTTAGAAAAACCAGGGGTCATTGTAGGGAGCAGAGTCACAGAGCTGTCCTGCTCCAGCTACCAACACTGGAACAGGAAACTTTTAAAATAAAAATGAAGGTCCTGCTGCTGTTATGGAACTTACTGGGGCCACTTGGATGCAGGAACTGCCTGAACCCCTCTTTCTGCAGGGCTAATGCTGGCATGTTTTCAAATTAAGGTAGTGTTTATCCACCACAATGTAACTTGCAGTAACTTTGCCACCACCATGTGCCTCTCGCCTGCACCATCCCTATCTGTGTTTATTTAACGTGTTTTTGTGATGAATAAGATTTGCTTGTGGTGGAAGCCTTTTATTTTGTGGGGCTGTGGGGATGGGAGCCCTGTCCTGGTGTTTGTACCTTGCCCTGTGCTGGCTCTGGGGAAGTTGTGTCCACAATGTTCCCTCCTGCTTCCAGCAGGATCCCGCGCCAAGGAAAACACATTCCTTGAAGAGATAGGTAATTGCTTGAGACTTTGTCTAATGTTAGAGCAAGACCAAAAGAGCACTTGAACCAGTTTAGTATTCATAATAATACATGGTTCAGAGCTGACTAAAAGGCTATAATTCTTTTGAGGGGTTCCTCTGACATCATAAACCACCAGAGCTCAGCCAGTCAGCAGAAAGCAAAGATTGGATTATAGCTGGGCTCATCAGCATGGCACCGTACATGGCAGTTTCTCATGTCTGCAAAGGGATTATTTCCAAAAGGTTTTTCCTCCTCATTCCAAATTACTTTATAACCCGAAATGGAAGAATTGCTGGATGCTGTTTTCTGTGTGAAAAACCCTCAGAGATAATACTTGCTGTCTTGTCTGTCCTGGTGTAATCAGATTTTTATCTGGAAATGTGTCCAGGAGTGCAATTCAATCCTTTCACCCCCTTAATAAGCTGTGGTGCTGCACTACAGCTCTAACCAGCATCTGGCTGGTGCATGAATGGCCCCTCATGAAATTGTTCTCCCATCTTCACAAGAGTTTTGCCCATCCATGTACCAATCCTGGGCCCCAGATTTACTGAAACAGAATGTAAACATAATAATATAATGTAAACACATGCATAATATAGCATAATATAATGTAAACATAATGTTTATGAAATATATTCTGGATATGAGTTTGGTGGGTCCTTTCCTGGGGCTATTTCAGCTACACCCATTTTCACAGTCAGTAGTGGGTTCTGTGTGCCAAGCATGCCTTGATTCTGGGTTGATGTCATATTGCATTCAGAAGTAGCTGGGGACCATTTCAAAACAGAGATCTGTTTATATAAATATTTATATGTAATTTTCTGATAGCCTCAGGAAACCAAGTCAGTGACTGAGGAAATAAATGGGCATGGAAAAAATCATAAGGGTATTGTTTATGAATATAGACAGATGATAATAACAAGCAGAACGAATTCATTGGAGAGGGAGAGCTGGCATGATGGATGCTAGCTTTAACACCATGTACTAAACTTTCTGTACATCTTGTTTCAGAATTCCCATTTCATGAAAACCCACAGGAATAAATTAGCGTGTGGGTGAGAGGTTCAGACAGAGCCGACTTGAGGTGGAATGTGCAGAACAAGACCACAGACAGGGTGTCCATGGCCCTCTGCTGCCTCCTGGGACTCCTCTCTGTCATTTCCAGTCTCTGTGTTCAGCCAAGAGTCTCTTCTGATAACTGGTGGCCCTTTGGCTAAAAGCTGCCTGTGCTTTCGTGCTTCTGTCCCCAGCAGCTTTGCTGGGTGCCCTGAGAGCTCTGAGGTTCCTCTGTGTCTGTGGTGTCCCCAGCAGGAAGGTTGGGGTGGCTGTCCCCAGTGGCCTGTGTCACACAAGGAGTTCCATCCAAAACAGGCTGGGATGTGGAGCAGCCCCTGCTCCAAGGGGTCTCAGCAGCCTGGAGCCATAAAGACCTAAAAGAAGAGAGTAGGATATGGGCTGCTGATCTAAGATCAGCTTGGTTTTGAAGTGCTTTGAATTCAGAGCTCCCCGTGGTGAGTGGCTGGTGACAGGGCTCTGTGTCGACATGTGCCACCCCTGGGTGATGGAGAGCGGGCACAGCAGCCTCAGCTCTGCCCAGATCTTCTGGGGAAACTTTGCAGGGCACAGACTTGAGCCCAGCACAAGCTGCAGTCAGGCCAGCCTCAGCTTGACTGGCACCGGGCTTGGGTTGCCAGGAGGGTTTTCAATAATAACAGCAGCTGTCCCAAGCAGTGGCACAGTAACACCCATTTATATGATTTATGGGAACACTGTATGTAATGATTCCAGCATATACAAGCAGGACTGAACTCCTTTTTAGCCTCCTGAATAGAGGCAGTTGTGTAATACCCACAGGAGCTTAGTACTTGTCGGAGTATCCGGCGCTGCCTGTGGCTGGAGGAGCTGTTTACATCCATCATTTCAGCTGACCCCATTAGGAGCTTTTGCAAGCAGCAGAAGGAATTTCCCTGCTGTTGAACCTAGGAGAGCAGGTAGCCTGCTGCCTTCCTGAGGTTTCCACGTCCTCCTGCCTGCTTCTGTGGCATGGTCAGTCAGGGGGATGCAGTTTGTGTTTGGGGCTGGATTATCAGTGAGCATAGAGCTGGCATTGTCTTGGCTGGCCCATCGTTGTGGGCAGACTGGCTGACTACAGTGGCTTGAGTCCTGAGATCATACCAGCAATTCTTCTTCCACAGCCAGTCTCCCGTTACAGGCTGCTGGAACACACTGGGGTATTTCCAAATTCTTTTTTGTTTTTTTTTTTTTTTTTTTTGCATCTGTCTAGGAGGGTTATGGAGTTCCCTCAGCGTTTGCCTCTCCTTCAATGAACATCTCTGTTGGGCTCAATGCACTAAGCAGGACCAAATCTTTGGGTTTGTATTTGCTAAAATGTAGGCTGCTCAATTTCCTCACTGCTGGGAAGGATTTGTTGGGTATGGAAGCCTTGGGGTACCCCTTTCAGAGCCCTCCTGACACAGGGAACCCTCGGGGATGTGTGGATGCACATCTGTGTCCATATACATTCCTCCCCGTGTGCCTGGAAAGCAGAGCTCAGCACAGATGTCCTCAGCTGGCTAAAGAGCACTGAGGAGAGGTTCAAAGTGGTCTTGTGACAGTGATTCACAAGAACAAGTCAGGGTAATATTCTGCAGTCTCCTATGAATTCCAGCTTAAAAAAAAATAAATAAAGTCAATTGTGTTCTTTGCAGTGAAAAAAATGTTTCTTACAACCCATTTCCACCTTATCTAAAGAGAGTATTTTGTAGTGATTTACATTTTGGGGTTAAGTGTTTTATGTTGGGCAAAGTTTGATAATAGGTGCTGGTGTTATTCAGCTGATCTTGATGGATCATCACCCCAGAGTAGCCATAAAGACCCAAAAGAAGAGAGCAGGATTTGGGCTGGTATCTAAGATCACCTTGGTCTTGAAGTACTTTGAATTCAGATACATGAGAAAAGGTTGTTTTAGGCAATTTTGATTGAATGTTATTTTTTTTTCTGTCAAAAGTGTCTATTAATTGGCTGACATAATAGTTCTGTGCCTCTTCTGTGAAGTTTTGAACAAACCTGTACGATTTTTTGGCGCCTACAAACAGCTCCTATGCCAAAATGTGTCTCCTGAAATAATCAGATGATTAAATCTCCTGCCAGGAGGATATGATTTCTCTCAAATTTATGCCTAGCCCCTGCAAATTTCATCTCTTGTCTCATTAAAATGATTTGGAGTCTATTATTCTCCTACCAAAAGTTCAGCCTGTGTTTTAAGGACAGAAACAACATAACTTAAATGAGCATGTTTTCATTTCTCAAATCTGGGGTTAGACTGTGTGTCATTCTCTGACGTATCTCTCGAGCATTTATGGCTTTGAATGACATTCAGCAGAGCAGATTATCATTGTTTTACTTTGATATTTGGGTGCTGTTTTAGTCTGATGGCACCATGTCTAAACTATGAACCTGTTTCCCTTGGTGTCCTATCCTGGGTGTCTGCTCTGGGATAAAAGTGGATTTATTTGTGAATGAAGGCTCCAACAGACAATCCTTGTGCCCAAGTGTCTCTTGGCGCTGGCTCTGCTGCAGTTGGGTGTGCTGAGGGCAGTTCAGGCAGTTCAGAGCTGCCCCTGGCTGTGCTCCAGGGTGAGATTTTCTCTTTCCTTGCTGCCTGACCAGTGTGATGATGACAGAGCTTCTGGAGGGCTCGCTCTGCTTTTAGTGCAGCCTCATTTTGGATGAGGCTCCCAAGTTCTTCAGTCCTGGAGAAGGGACTGGCCTTTGATGAGAGCCACATTGCACCTTCCTCTCCTTTCTGCTGCTGCATCTGCCAGCCTTTACCTCACTGAGCTGTTTCAGTGCCAGCCTCTCTGTGACACCACCTATGCCGACCTCTGTCCCCTGTGACGTGACTTTCCACCAGACTCCACCAGATTATGTCATTTTTCTGCAGAATATGGTCTTTGATCCAGCCTGAACTGGTCCAGCAGGAGCAGCTGATTCCCACCAGTCTGTATAAATGGCACAAAGGCCTGGAGGATCATGAATGGGTTTTGTGAACAGGATTCACCACAATTTTACTCCAAGTCCACATGAGGAGCAATTCATCTCTGTGACCCTGGAGGGACAGTGAGGAAACCATGAGTTGCCCCCAGAGTCAGCAATTGTTCTTATTTCCACCCACTGGAAATATCCAGGAGAAAACTTAGCCCAGTTAACAGAGAGATGAACCCCCTCCAAACCAGCACCTTTCTCAGTTAATTTAACTTACCATGGTAAAACAGCAGGTTGCTGAAGAGACAGGTCACTCAGAGCCCCACAGCCCTGCAGACAGTGATCATTTTATTGACATATCTGTATAATTTATTATTATACAGACATGAACTCGACTAAGAGCTGGGTTTCTCCTGATGGGGCTGATAATGATAGTTTATTTAGTTGCAGTTCCACGTACTGGAGGCATCCCATTTCTGTGGGACAGAGTTCTTTCTGACCAGCAGTGTGGTTTCCAGGCTGTCACTGTCCCACCTTTGATGGCAGCTGAGTGGCTGAGGTTTTGCTTGGGCCTTGGGGACACTTGGGGATGGGGACTCTGCTGCTTCAGCAACTTCTGCTTTCCCCCGTGTGGTTTCCCTACGTTTGGGCAATCCTGTCACAGGTGACCTTTGCCTCTGCACTGCCTGGAGATGGCATCTGGCCTCAAACCCCTGTGGGAAACACAAGGTCTCCTCCGAGCTGTGGGACACCCACCACAAGCTTGCACTTGGGCCTGCTCCAGTTTTCAGCTCACTCACAATCCTTTTTGGAAGGGCTTTATCCTACACACAGGCTAGGAGTGGAAATTGTACACAGATGGGAGCTAACAGCTGGTGCTTTAACAAGACCCCTCTTTCTGCTTCCCTGGGGGAATCTGGCTCATTTACATTCATTCCCTACCTTCCTTTTCTTCACCAGTGTAGATTTTGGATTTCCTTTGGTCGGTTGTTTGTGACCTGACTTTTCACAGCAGCTTTTTTTAGTGGAGCCCTGGTATAAACAGGCACCTTTTCCTATTTTGAGTTTTGCATTCTGCTCAGTGCAAGCTGCTTCCCGAATCCATTGCTGGGCTGAAGTGCTCCACCAGGACATCCCAAAGCAGTCTCCTCACTGCCTGTTTTGTGCCAGGTCCATCTCCTCCCTCTGTCTGGCATTTCCAGCAGTTTTCATTGTAGCTGTCTGCAAAACTCCAGCGTGCGCAGGCAACAGGAAAACAAAATAGAGGAAAAAGAATTTTACTAATAGCTATTGCTAAGGCATTTTGGTCTAAAGACCTAAAGTCCTTCATGAATATTGCAGCAGCTTCTCGACTGGCCTGCAGTCCACACAGCCCCCATCTGCTGTGCTTTTTCAGACTTCAGTTCATCTGCTCCCTCCTGCACGTCTTCACCAGTGGAATAACTTTTTCCTAGCTGAAAGCCTTTGCCAGCTGTGCTAATGCTTGCTTATAAACTTGCTTACAGAAATTTCACAATTCCATCAGGCAGGACTTTACTCTTAGCCCCTGCTTAAAGTGCAGGTTGAAATCCTGAACTTGGCCCTTTCTGAGAAGTCATTTCTTTCCCTCTGCAGACTCATTGCAGGGAATGCTCATTCCCCAGTTTCCCATGTAAATCTGGCAGTCTTCTATGAACTGCTGTTAAAAAAAAATAGATTGCATTCTTTGCAGTGAAATAAAAAGAAGTTGCTTGCAACACATTTCCACTTTATTTAAAGAGAGAATTTTCGTAGTGACTTAAAATTTGGGGTTAGGTGTATTATGTTGGGCAAAGTTTGATAATGAATGTTGGTGTTATTCAGCTGATTTTGATGGATCATTACCCTAGGGTAGCCATTTACCTGCTTATCATGTTCTTCAACCATTTTCCCTTGAAGGCTCTGAGACAGGAGGTTGACAGCCTCCTTTGGGTGGTGCTTGCACAGGCTGTGTTTGTAATCCCAGAGCAACTCCCAGTCACAGAATGGTTTGGGTTGAAAGGGACCTTAAAGCTCATCCAGTGCCACCCTGCCATGGCAGGGACACCTTCCACTGTCCAAAGGTGCTCCAAGCCCTGTCCAACCTGGCCTGGGGCACTGCCAGGGATCCAGGGGCAGCCACAGCTGCTCTGGGCACCTGGGCCAGGGCCTGCCCACCCTCACAGGGAAGGATTTCTTCCTAATATCCAATCTAACCCTACTTTTTTGTCAGTTTGCAGCCATTCCCTCTTGTCCTGTCCCTCCATCCCTTTTAAAGAGTCTCTCCATCTTTCCTGTGGGCTCCCTTCAGGTGACCCCAAAGCTTTTCTTTCCCAGTCTGAACAACCCCAAACCTTTCCTCACAGGAGATCACTGAGGTGCTGTTAAGAGCTGCATCAGTCCCAGATGCAGAACTGTGTCAGGAGCAGATGCAGGCACGGCCACCATCTGCTGAGGAGCTGGAGCTGGAGGGAGGGAGCAGCTCCAGCCCAGGGCAGGACATGCCACAGCCTCCCCAGGAGCTGGGCTGGCTCTGGAGCAGCACCTGTGAGGGTCTCCTGCAAACCCTTTCAGGAGTATTTCCCCTAAAGACTGCTCATTTCTTATATTTTGCATTAATATTTGAGACCTGCTTACAGCTCTGCTGTACAGGTTGTGCCACAACTGCAGTGCTCATTGTTGAACAAAAATGTCCACTTTTTAATGACTTTTCAATTATATTGGTCTATCTGATGTATTTTCATATCAGATGGATTAGGGCTGGATTTTTATTTCCCTAAATCAATTTTGTTTGTTTGTGTGGTTGGTCTTTTCCTTATAACAAAAGAAAGATAGAATCATAGAATCATTTTGGTTGGAAGAGAACTCTGGTATCATCAAGTGCAGCCTGTGCTCCATCCCTCTCTGGCCTTAGGCTGATTATTTTTCCATATTAATAAGAAAATGTAGGGATTTTCTTCTGTTCTTATAGCCCTGATTGTACAAAAATGGAAAATTATCTTGGATTCAGACTCCTGCTTTTGTTTCTGTGAGCTTATTTCCCCGATCAGCTTCTCTTGCCCACTCATTCATTTGGATCTTCAGCCCTGCAGAAATCAGTGTCCTAAGGGTTAATATCAAATATTTCCCCCTCTTGTGTTACTTTTTAGCTTTTTATTTTAAGCTGGGAGTTCTGGTATTTCTGTGCACTGTTTGCACAAGGATTTTGCTGTTTTGAGCTTCATTTTCCAGGCGAGGTAGTGTTTATTGCTGTGTTGGTATTGTGACTGCGAGGGAACAGTATGTTTTCATCCCTGATGTTCCTTCCCCGAGCAGATCAATCCCACTGAACTCTTACTCAGCAAAATTATGGGAGTTTTACTCAACATTTGCTCAGAAAATACATTCTGTGGTTAGATACACTGCCTGATATGACCACACTTCAACAGCACTGTCAGAGCTGACCTGGGATTTAGGGTTGTGGGGTTGATGCAGAGTAAAGGCTTCTTGCTGCTTTATTTTAAAAAGTTGGGTAAAGCACAGGGGTGAAAATAAAATCATGCTTAAAAATACATGAAATTAAGAAAGAAAAGACAAAAGTTATTCAGATTTTGGTTCTATGAAGCTCGACAGTGTCCTTTTGAGGGCCCTATGCCAAAACAACAAACCCCTGTGATTCTCAGGCTGTTTAAAAGAGCAGGAGACAGAGAACCAGTCCTTCCTGAGGCTCTGCCAAAGCCTCAAGTGGAGGCAGACGCTGATGTCAGAAAGCTGCTGGGATTGTCTTGTTTGCTACGTGATTGACAATCCCTGTGACACCATCCCTGTGCCCAGCACGGCTCTGCTGGAGTTTTCCACTGGCTTTGGTGAGAACTGGCTCAAGTCCTGCATTTGTCTGATGTGTTAATGTGTTAACTGTGTCAAAAACTTTGTGACACCCTTGCCCATTGTGCAGCTGATGATCTATGGGATGATAACTGTATCTGAGGAGGACAGACGACCACAGGAATTTCTCTCAGTGTCTGTTGCATTGTTATTAAAGACAGAACTATCTGTGGCCCTGACAGCACAATTGCATTATAACAACAGTAGGTTTTCCAGGGAGTTACATTTTGGATTGCCACTTAATCACCAAACCAGTGAAGTGTTTGACTGAATGGAGAACATTTTGCCTTTGACTGGATGGTTATTATTTTTAAGTGCCACGTAATTTGCTGTTATTATTTTCGGTCAAGAATTAAAACCAAGTCCCTGGTTTGGGTCCAAGCTTTAGATAAAGAACATTGCAGCAGAAACTAAGGGAGGAAAGCCCAGCATATCCTTTCTGATATTCCTGTCATCCAGGGCTTTGTTGTTAAGGGTTGTGTGTATAACAGGATGGCTTAAGCATTTAATTTGCATTACAATATTTAATGAATACTACATAAAAGTAGAATCTCTGTGTTTTCAACAGCTACACTCCCTATAAACCCTTGTAGCAGCCATGGCTGAACCCCAAGGTCCTTTCTTGACTCTGCCTCCTTATCACACCAAGCTCCAGTGGATTAAGTGGGTTTTGCTTGAGGAGAAGGGTGATACTTGGGATTCAGAGCAGGATATTCTGTTAAGGGACACTCACCCATAACCTATATTGCCTTGACTTGGCAGTATTGTTTTATCTGGTATATCTGACACTCTCACCGCTTACGTAAGAAAATAGTTTGTACTGTCAACAGCTCTGTTTAACCTTTAATAACAAAATTAGTAACTAAAACCAAGGGGCCCAAGTCCTGAGGCCCATATTTGGGTACTTTCCATTGAAGCCAATGGTAATTGTGCCAGGGGCAGGTCTGGAAAAGCCCTGAATTTTGAACACACAATTTACCCCAGCAAGCTTTTTCAGTAGCCTCTGTTTCTGCTCTCCAAAGAGCAACTGGGACTACAGTGGCAGGGAGAGGAAACGTTAGAGGAACCTTCCTGTACTTTCCATGTAATGACTTTATTGGAGCAGACATCTGATGATACCAGGTTTTTCTAATTCCCATTTTTATAAGCAATCTAATGCGCGGAAACGTCAGTTCTGGGCATATGTTCCCGTCCCTGGAGTCTTGTTCAGACATTAGAGGAACATTTTCTGACTCAAAAGATAAACACTTCTGCTCGAGTTCAGGGACGGAAATTGTTTTCATCGCAGCAGGTGTTGCCCATTAGTTCTACTAGAACTGAAACCCTAAGCTGGGCTTTAAGGGAGATGCATAATCGAGCTCTTACATCATTGTGAGATGTACCGTACTTGAACCTTTTGCTTGCTGAGACTGTATTTCCTCCAAGAAACATCCTGTTTTGCAATCCCCCAAATTCCCCATGTGCCATACAGCATTAGGGATTTCATCACCTCCTGGGCACACAGGCTGTGCTTTCTGCACAAGACCCGTAGGGAGGGAGAGACAGAGAGCCAGACAAGTCAGAGGTTTCCATATTTCCTGATGGGACCATGTGATCCATGAAAGATGGCTTTATTTTCATTCCCCCCCTCCTTCACTTCACGCTGTTTCCATTCTAGACCTGCTGGAGGCTGCTGATTGCATCATGTCGAGGACAGGATCATGCTCTCCTCAGCCCTGTTCAATTGTTCCAGGTCCCATCTTGCTTTTAATGGCCTTGGCTGCTTTATTTCTGCCCTTCACTGTGGCATGTTTGAGAACAGAATATATTTCTTAGCGGTTTTTCATTTCGCACTGTCACTGTAAATCTTCATTTATAACTTTAGGACCTAGTTTGATTCATCTAAAGCCACTGGGGATTGTTACTCTGGGTTTAAATAGAGGTTTGCCAGACCTCAGCAGGCTCTGACTTCCCTGAGTGGCTCCATCTGGGCACCCACCTGTGCTGGCAGGTCCTGAGCTGCACTTGAGCTCAGCCCCTGGGGATGTGGGGCTGCTGTGCTGAGCTGTGGCTGCACCTTTGGGCTTGGTTTGGGTTTCTCTGGGTCTCTGGAGTGTGGCTGACCCCAGCCATGGCCACTGGACCTGCTGACCTCTTGCCCAGGCACTGGGGGCTGTATCTCTCTATCTGGTGATGCTGCCCTGCTCTCATCTTTGGGCCTGCTTGTCCATCCCTTGCAAAGCACATTTCAGTGGTTGTGGGATACAGGGTCTGGGCCTCAGGTGCTGCAAACCCTTTCAAGAGTGCTTTCCCCAAAGACTGCTCATATCTTATATTCTGTACTAATATTTGAGACCTGCTTACAGCTCTGCTGCACATTCACAGGTTGTGCCACGACTGCAGTGCTCATTGTTGAACAAAAATGTTCCACTTTTTAATTACTTTTCAATTATATTGGTCTATCAAATATATTTTTATATTAGATGGTTTAGGGCTGGATTTTAATTTTGTTTGTTTGTGTGGTTGGTCTTTTCCTTATAACAAAAGAAAGGTAGAATCATAGAATAATTTTGGTTGGAAGAGAACTCTGGTATCATCAAGTGCAGCCTGTGCTCCAACTCCACCTTGTCCCCAGCCCAGAGCTCTGAGTGCCACCTCCAGGGATGGGCACTCCAAACCTCCCTGGGCAGTGCCAGTGCCTGAGCCCCCTTTCCATGGGGAAATTCCTGCTGCTGCCCACCCTGAGCCTGCCCTGAGCCCCCTTTCCATGGGGAAATTCCTGCTGGTGCCCACCCTGAGCCTGCCCTGGCCCAGCCTGAGGCCGTTCCCTCTCATCCTGGATGCCCACCTGGCTGTCCCCTCCTGTCAGGAGCTGTGCAGAGCCACAAGGGCCCCCTGAGCCTCCTTTTCTCCAGGCTGAGCCCCTTCCCAGCTCCCTCAGGGATTCTCCAGCCCCTTCCCAGCTCTGTTCCCTTCCCTGGACATGCTCCAGCCCCTCCAGGTCCTTCCTGAATTGAGGGTCCCAGAACTGGACACATGAATCCTGGTGTCACCTCAGCAGTGTCAGCACAGGGGACAATCCCTGCCCTGCTCCTGCTGCCACACTGTTTTTGGCACAGAATGACACCTACAGCCATTGATTCCCTGGGTTATCACAGCTTGGTCCCCTATAAAAATGCAGTTTAAATGTCCCTGACCCTGCAGTACAGAGCTTGTGAGAAAAGATGATCCCAGGATTTCTTGCAGAAGCTCATCCTGGCTGGAATCGCCTCTCAGGGCTAAAACTCCTTTTGACCCAGCAGAGGTGTGGAGGGCAGAGGGTGTCAGAACCCAGGAAATTCCTCTGGCTGCCCTGGAGGACTCAAGCTCCTGCCCAGAGCCCAAGACCCCTGTACCTTTGATTGAGCCCTTGGAAAAAACAATTACCAACCTTATATGAAGGATTACAAGCCACAAAAGTTTAAGTAGAATGACAGTGAATTTATCACAGGGTGAAAAATAGATTTTTGGGGTTTTTAGAATGGGGGTTCAGGGGGCAAGATGGAGGGATCTGGACGTGTCCAGCCTTTCTCCTTCTTCTTCTTCCTGGCCTCCATCTCCTGCTGTGATGGTGGCACTTTTGGATTGGTTTAGAGTAGAAGCTCACTGTCTAACATAGGTGATAGGTGTTGGGCAGTAATTGTAAATATTGCACAGGTGGTTTTTAGTATAGAAAGATAACACTGCCCTGGGGCAGGCAGAGCGCCTCTGTCTGTCCTGCTGAGCGGGCCTTGGCTGCACAGGAGAAAGAATTTTATAGATAAGGAACAATAAACAACCTTGAGACCGAGAAATGAAGAGCCCTGACTCCTTCTTTGAGTGTCAGGCTGGGAAAAGAGACTTTGTGACACATCTTGGGTCACTGTGAGCAGCAGAGATGCTGAGAAGAGGAGAGCAAAGGAGGGAATATCCCGCCGTGCCCATCCCGCAGGAGCATCCTGCCGGTGTCCAGCAGCTGCCCGTGCCGCAGGGTGGATCCGGAGCAGCTGGAGCAGCACTTTTCCCTCATCCCACTAGAGGGTGGGTGCCGGTTGGACAAGCCAGGCTCGGGCTGGAGCTCTGCCCGCTTGGCAAGGGCACAGCGGGAGCCAAGCATTAATTTGTCACCTAACGAGGGTGGCGGGGCTGCCAGGACTGGCAGTTGGTACCTCGCAAAATATTCAGCTTGGGGATGGATGTAGGAGTTTTCCCTCTTTGCTTCAGTCTCAGGAATCAGGAGATATTCTGAGTATTAATAATATATAAATAGAGAGAGCCAACTTTTTTTTAAATTTCAATTTTACTTTATTTTTAGCAGCCCAAACCAAAAATATCTATACTTCATTTCTAAATTAATTTGAGAGTTTTTCACGTTAGCATGTTCTACCAGGCACAGCATTTAAAAAGAACTTCTTTCAGAGATGGAAAAAATAAAAGAAATATTTCAGATAATATTTTCTTTGGGTTTAATATCTGCAAAATCAGCTGGTTTGTGACAAAAAAAAATGGACAAATAAAACAGTCATCTGATCACCATCTTCACTTTTGAATTGAAGAATGGTTTGTACTTATAATAAACCTCAGTTTAGAAAGGATCTGATTCATTGTATAGCCATCAGCATCATCTCATCAACTTCCCTGAATTCTACTTCAAGTACAAGATATTATTTCAGGTTTTAAATTTTTTTTCACCTAATCTATTTGTTTGCCTTGTGAGAACTGAGAATGCAATCTCTGTTCAGGACTGAGCCAAATAATGTTGTAGCTGAACTTTATAAATCACGTCCAAGACAAGATGGAATAAAGGGAGAAAAGAATAAAAGTTTATAAAGTTTGGAGGGAGAAAATTTATCTACAAAGAAATAGAATGGACCAACATTAATTTGTTGTTGAATAGGCAAGGAAAGGGATTAAAACCCTGAGAAACTGGATAAGGTGAAAAAATAATCCTATGCATTTACTTCTGTGAGAAAAGATATTAATTTAGGTAAGAACAATATTTTTGACACAAAACTCAATTTGTGAAGTCAAAAACTTGATCTGAAGAAGAGGATGTTCAGTTATATCAATCAAGCTAAAATAAAGACAGAAACAGAAAGGACAGTGGTCTGACTTGGGCATATGTTGCTTATGACAGCCCCTGAGAGCCTTTCCTCCCTGGCATGACATATTGCACACTTGCATGGAGCAGGAGAGTTTTTCCCTGGGTCAAGGGCAGAGTATTGCACAAGCAGCCCAGGTGCCTCGCGGGCATCGTGGATCCATCTTTAATCTCCCCTTCCAACATCAACGTTGGCCTCTGCTGGAGACAGGAGCAGGGGAAGATGGATCACTGAGTCTGTCCTGGCGTGGTAGCTCCTATGTTTTGTTCCACAGAAAGGGCTGCGATCAACAAAAGCTCTGCCAGCGGAGGTCACTTGCCAGTTTATGAGCAATGGGATTGTTCCACTGGTTTGTGCAGCCCCAGCTGTTTTTGCTGTTATTGAAATGTGACGTTGGCTGACAGCTCTGTGGGATCTCACATATGGAGGCTCTGCTCCGCGGGGATGGGAGAAACTGGACAAATTGTGGAGGGTTTTCACATATGGGGCCAATTCATGCCTGATGAACCCCTGTGGAAGCTGCTGGCGCTGCACCAGCCAAGAGGCTGACCCATCACATCCACTGATTCATTGTGGTGCTGTTGTCAGGATTAAAACTCGAAATTTTCCCCCTAATGGGGGACCACGCTGAGTTTCAGCATGTCCTGCTCTGCTGCCCGCCTGTTTCTGTTGTTGTTACATCCTCTGGGGTTGTTTGTGTTTGTTTAAAAGGAGCACAGTGAACTAAGCTGGTGGTTGAAGCGGCAAATGTGGCTTAGTGGGATTATAAAGACATTTGACATTCTTTGCCACCTTCTTAAATGTGTGACGTGAATGGGTATGAGAACAGGCAATGTGGATAAAGAGGAATCAGATGACAGAAATGAGACCAGAGTGGTGGAAAGCAGAGGAGATGGGAAAACCACTGGGATTTATTTGTTCAAGGATGGTCCCAATCTGTCCCGTGTCCAAGTGGCTGAGGAGAAGGAATGTGAGTCTGGAGAAGGTGGAACCCTAAGAAGATGATCAGGAATGAAAGGGATTTGTGGAACTGGGAAAAGAATTCCCAGATGTTTCAGCTGGATTGAAAGATCTGTATGTGAGCAAGGGTGAGGGACACTTCACCACTGTGTTGTGCACCATTAAACGTGGCCTGGTGGATGTGGTGGCCCAGATTTGCAGGGTGTTGAAGAAGAGCTGATGAGGGCATGGATGCAAAGACACGACTGTCCTGCTGTTTTCCCAACAATTTATGGCCATGGTTTAGAAAGCAAGGGAGAGAAGATGTTGGGGTGAGTGATTTAGTATAACCAAGCTCAAGTCTATTGTTACACACAGGCTCTCAGGGCATAATGTGGGGCTCACTTCCACTGCTTGCAGTGTGCTGTGGAGGAGGGGACTGGAAGAGGAAAAGTAAAACTCCATGAAAATAGAATTGTGAAGCTTGAAAAGAGCAGCAGGGCCATAGGCCCTCAACGAGGAAAGCAGGGGCATTGCATCTGAATAATGGAAGATGCTTCAGAATGGGCTGAAAGGGTGAATAATAATCTGGTAACTAAAAAAATAACTGAATGGGTTATATTTATTTTTCAGACAGTTGGTAGTAATCCTAATTCCAACCAGGAATATCAGAGGAGGCAGTCTGGGAAGTGATGTGGGCAGTGAAAGAGGAGAGTCGCTCAGGTGGTGGAGAGAGCTTCCTTTGCAAGCAGTGAGAGTCTGCAGAATAATGAGTCCCACCCCTCATTCCACTGTGTTTGTGCACTTGTTCTGGCTGTTTCTTGTGCTGCAAACTTTGGGTTTCTTGTGCTGCAAACTTTGGGAGCCACAGATTTCAAAAAGGAATGAGGGATTAAGCATGGGCTGTGGGCTGTGACTGTTCCTGAGGTGCCACCATGTAGTGCTTGCCTTGGAGCTGTCTTCTCCCAGTCTTTTATAATTGGAGAGGACAAACATGAAGATTTGCAAGCAGAACCCATCATCTACCCAGGAAAACACCACATTGTAGAGCATTGAAAGAGCATTTATTCTTTTGTGCTAAATTTTAGCAATCTGGAGCCAATAGCAGCTGCTCTCTCCACAGGTTTAAGCTCACAGGTAAATTTTGAACCAGAGAATCCCAGAATGGTTTGGGCAGGAAGGGACATTTAAGAAAACTTAGTTCCACTTCCCTGCCATGGGCAGGGGTACCCTCCACTATCTCAGGTTGCTCCAAGCCCTGTCCAGCCATGTTTGGGGTGGAAGCTGGTGAGGTTTTAGCTTGGAATCCAAAGAAAGGACAGGAGGATGAGGCAGGGGTGATGTTCAGGTGGTGTTAGTCTGGTTTGTGGATGCACCATGAGAGAAGGGAAGAGCCACAAAGGCAGCTGGGTGGGCACAGTGGTGAGATGGAGGTAAAAGGAAGATGCAGAGATGAAAAGAGGCTAAAATTGAGGGTAAAGTTTAAAGTCAAAGGTTGTCAGAGACAGGAGGTTGAAGGTGATGGATATTGAGGTGTTCAGAATTAACACCTTCCTCTTTTGAGCTCTCCTCACTCTTTTATGGTTTTTTTTTTTGGTGGTTCAGACTCTCAGACCCTGTTTCACTCTCCTTTCCTGAGCACATCCTGTCCCAGGCAAGCAGGGATGGGAATTGCTTGGACTGCAGCACTCCAGCCCCAAAACAAGCAGAAAATGCAGCTCCACACCAGTTCCACCAGTGCTGCTCCAAAGGCCAAAGTTCCTCCTACAAAACTACTGATGTTACGCTTCAGGATGGATTTTGCCACTGTATTTGAGACTATGTGCAAGCTGGGCATCTTAAAAACTAGTAATAAAATTTAAAAAAATGGTGTTATTGCCTTCCACATCTTGCTTGTGTAATCTGCCTGCAGAATGTCTGAGCCATCTTCTCCCAATCTGGAGGTAGTTTTGGTTTCACATAGATGGTTTTTGACGGGCCACCTCCGTCAGCCACTATGTTTTGGAGCTGTAAAAATAAGAAAAATAATAATTTTGCTCCCCGAAAGCCAAATCAAACCACAGTACAGATCTGACAGCTGTCCAGGCAACTGAAAACAATCAAAACATCATGCCTTTAAATCAACAAATAGAGAACCAAAGAAATATCAAGTGAGATTAATCACTGTCAATTGTTCCAAGATTTTATAACAAAGGGGCAGGAGGAGGAATTAGTCTTGCAGACTTTGCACCCCCCTTTTTATTTTTTTTTCTTTTTTTTTTCTCAAAGGGCAAGTTATCCAAGTCAGTAAAAATGAGGTAATTATATTGCAAAATTCTTTGGATGAGAATGAGACTTAGTTCTAAAATCTGAAGCTACATTTACCCACAGCAGAAAATTGCTGGAAATCGGGTGAATAGCAGCTTGCATGTTTATTTTTCCTAGAAGAAAACAATTGACTCTTCAGAACTCGTTTGGAAGTGACTGAAACCAGATGGCAGTGGAGATGATTTGCTACCCAGAAGCATCAGGGTGGTTATGGATTCCTGGGGGCTCCTCTCGTGTTTGTCTGCCTTGGGCTTAAACAAATACAAACTGGGCTGGGAAGCAAAAAGGACTTTTCAGGAGTTCTCAATCACTGGTCCCTCACACTGAGAGAATGGGAAAACAGCTTTGTTCTTCCTCTGCTGGGATTAGTAGTAAGTTTGGTGTGTGCTAGGGGCTAGGCAGAGCTGGCACTACCTTCCCTGAAAAATTGATATTTTTATTTTGTACCAGGGGGACGAAGGTGTGCAGCATTTCCAGACAGAAGCTTGATAAAGAGAAGTCCCCTCAGTGTTGTTTGTGGGGTTCATCTTCCTGGTGACCCCTTAGCAGAGTTAATTTGTCCTGCAGTAACTCCAGGTGTTTGTGATTGTCATTCAGGACTCCACCAATAAGATGCTGATACACCAATCTCCATTTTGTGTACAGAAGGTGTGAGTGGATCCCCCAGTGGTTTTGGGGATCCCCTGTGCTAATGGGGGGACATAAGGAAGATGCTGTAGAGGTTGGTTTTCTTTATCAGAATGAAGCTGAGTGTTCAGTGTTTGAGTAAAGCACCTTTTCCTCTGATGATTTTTCAGTGTTAATACACCAAGAATTCAGACTCTCTTTCCAAGCCAACAAGTAAAGGCATTAAATGGCAATTATGCTGTGTTTGCTCTAGCCAGAACACCCAAACCATTAGATTTACCATTTCCCTTACATTAGCCACTGAGAACAGAGATATAATTACCCCTTTTCTCTGTCCTATTTATATATCCTGTACAAAACATGGATTTTCAATGTATTTTATGCATCAGTCTTCATAATTTCTATATCTCTGTGAGTTCCTGCATGATTTTTACTGCTGTGTCCACAGCATTGACAGAACCAGGTGTTGCTTTAATTAACTGTGCAGCCTGAGGACACCCATGGCAATACTTAGACTGATCCAGAAAAGAAAATTATTTCAGATTGTCTGAGTTAGCAGTGCCCTGTGTTTAAAGGTGAGCACACAGATCCCTGCTTTGGTGGATCAGAGAGCAGGTGCACATTTTCGCAATGCCTTTTTAATTTTTAAATTATTTTTTTACAAATTGAAAGGATGCTGTGGGGGGATTCCAGAGCAAACTCCCATTTTCGGGTGGGACCTGCAGCGCTGTGAACTGCCTGGGCTCTGAAGGTGGAGCTGTCCCATTTTTGTCACTCTTTTCACCCTTGGTTTCAAAGATGAAGATGGCCCAGGCTGACCTCCCGTGTTGCAGCCCCTGGGGCTGTTCAGCCTTTCAAGGTTTGCTGATACAAGGTTAATTAGTGTAAAGTTTGACCCCTTGGCCCCCACTTTCTCTCTCTGAAGTCACAGCAAAGCTCTTGTGCCTTTTTATTTACCTTGCAGGTTATCTCCTGTTGTTCTCCCCTCCCCTAGCACTGTTCCTCTCCATGGCCCCAGGCTCTCTCCCTTTTCCCTCTCTTGTTGTCACGCTGAGCCTCTGCAGCTCTTTTCGCTGAAGAAAAGCCAGAGTGAAAAGTCCCCACAGCCCAGCTCTCACATAATCTGATCTGAGCTTAATCCAATTTGCCTAGGCAGGAGTTTTAGGGCTGGGATGGGCAGCCCCAGAGAGCAAACCTGGGCTGGCAGCACGGTGACATTGTCCTGCCTTGCTGTGTCACAGCTGGCTTAGGCCTGGCCAGGAAGGTGCTGCAGATTAAGGTTTAAAAAGGAGCTAAAAATGGACTGGATGGTGTGGGCAGAAAGGACCTTGCACCAGTCTCCAGCAGAGGAAGAAGCTGGGAGTGGGCAATTAATAGCAGTTCAATGTGTGACTTCCAGGGCACTGGGGGAGTGACTGATTTCTGTGCAAGCCCTTGGCCTTGGAGGTGTCTCCCCAGCTGCCCTCCTGCTAGAACCATCTCTAGGAGTTATCTTGTGGTCCCTGAACGATCTGGCTGCTTCTCCCTGCCCTCCTCTGGGGGGTGATGTGACTGTTGGTGGCATCAGCTGGAAGCACTGATGGATGGATTGATAGAAAAACCTTTCTACATTGTAATAAATCAGCTGCTGGAGCAGCTCTTGGTTACTGCCATCCACGTTTTCCCCCTCACACTCAGTGACAAGGATGAGCAGAGCAACCAGACAAGATTTTGTGGTTCATGGGATGGGTCTGTCCCCACAGGCATTAGCAAAGCTCCTTCCACGAGCACCAGCACTCCTTTTCCTCCCCAGGAGGACTCTGAAGGATGCTCTGCTTCACTGTGCTCATTTCAGGCTTTTGGGGATTTTGGTGGGAGTAGAGACTGAAGAGGTAGAGGAGGTACAAGACTGCTGCTTCCTGATAGTGTCAGAAACCAGAGGTTTTTTCCCAAGACTTTCAACCTTCTAGAGAGCTTAGACTTGTGCTGGTGGTAGGAATGTATGTCCATAATGCAGTTGGGGCCCATCTCTGAACAAAGTGTTCTTCGGGTGCTTGCTAATTTAGCACGTGGCCAGGGTGCCTTGGATGTGAGGAGCATTTTACTCATGTTTACAAAGGCATGAAATAGTGTTCCTTGTGTTAATGGTCCATTTAATAAAGGCCTTCCAGCCAGGCCATTCCAAGGCATTAATTGAACTTCTTGGGTGCTCAAGGCCATTAACCTTTGATTGTAGCCCACACCAGAGGCAAACTAATCACTCCAAGTTCTCCCCAGCATTATTGCTTCAGCACAGGGCAGGAATGTGGTGCAGGGTGGATAAATCATTCACCACGATATCATCAGGGCTGCTGGGCTGCCACCTAATCCTAGTACAGGGGTACAGAATGTTACAAACCATGGCAATTAGCATTTGCAGGCACTGGGAAAGCTGCTTGAGTGATATACATGAGTTAAAAAAAAAAAAAAAGAAAAAAAGGGAGGAGGGAGAACAAGAGAAGCAGGGAGCTGAATGTTGGCAGGGAACTGCAGCCTTCCCCCGGGCAGGTGCCTCACCTGTGTGGTAGTTTGCTCTTATCTCTGCTGATCTAGACCATCTGCCAGGTCTTTTCCATCCCTGTGCTGGAGGCAGGGTTTGTTTGTGCCATAATGATGCCTTATAACGGAGAGTGCTGTGCACATATCCAGAAAATCCAAAAGGATCCAGAAAAAACACTGGAGACAGTTTAGAGCTCTGTATTAGAAAGTTTATTTTCTCTTTTGCTTTCCTTGCTGTCTGGGGTAGTTCTCTGGGGGTTTTGTATAATTTTAGCAGTGGCTCCAAGTTGCAAATCGAAGTTGGTTTGCTGGCTCAGACCAAAGCTGACAGTCCTTCCACAGGTAAAACTCACCCTGGCTCTTATGGGACTTGTCTGAGGTGACAGTGCTCAGGATTTCCTTGCTGGTTCTTTCTGGGCTGCTGTAATGAGCTCTGCTCTGTGAGAACCCCAAGCAAACAAATAAAATATTGCATTGACAACTCATTCTTTCCATAGAGTTCAACCAACCAAATAAAAAGACCCTCCCAAACCTCGTTTTCCCACTCTTGTTGGTCTCCTAATTGCTTTTCAAAGAGGGAGGTTTCCTCTCCTTCCCAGCTGACTCCTCTGGGCACCCCCTTTTCCTTGGCTCTCCTGCTGGCTGAGTGCTGAGCTATCTGCTCATCTGAACCAGCAGGAGCTGTTTGGAGCTTCTCAGACCTCCAGTGGTGCTTGCATCCCAACATAACTTTGGTCTTCCAGTGCTGAAACACAAGCAGAGACTGTTCTGGAAAGGACAGAGCTCTGCCTGCCCAAAGCCAGGGGCTGGGACAAGCCCTCAGCATCCATCCCTGCTGATTCCAAGAAGCAGCTTTGGACTGCTCTGGTGAGAAAAGCTGTCTCTGCTGCCCTGGGGCTGGCAGGGATCTGGAGTCCTAGTCCCCAGCTGCCAGTCCTAGTTCCCAAAGAGAGGGACTTTGGTCCCATGGACAATAAGAGCAGGATATTCTGTGTGTCCCTGTCAATGTGACCTTGGAGCAATGGGACTGGAGGGTGGAGTTCCCAAACTGTGTGGCAAGTGGCTCCAGTCCTGAAGGGATCCAAAACCCTCCAGTGTGCTCATGAGCAAAATGAGGAGGAATGTGTAGCTACTGGCTTGCTTCTAGGACGCTGCAGTCCCTAAGTCTAGCCTAAACCCATTGCCAGAGCAATGAAAGAGCAGGGATGAGTTTGAGGGAGTGCAAAAGAACATGAGCTCACCCTGGAGGTCTTAAGCTGCCAAGCTTTTCCTGAAAAGGGAGCTGACTCCATGCAGACAGAACACAAGGACTCAAATGTCCCCAATAGGAAAGTTTCTATTAAAAAACCCAAATCCAGACATGTGCTTTTTTTTATTAATGAGAAAATTCTTCTGTTGTTTATGAGATCAACCCTTTAAGGGGGGCAATGGGAGGAGAAGAAGAAAAGAAGCTGTTTGTTAGCAAAATGAAATCCAGACAAATATTTATAGCTACTTTCAAGTGGCTTGTTCTAACATGAGTCGACTATCCTTAATACCTTCCCTTTAGCACCATTAAGCATCTCACTGGCAGTCAGAACAAATTTATGAATGTCTTATAAAAGTCAACAAGCCGCAGGAAAAAAATAAATAAAAAAGAGCCTTATGCAAACAGTGCTTCATTGCAAGAACTCAAACAAAGAAGGTCACATTCATCATTTGCTCCCAGAGAGGGAAAGCCAAGGAGACGGATGGATGATGACACAAGACCTGGCTGAGTTTAAATCCCCACCTCACAGGAGTTTCTGGAGGTGCTGCCAGGGTGGCCACACACTCTTTGCAGGCTGCTCTCCTGTCCTGCCACATCTCACACGTTCCAGTGATTGCTGCTCTCCATCTGAGCTTTGGTGTGGCTGCTGGAGTCTGACCTGCAAAGCCACTCCAGGAGCTGAATTCCTGTCCAGTGCAGAGCCCACAGCTGGGCAATGGGCTCAATAAAACCAAGCGGGGGAAACTTCTATTGTTGGAGCCTGTCCATCAAATGGAGGGAAGGAGATCAGCATGGGGGAATTGAGGGGAAATAGGTGCTCAAATGTGATTTCAGTGTGACCTAAAGGAACACTCCTGCTGGATTAGGATATCATGTTCATTTTCTCTGCAGCTTTTAAGAGTTGATATAAAAAGTTTTGGTAGTTGCAAGTGCTGGTTCTCTATTGTATTCAAGCACTGTGATGTACAAAGTGGCAATTCATTGTTGGAGCTTGATGCAGGTAATGAGTCTTTTTATCAGTTCTAGAAAGCTCTGAAGGCAGAAGGGTGATTTCACCATGAAAATGCCATTCTTTCAGTGACAAAGGCACTTTTCATTCTTTCAGTGGTGACAAAGGGAGGACACCTGCATGGTGATCCCTAGAGGTTAAAGCTGGGCTGAGCAGGGGCTGGGGAGGAATAAAGTTCAGTCTAGAGTACTCCCAGTCAGGCACTGTACTGGGCAGACATTTGGGACTGGGCTCAGGAATGGGGCATGGGGATAAGCCTGGCTTTAAGGAAATGTTAAACCAGTGAAGAGATGGGGATTGTGGAAGGAATTCGACTTGGAGGATGAGAGACGGGGAAAGATTTTAGTCTGCACAGAGGATTGATAATCCTGGGTTAAACCTCGCACTGGAGAGTTTTTCTGCACATAGCTGGGGTTTTGGCTAAACAGTCATTCCAAAAGAAAATTCCTTTCTTGTGGCACCTGTGTTATTTCTGATGAATCCCTGAATTGTTTCTCAGCTCTCAAACCTGCACTCTATATCCCCTAGCTTTGGGAAATCTGATCAGATTTGGAACAGAGGGGGTTTGTATTTTTATCTTGCCACAATGGGGAAGCACATGTGTGCACACAGGTCCCACCCTGGCACAAAACCAACAAACACAGAGCTGCACTCCACTGAAACCAGAGCCAGGTCCCACCAGGTGATCAGTGCACCAAAGGGAGCTCATCCCTTTAGCCCCCAGAGCTGTGAAATTCATTGAATTTTGGATAAATGCAGATCACAGAGTGCACTAAATTACTGCTGTTCTTGCTCTCCTGAACCTTGCTCTCTCTCTTTGCTGTCATGCAAGGGATGCTGAGAATCTCTGCTCCTAAATATAGGTTGGAAAGTCACTGTTCCTTGATAGGATTAATGCTGCCTCCATGTCAAAAAACCTCAGAGGGAATGGGGCACAATTTGCTTGTGTCTATTCTGGTTTATGCAGGGTGATAACCCAGTGGAAAAGAAGCTGTTGCAGGACATTTGTCATTTTTACCTGTTAGCTCATTTTCCAGCTAAACTGGGAGGTCTGTGCCCATGAGAGAGCCTGCAAGTTCATGGGAAGGGGAGTGGGAAAAGCAACACACAAACTTTTCATCACTCACATAGAAAAGAACTAAAGGAACAAAAAAATCAAGTGAGGGAGGATGAAAGAGCCTCATGGTTTTGAACAGGTTTTTTAGGGTTAAAGCCTGCCTGCTGCAGAGTTAGACTTTCTCCTGCTCTGAACTCATGCAGAAGTTAAACAGTTCAAGAGTATTTGCTGTTGTAAATTGTTATCCAGAGCCCCAGTGCTTTTGGCTGGGCTTTATCTCTCATGCATGTCTTTTCCTTCAATATTTAAGGTAATTTTCCGCTTTCTGGCATGACCCAAACAAATAACAAACCCCTCAATAATTCCTTTAACCACTTGTTTTCTTTCAAACATTTTGTCTTGCTAAATTATTGAGTCGGCTGGAATGACCTTGATGTAAACAAATATTTTTGAACTCGTGTGAGGATCAAAGAGAAAAGAATGTGAAACAGAGGCTGGAATCTGGAAATGGTCCATGTGAGGTTGGCATCAGTCTTCCTTTTTTTTTTTCATTCATTATTTTTTTTTTTTGGGGATATGGAGCCCAGAGCAAATTTGCCCTGTTCAGAAATGAGGAAAAGTGACATTCAGGCAGCAGCACAATGGTTGCAGCACTGGCATTTATAAAAATTAGTCTGCTTTGTTTCGTGCTTTAGCATGATCATCATCAATATAAATCATAGATGGTGTGGAGTAAAGCCTCTGTTGTTTTCTGGTGGCTCTTTTGCTTGGATTCTATGACTGGACTGGAATTTTAGCTGGAAAAAGTTAAGCTAGCACTTAACTGCAGGCTAAGGTCTTTAAGAAAGTGTGATTTTTCTGTAGAAATTCTCTCAGATTTCTTTAAGAAACGAAGAAAGTGGGAGTTCAACATCACTAGGCTGTGCTTATGACTTTTACATTTTTTTTTTACTATTGCCAACTTTGAAACAAATGGATCAGCTGTTTGCCATTTCTAAAGGAAGCAGCCCAAACTGCATTTAAGAGCAAAGTTAGAACTTTGCTGCACTGCTCAGAAGAAATGAGGGGTGAGCTGTGCTGGCAGGAGCAGTTCTCCTTCACAGTTTTTCTGACTGCTGGCACTGGAATTGAGAGGAGGTTTTGTCATCTATTAAAAATGACATTTAGCTTTGCTTAAGGTGACTTAAAAGTCTAAAAAAAAATGCTCTGGAAATTTCATGTGCTGCTGTGTGAACTACAGAGAAAGAGAAGGCCTTTTCAGAAGCAGCCTCTGATTTTTGTGAACCTCCCCTTTGAAATGCCTGATCTCAAGTCCTTGAGCTGAGCTTGGGAGCATCTGCAGCTTTCCCTGGCTTAAGCTGGATAAGAAAGGTGATTATCTGTGGAAACCTGCTTTGTCCCTTAGGTTGGACACTCAGGATGAGAAGAAATATTTCAGCACCTGTCTGACTCACTTGCTCGTGTTATAGGGGCTCAGAGCTGAAATAACCCAACTTCCAAGTTTTATATTTTATATAAAATATAAAACTCCTGTATTTTATTTTGTAGCCTGCTCTTCCCTGTTGGTGGCTGGGAGGAACAAAAGGTTCCCTGGGGTCAAGGACAAGAGTGATTTTCTCTTTAAAAAGTTCCCCATATCCCCCTTGATGCTGAAATTAATAAAATCTCCACTGTAGCTGTCACATCTCTTTTACAGGTTTGTTAGGTTTCCAGTGAGTAAAAGGTTAAATACCTAAGAAGCTGATTTTCCAGGCTTTTAGTGGAATTAAACAGTAGATAGGAACTTACAGCTCCTGGAGAATCAGGTTTCCATAAAAACCTAACAGCAACAAACAAATAAAATTTGACTTTTTTTTTCCCCAGCCACACAATCTTTAAAATATTAACAGGGTTTTAAATTTTTTATTTGTACTAGTAATCATTTTTCCAGCTGTTGAGCTGATCAATACTTTCATTTTTCTTCACTCCCAGCCCATCAGACATTTTATTTCACTTTTTAACAAGAAGGAAGCTGCGTTGACTTCTTGGTCTTATTCCTAAAAATATATTTCTGAGTGCAATTAAAGGAGTCTTGTCATCAGTTCCTGGATTGCACAGAAGTCCTCTCTGATACTGCAGGGCAACATTTTGCAGGCATAAATATGGGAAAGAGACTGCTGCCATTGTGACAGAGCACAGAAATACTTCGTATTTATTTGTACATGCCAGCCCAGTTCTGACATCAGTGGCACCAGTGTAGATCTAAATCTTCTTGGGACATTGCAGTCCTGCTCTGTGGCGTAACACTGGGACAGAAAAACTCCCAGTAACTTTCCACTTGCCTCATGGAGACCCTCTGCTCACAAAAAAAAAAAACCTCTTCCTTGGAAAAATGGGCTTTTTTATTGTTTCTTTTGCTTTTTTATTGTTTCTCTTGCTTTTGTCAGGACAGGTGATGCCAGGGGTTGGGTGGAGCTCAGAGTAGGGAAAATGACATTCCTAGGACTCTCCAACTCGTATTAGACTCACTGCAAAAGAAACTTTGCTCTTTTTGAGGGATACAGGGAAGATCCCTGAGCATCCTCTCCTGGAGCTGGAGTGTGGGGACAAACCTGGAGCCTGGCCAGGATCGTGGTGCAGGGGAACTGAGCTCTGCCTGTGCTTCCAGAGCACAAATCCTCTGGAACGGAGCTGGATGTGCCCCTTGGGATGGCTGCTGAGGCCTCCTTGGGGTGGCCACTGAGGCCTCCTTGGGATGGCTGCTGAGGCCTCCTTGGGGTGGCCACTGAGGCCTCCTTGGGGTGGCCACTGAGGCCTCCTTGGGGTGGCCACTGAGGCCTCCTTGGGGTGGCTGCTGAGGCCTCTCTGGGGTGGCCACTGGGACCTCCTTGGAGTGGCCACTGAGGCCTTGGTGTTGCCGAGGGTTGGAGGGGAGGAGGAGAAGGAAGACTGGAGGTGGTGGCTGAGCACAGACATTGCCTCGTGGTCTCCAGAGCTTTGCCTGCAGCTCTGACACTTTTCCTGACACTCCTGTCATCTGCCTGGGGACATCTGACAGACCTGCCCTGATTTGTGGGACCAAACACTCAGCCAAGAGCATCAACTCAATCACTCCTGAGAGCATCAGCCACAACTTCAAAGGGGCAGATGAGGAAACCAATGTCTGCACTGCTGCTGGTAATTTTGGTCCTCTCTGGTTTCTAAAAGGAGGCGCAGAGGGGAAGTTGCACAATCTGGGAACTTGAATGGAAAATGAAGAGGATTCACAGAATCAGATAATTCTCCTGAGGGAAAAATAAACTCCCAAGGAAGAGAGTGGCTGGATATTTTGAGCACAGAGGTTCCCAGCAAATGGGCATCTCCCAGACCTGGCTGTGTGTGGCCTCTGCTGTGCTGTGCAGCTCAGGGTTTAGAGCATCCATCACTCATGGCCAGGGGGGCTGTGCAGTGGAACAATGTGCCTTTATCCCTTCCCTGGGTGAAGCTGGGATGGGTGGGTTGTACTGATGATTCCTGTCTTGATCTCAGCACTTTTGCTCATAAAGTGTCTTTCAGCTGCTGTGAGGGGATGAGGCAAAGCACAGCCAAGTGACACAAGCCCCAGAGCCACCCAGCCCTGCCTGCTGCCCTTCAGCTCCTGCTTATTGCACAGCAGGTTTAAAAATAAGCTGACTTTCACTGATCAGTGTCTGGGTTCCCTCTCTCCCTCCATCTCCATTAAGCTGGCAGTGGGTTCCTGGGCAGCATTCCCACATTCCTGGGAGGAGGCTGTTCTTCACACCTGCTGATGTTAAACACTTTGGGACCATGGTCCTGCAGATTCTCACTGTGCCCTAAAGGCTGGTGTGGGATGAGATCCTGCTCTCCTCTGTTTAGCTGCTCTACAGACTGGGCCTTGTGCTTGGACTGGTGCCCAAGCATTTTTACAAGTCCAGACTTTCACTCTGCCCCTGAGAGCTGCTAGGGTTTTTTCTCAGGATTTTGTTTATGTATGTCTCTCCCTGGCCTGGTTTTTAGGGGAGAGAAATGCACAGAAAAAGTGCTAAATGATCTTGATATATATGATAATTAGTTATTATTTGTGAATGGAAAATCAGTCTCTTACTTTGGCCTAATGTCCATCAACTTCCAAAGGTCATTTCAGGAGGGAATGTGTTATTATCTATTTCTAATCAGATTTTTGTTGCCTTCTCCTTTTACCTTAAATGCCAGAATTAGAATGTTTCATAATATGCAGTTGGAAAGAGAATTTGTTGTGTCCAGAATTTCTTGAGGAGTGACCTAACCAGATAATAGACACAGTTATCTGTAGAATTGCACTGTACACAGAGCAAACACAGCTTCAAAAACTGACAAAATTATTGCTACTACTCATATTTGTATTCTATGTATTACTTGCAAAATGCAGCTTATTCCTATTTGGGATGGAGTTCAGCTGATTTGTTTTCTATGTTGGTGTCAGAAAATGGAGTCTCCTTTGAACTTGAGGCTTGCAGGTGAAGGAGGATAAGCACAGGAATAATTTCTGTCCTGGTTTTGTACATTCATTCGAGCATCTTTGTACCTCTGGTTCTGTGACACATTTTGGGGTGGCACAAAATGTAAACTGAAAATCTGTGATGAACCCAAATGGAAACTTCATTGGAAGATAATAAGCAACAAGAGGTTTATTCTGTTGTTTTTTTTTTTTTTAATGTTTAGGGCCCACTCAAGGCACAAATAGTGGATGAATTCTGCCCATGACAAATCCCCAAAATGTAGCAAAAACAATTTATATGGAAGCTAAGGTAACTTAGATTTCCATAACTAAAACCATTTAATGTGAATTCCCCAATGTCAGAACCTAAAGGGTGAATAAGAACCTGGACAATAGACCCACATTACTTCTGCTTTAAAAACCAGGAAAAATTAAAGCAGTTTGAGCCCTGTCTCTTTCCTTACCTCTGCCTACTTTTCTGCTGGGCTGGTTCTCATGGCAGTGGAGCAATCCCAGCCACATGCCCATAACTCTCCTGCTAACTCTGCCTATTTAAGGTCCTGGTGCTAAGGAATATCAGTTTAATGTGTTCCTACAGCTTTGTTAAAAAGAGGATATTGTCCACAACACCAGTGGAAGTGGGCAGAACTGGTCCCAGTGGTTTTTGGAGGAAGGAATTTCCTCCATTTCTCCAACAATTTGCTGGGTTTGCCTGTGTGAAGTTTCCTAAACCTTCACAACAACTGTGACCACAGATTGGAGAATTCAAGCAGAGTTTTTGCAGGGAATTGCAATCTTTAGTGCTCAAGTCTGTGGGAAGGAACACAGACAGAGCTGTGCTGTGTCATCCCAGCAGAATTCCTGCAGCTCAGGTCTGATTTGGGTCACAGCATCCATGCAAGGAGAAATCCATATCACAGCAAGAACACAGGGATATTTCCCTTGATTGTGCCTTCACAGGGTGCAGCTGAGAAACTTTTTGAACCAGAGATTTGTTCTTCTTTTTCCCTCTGAGATCAGTGGCAGCTGTGGGCACTCAGTAATCTCTGAAGCCCAGGCTACTATATTTAAGTGCCTAAATATAGACACAGAGGCCTAGGAGCCCGTGGGTACCATTGAAGTGGACTGGAAACTTCCCATTTGCCTTTCTGGGGATTGGATCAGGCCCTATTTCAGGTAACTTTGAAAAAAAGAAAGTAAAATTGGATTAAGTGGCTTGTGCAAGATGGTTGAACAAATGGGACAAATGGCTGGCAAGGCTCAGGAGCTCTGGATGCCATTCCTGTGCTCCCACTGCCAAATTAAATTTGTTCTTGTAGAGAAAGAGCTCGTGCTGGTGAGCCTGTTGTAGAGGTGGAAAGGCATCTTAATTGCATCTTGAGAGGGAACAGAGCTGCAGGGGTATTTTGTGCTGCTCTTTGCAGCAGGGTCTGGAGAGCAGGAGCTCACAGGATGCTGCAGCCAGTTTCTGCCTGGTTAACAAAGTGATTGAGACACAACCTCCATCTGTTGGTCCAGGAAGGAGTCACTGTTTGCAGCCCTTCTGCTCAACCTGGAGTGCACACACGTATCTGGTTGCAGAATTTAGGATCTCTGAAACAATATTTAGAGAGGGGGAAGGCAGGGAATCAGGATTTGCTGTAATGGTAAATGGTATAATTTGGAGATTTCTCCTTTTCAGGGTACAGCTCCTAAACTGGTGGCAGGGAGATGAGCCAGCCTGGCAGGGAGCTGTGCCTCAAGCCTGTGTCAAGGCCAGATCCCTCTCCCTTTGAAGGCAGGGAGAGTTAAACCATTGACTTCCCTGCAGTTGGGTTAAGCCTGTAAATAGTTCCTGACACTTGCATATTATTAGCTGCTCTCATGGCCAGATCTAAGCATACTTGATGTCTGGAGGAATTTGACTTTGTATACAGCCAGACATTCCTCATTTCTCATTAGCTGGGTAAACACATGTGCAGAGAAGTTGGGTTTGTCCTCTCAACACAGTTGCTTCTTCCTGAGTGAGTGATGGATGGTCTTGTGGAAAATGTGTGAAATACAACGTTTCTGGAAAGAAATTCATAGTTTGTCTCACAATGAGCTTTGGCTGTGACAGCTGAGCAGGGGAGGCTCAGGCCAGGCATAGGTTGAAGTCTTTTGTGATGTGGGGCCTTTGGCATGTGGGGACAGCAAGTGGGGGTTCAACAGCTGGGAGGGGAATGGCAGGGAGCTGTCATCCATGGCTGTGGCAAAGGGCATGGGAGAGGCTTTGGAATACTGTCTGTAATTCTGATTATATTATTATGTTACTATATTAAACTTGCACAGGGCTATAGAGTGGTTTGTGTTGGAAGGGACCTTGAGTTTCACCCAGTTCCACCCCTGCCATGGGCAGGGACACCTTCCACTGGAGCAGGGTGCTCCAAACCCTGTCCAACTGGCCTTGAACACTTTCAGGCAACGTGTGCCAGGGCCTCACCACCCTCACAGGGAACAATTTCTTCCTGATATTTAACCTGTTGTCCCCCTCTGTCAGTGTGAACTCATCCCCCTTGTCCTGTCACTCCAGTTCCTACTGAAGTTCCCTCTCCCACTTCTTGTAGCACTTCAGGCACTGGAAGGGGCAGTGGAAGGGGCTCAATTTAACTTCTCTTCTCCAGCCTAACAGCCCCAACTTTCTCACCCTGTCTCCATAAGCTCCATCTCTTGCTTTTCTCCATCTTCTGCTCCCCAGCCCAATTTTATTCCCATCCTTTTCCAATCATGCACCAAGAGAGTTCCCTATGGATTTCTCAGGAGGAAAAGCAGCCAGCAGGTGCATTGGCACCTCACTCAAGTGAGTGCTGGAGGAACACCAAAAACTGGGGCTGGATCCACCTCAAAGGAGACTCTCAGGGTCTGAGGTGCCTGGGCTCTCTCTTCCTCAGTCACCACATTCCATTCCACCACCACATTCCATAACACAGTTGTGGAATGACCACAAGCCTTTGGGACTGGGTGATCCAGCTGCTCCTGAGGTGGGAGAGGGCTCAGTGCAGCTGGAACAGGACAGGGACGTGGCTTAGATAAGGCTGGACGCCTTCTTAGTTCTGCTGTGAGAGCTTCAAGTTGGGTTTATTACTTATTAAGAGCCTGTTCTGATCCTCATTTCAACGAGGCCAAGCTGCTGTGCCTCAGCCCTTGCAGTGCTCTTGTGGTTGTGTTCCTCTCATGAGAGCTGAATGAGTTGCATCCTGCCTGATATCTCAGGGCAAATTCCATGCAGAAGGCATTGGGCAGCCACACCCAGGGCCAGAATTTGCTCCAAATCACAAGGGGTTGGTTTTTCCCCCAATGCTCTGCATGCAAATGCAAACACAAAGCAATCCATTTTAATCTGCAGTTTCCCAGAACAAGGGTTTGGACCTGGATGTGTGGGCACAAAAATGAGTCTAAAATTAGACTTACCTAACCTTCAATCTTGATATCTAAGCATCCGTGGGAATGATCCCCAGGCCTGGAGTTATTGCCTGCTGAGAGCTGGGCTCTTTCCCTGTCTGAGGGTAGTGCTGTATTGTTCTCTGAAGGGCTGTGTGAGTCACATCTTATATGAGCTGTTTTATCACTGTAATTAATCTACATATTGAGGGGAAAAAAAGAAAATAAAAGAAGGGCATACAAAAGGATAAAGGCAAAACATATTAGGAGCCCCTGTAAAATCATGGAGCTCTCCATGTGATTTTTTTTTTTTTGGTTGAGAAATAAAACATTTCTAACTTCTTTCATTTAGGCTTCCACAGAAATGTCTCTCCCATATGTCAGTGGTGTAATCTACATGATGAACAAAGCTTTACAGATGGACTGGCTGATGCAAGGGATATTCTTTGATATTGACAATTACTGAGCTTTTGCTTCCTATGTTGCATAACTTCAGAAAAGTGCTGTAGTTCAGGGAGGTGAGAATTTCTTCCAGAATAATCAGTGGCACAAAGTAGCTGGAGGAAAGGGCAGACATTAAAAAGAGAGGCCCCTAACCAAAACCCTTTTTAGAATGTGTGGGCCCTTTTAAAAACAAATAAACAAACCCCACACTGATTTCATGCTTTACTTTTTGACCAATGTCCTCAAGTTAATGGGATTTTTCTCCCCACAGTTTATGCAATTGTAGGGCTCTTCTCACTGTCTTGGAACTTGTTTGTGCCCTTGGCTTCTGAAGTTTTTAAAACTTGTTTTAGGTTTTATTACAAATGCTTTTTTTAAACTAAAGGCCTTTTAGGAATGCAGGAAAATATTTGTTTTGAAGTCCAGCTTTCACCTTCGTTGCTTTCCTTGGCCAAAACTCACCACTTATTCAAATTCACAAAGTTCTAGGACTTCAGATTTTATTTCTGTAACCCTACTTGGTAGGTTAGAGATCAAATCCCTTCTGGATCCTCTCTCTGCCTTTCTCCAAAGATGCTTGGTGGTGATGTGGTTTTAAACCCTGCTTCAATCTCCTCTCCCAGTTATTGCTGGAGCAGGGAGGTGAAGTCAGAAAGGTTGAATTTACTATGACCGTGTGTCCAGGACTTGGGAAGGCTTTGTGGAAAACAACTGTCTAGTTTGTATGAAAGAGGACATTTTCTTTTGCTGTTTTATTGAGATGTGTCATCCCAGCCAAGAACCTGAAAGACATTAAAGTTGATGTGATTGTCACAAACATTGAGAGTTTCATTTTTTATTTTTTTTTAATGAACCAGCTACACTTTCAGAGAGCCTGAGGTAGAGCAGCAGCCCACAAGGAGCTATGAAGGTGACATTTTGGTTATCCAGGAACAACAGTAACATGCAAGAGCTCTCAGTTCTACGTGTGTGGGGAGAATATAAAATTTTATGAAGTGATGGTTTCCAATATAGTGAAAGATATCTCACTCTTGGCATGAAACTCAGACATCCACCCATCCAAAGCCTCTGCCTGAGGCCTCCCCAAGCTCACACTCTCCTCCTTTGTTCCCCAGAGCTGCCTGATTCCTGGGGCAGTCATTCTGTCCCCAGGGAGTGTCCAGCTGAAGGTGTCATCGTGTCCCTGGACCAGCAGAGCTGTGACACCATTGGCAGCTGTTTGCTGGCCAGATATATTTGCAATATTTGCATGGAGAAGGTGTGTTCCCTTCCCTAAGGATTGTACCTGTCCTCAGGGAGAGGAGTTTGCTCCTGATTCAGGTCAGCACCAAGCTGAAGACTTTGAGAGTTCTCTTCCATCTTCCCTCAGACTGATTTCAGGTGCTGCACCTGATCATCTCTCCCCTGCTGCCCTGCTTGCTGGGACTGTGACCTCTGAGTGCCTCTCTCTCTATTTCAGGCACATTGTCCTGCTATTTTTTGGCCAAGAGCCTGCTTTGCTGGCTGGAGCAGCTTCCCAGGGACTGGCAGGCAGCTGGGGGTTGAGCTGGGAATGGAGTCTGTGCTCTTGAATCCCTGAAATGCTCAGCCTTGCTGCTGCTTCCTTTGCTCTTCCAGAGGATCTCCAGAGCACCAACACTCTGCTGAAGCTGTAGCTGGAACCCTGGGTGCCACAAAGGAGATGCATCCATTTATTTTTGTCCTGTTAAAGAGGGCCACCTTTGGAAGTGATGCCTGTCCTCAGCTTCCAGGGAATCTGCCTGTTCCTCTCTATTTTAAAGTAAATTTGAAGCCAAATATGGCTCAGAATAACTGTATCTATCCATTCTTGAACTTGGATAAATATCTTATCACTGTCAAATGCTGTCACCTGCTTCAAGCAGCATTTGTGCTTTGATCAATATGAGATTTCCTTGGGGAAGGGGAGAGAGTGGTTCCACCTGAGATAATCCATGGCAGAAGGAGGGAAGTGAGCTCCTGGTTTATTGTTATTGGCTGGGTGTGACATGATGCAACTGCTGCATGATAGAAAATGTGGTTGCATTTGTAGACTGAATGATTCCTAGCTAAATTTCCATTCAGTTTTGCCCTTTCCTGCTCATTCATCACTGGTGCACAGGCCATAATTTCCTTCAGCATATTTTAATTCCAGGGCAGCAACTGGTTTGCTAAGAGAGGTTGATCTTTGAGATTTTACTGACCTTTCTGGGCTCACTAATACATAATAAAAACTCAATATCCAGATTCTATAAATTAACTGAAATTTGTTAAAGAATACACATAATGTTGTTATTTTCTCCATGACTGGATGAGTGTGTAGTGTTCCCAAAGTTAACGATGAGTGTGTAGCGTTCCTCAAGTTAAGATTGAGATTCCACTTGTTCTTTTTTTTTTTTTTCAAATCTCCCTCAGAGTAAAGCAACTTTTCTCTTGTGTTTAAATAAAGTTTCCTGTATTTCACTGTGCCCACTGCCCCTTGTGCATTCCCTGGATAACACTGGGAAGATCTCACTTTTTCTTCTTTTCTCTCTCTGTCAGGTATTTATCCACTAATATCTGTATTCCTGCAGTTATGCAATTTCCTGAAGCCTTCACTGTTCATTTAAAAATAGGATTTTTGCTTTCTCAGTCAGAGAAATGCCGTTTAGCATTTCTCCTCTGGGCACAGGCAGCAGGAGGAATGTGGCATTTGGATTAGAGATGATCTCCAGAGCTGTGCTCTCCCCTGCAGGAGGCTGCCTCCCTCTCTCCTCTACAAGGAGATAAGCACACCGATGGCACCCTGGTGTTATCACACCAGAATATTTAGCAAATGGCTTTTGTCCTCCTTGGACACGTGTCCCCAGTCCTTGGCATGAGGGGATGTCACCTGGGAGCTCCTGCTGAGACGTTGTCTCACCTACCCCTCCTTTTTGTCTTAGCCACCTTTCCTGCCTTATTATAACTCAGCGAGGGACACAGCAAATGTTGGCTTCCCTGGCTGCTTAGCACAGTGGCAACTCGTTAAAAAAAAAAAAAAAAATTAGTCCTAATTAAGGAGTTGTCCTCATGATTTGTGGTTTTGTATACTGGCAAGCAGGCCAAGGCTGTCTGATTTCATTTCTGTAAAAGAATGTAACTCCAGCTCCTTGCCAGTTTATACCATTCCCCATGCAGGGCAGTAGATAATTTCTCATGGTCCCAAAGCTTTCAACAATACTCTATTATGTTTCATGACTCATAAATGGGCTGGTGCCCATGGAAAGCCATGTGGCTCTGTGCAGGCAGCACAGCTCCCTGCAGTAGGTTTGAGCTGATTTCATAGCCTCCAGACCTAGCATGGTTTATTATTTTTATGACTTGCTCACTGTTCTCATTGTTGCTAAGACCATATTGCATCAGGGATAAAATTCAAGGCCCTGGTACAGAATGAAAAGCACAATTTGTGGAGCTGCCATTGGAGGCAGGAGAAAACAAGACCAAACAACAGGCTGAACTCAAGTCAGATCTAACAGCTCCCAGAGATTAGCAGCTCCTGTAAAGTGCAGGCAGCTGATAGATTTGATATTATCTGATATTATCTTCGCTGACAGAGCTGTGGGGATTATTCTTGGCTCACCTGTGTGCTCAGGGCTCTGCTGATGGACATTGCCCACCTTCACTCTTTTAAATCAGAATAAACCCGAGGGTTGGGAAAACAGGATAAATAATCCTGAGGCTCTCCTGCCACAGAGCTGAATCAAAGCAGCCAACTGTGACTTGCAGAATTCCTGCTCTCAGCCTGCTGAGTGTGTGCAAACACCAGGGAAGCCACAGCCCAGCCCTGCACACCTGAGTAAAGGCTGGGAGATTTTAGTGCTGTGTTTATCCTGCTTTTATTAATGCCCATGGAAAAAAAAAAAAAACAAAAAACAAACCAAAACTGCTGGCTGGCTTCTGTCCTCAGGATTTTTTAATCCTATTGTGATTTCCTGGGGTTTTGATTTGGCTGGCATGATCTCAGCAGCCTTGTGATATGGGGAGGGCTGGGGTGGATGGGGAGCCAAGAGGGGATCAGGGCAGGAGCGTTGAATGGAGTGGTTTTGTCTGCTGTTGTAAAGCTGTTTTGTAACACTCAGATAACTTCTTGAAACTGCTGCCAGGTACTCTTGCAAGCATATGACTGTGGAAATAGCTGCTTGAGTAATAAGAACAATAGAATTTGAAAAAAAATTATAATATTATTTTAAAAAAATTAGCTTGGGTAATAAAAACAAGTCAGTATTGCTTTATTTGCCAGTTAGATCTGTTTTCAGATTCTTATATTCCAGGCTAAGACAACATTTAGGTTGTAATAATACAAGCTGAGAGCTTATTTATTTTTTTTTTAATATAATAATCCCTTTCCTTCACATATTTGTCCAGTTCTTGTGGAACCATTTATTCAGTCTCTGATATCTGAATTTTTAAAAAAATTGCTTTCAGATTTAGCCTCAAAAGAACATCTAATAAAGCATTTTAAAATGCACCTTCTTATTGTAGTTGCTCCTTGTTATATAATTTCCCATTTACTATTTCTTTCTTCTCATTTAGCCAGGTAGGGAGTTTTTAATGTACATATTTACTTGAGGGGGCTGAATAGATTTGGTCTGGTGACAGAAAAGTATGTTCCAGAAACAGATCTGTTCCTTCAGCAGAGCTTCATCTGTTTAGCAATTTTTTTTTTTTTTTTTGGAAGGAGTCACAGAATTAACATTGGGAATGAAACAATCACTGGGCATTTGTACAGAGAGCAGGGACTGGAGTCAGGGAGCTTTGAGAAGCAAAGCATGTGTGGATCTGCTGGGATGCCTAATGATTCATTTAGTGCTGCCGTGCTTAATGATTCTAACGAGCAGATGTGGTAATGCTGCTGCCATCCTCACCGCCTCCCTCACCCCTCTTCCCCCTTGCTATTTCCAAGCAAATGAAAAGCCAGAATCCAAGCCTGGCTTAGGCAGGCCTGGCTGGCAGCAGGGCTCTGTGTTCAGCACCCTGGGCAAGATGCAGAGCCCAGGTGGGATCCAGGCTTCCCACAGCCTGGCCCACGCTTGTGGCTCCCATGGATTTCCCACGAGCTCCAAGAGGGAAAATTCCCTGAGCTGGGTCCACCGCACAGGGAGGATGCAGTGCCCAGCTGTAATTAAAAATGCCTTCCTATTAGTCCATGTGGCTGGAGCCAAAGGATCTGTGTGCTGATGCTGAGGGAGGCAGGGGCAGTAATTAATGAGCTTGATGAGCTTTTCCATTGCACAGAACCTGGTCCCATGACCCAAGAAAGCTTTTCTTGCAAGGCAAAGAGCAGATTTATTTATTAAAGCTCAAGGCAAAGGTACGGATAGGTAAAAGTTTTGGAAACAACCTAAAATCCTTGTAGTGCAGAGCAGCCCGGGGAACTGTTTACCCAATTTTCATGCAGAATGCCCTCCTTCCATCCCACCTCTGACCAACTCCAGACAGCCACCTGCCTAGACATGCTCCTTGGGGATTTTTCCCTCAATTCAAATGCAAATGCTATGCTGATCACTTGCTCCGGAGGTTGGAAGCTGCTCTGGAGCAGTTACATGAATGTTTTCCCCAGCAGCAGAAGCAATTTAGTTTTGCCCCCATGTTTGGCCACTTGCTCTTGGCACTGTCCCACGCAGTTCATTGCCCCCCAGTTGTGCTGAGGCAGCTCTTTGTGGAGACGTGAAATCATCCAAAATTAAAAAAAACCCAACCTGACTGCTGCTCAAAAGAATTTTCCCTGACCCAGTTTATCACAGAGCTCCACAACCAGTTGCATCAGCACCTGGAAACAGGAGGTAAACTGAGGTGTGGGGATGGGAACAGGAGACCTGGGTCAGTAGAAATTTCTCACATTTGATTTTTTGCTGGAAAAAGAAGCTGCATAAATACATCTCCAGGTTGTGGTTGTACAGTAGCAGACCTGTGCACTCAGAGGCAATAAATTGGTGTAGGTCAGGGTTGGGAATGCAGCTTTTCTATTGAACACAAGATGCAGAATCCATGCAGGATTAAGAAGCAACTGGAGGTGGCACTCAGTGCTCTGGTCTGGTGACAAGGTGGGGATTGGTCACAGGTTGGACTTCATCATCTTGGAGGTCTCAGCCGACCTCAGTGAACCTGGGACTGTTTTGCCACATTATTTCAGATTTATGCTGTAGCAGGAGGATGGAGAACACTTGACCTGGCAGAAGCCAGAAGGGTGCAGGCAGGTGGTGTTTGCCCTGGCATAAAGCCTGCTGGGACAAAGTTGATGTGTTGAAATCTTTTGAACAAATTGGAGCTGTCTTACCCCTTTGCTTCTTATCCATGTGGCATTTTCAGGCAGGATCCTGGTGGTTTTCCTAACCCGTGGCATGGATGTGTGGCTGCTTTTCCCTCATCACAGTTCTTTGCAGGAAGCTGTTCAGTTCCTGAGGGAGATGTTTCCTTCCTGGTTTGCAGTTGGGGTTGTCCTGTGCCTCCTGTGTCACCAAAATTGTGGCTCAGAGCACAAACACTTCTCCACACCCTTCCTTGGCTCCTCACAGAGGCTGCACAAGACCTTTAGATTTGCCCTTAAAACAGCAATGAGGATGCAAACAAGGTGCTTTCCTGGACACACAATCTTTTGGGATAAATCTGCCATTTCCTGCTGTCAGGATTTGGGATTCCTGAGGAAAGGGGAAGAGCAGGCATCTCCCCAAAGGCTGAAGCAGGTGAAAGATGTGGCTGTTTTTGCATCACTGAGGTGAAGCTGAGGCAGGAGGCAGATGGAAAATGGGAGTAATGTGGAGTTAATGCTCTTGACCAGTAACTTGTGTATTCATTTATCCAAAACACAGGGCTTTGCAACCCCTTCTTTGAGAATTGGCCCAGAAAGTCTGGTGCTTCTGATGTTTCACTCGGTGCTGTAGCTCCTGGCCTGGCTTCTGGCTGGCAGATGTGGACAGAAGGACAGACAGGTTTGGGTTTGATGCCCACCAGGAGCAGAGCTTCTCCCATGGGCTGCTGCTGAGGAGATGCAGAGCTGAGGGGCCAGACAGTGGCTGTCAGAGGGCAATTACTGTCAGAGAGCAGATTTGCAGATGTAATGAGTTAATGCCTAAACAAAATTAGTTAGAGCCTAGTTAAAGCAGCGTGCTGTGTCTGAGGAGTGGTAGAAGGCAATGCCTCTGGACATGCATTGAAAATGGATTTTTTTCTCCTGGAAAAGTGAGCTGCTGGCTCAGTACAAAGCGTGGTGATATTGAATAAATGTCAAAATCTGTGAAAACACAGGCCCAGAGGCTGTGTGCAGTGCACAGCTGGGGATTGTTTCCAAGCACAAGGGCTCCAAGTCTGAGCACATGAGGATATCTGTGCAAAAAGCTGATTAGGTGCATTTTCTGGAGAGGTCCCAGTGCTTGAAGAGGCAAGTCTGAGTGTGAGCCTAGCAAAGTGTCTTTAATGTTGAGATTTGGATACACAAGTCAACACACAATTACTTTTGTTTCCCTTTTCCTCTACTCTTTATTTTTTCATGATTAGCTGAAGGTACCTAGAGGATGCTTTGTTCTGCCATAACTCCCTTTCCCTCATTCAAACCAACTTAGTGTGCTTTCCTGGACAGCAACCAGGTCTATATTTGTGCCAGCACCCCAAGCTTGTGCTGACTTGTTCCATAGTGGCAAAAACTGCTAATGAGTGCAAATGTGTTCCTGGAAAACCCTTGGTGCTGGAGAGGCATCTCTGACTGGAATGATGCTCCTGGCTATGAAATAGCTGAACACCTGTTCCTTGCTCAGTGCAAAACCCCCTAAAAAACAACAAAGAACCATAAGACCCTCAGGAGCTCTGCTCCCTTTTTAATTTCTGGGTGCTCCCTGTCTGCAAGGCCTGCTGGTCAAACTCAGGTTTTTGGGTTTTTTGTGCCAATCACTCAAAATTGCCACATTCCTTTCTTCTCTCAGGAACAAACCCTGCTCTTCTGTTCTCACCTGTAAAGGGCTGTCAGGATACAGAAGATTGAGGGTTGGCCATTAAGAAACATTTCCTGCAAGACCCAGAAGGAGACAAACTGATATTTGGAAAGCTGTTTGGCTTGGGAACATGAGGGGTTTTGTTTAAAGGCTGATCTTTAACAACTTGAGTCCTGCCTAATTAAAACTGAGAACTGGGCTGTATTTATGGCTTAGATACATTTGTTATTTGCTTGGAGTGGGATTGTTCTGCAGTTTTATATCACAGCTGCCACCAGTGGTGGATGTATTCATACAGAGGAGCTGCTTGGCTTTTTCCAGCCCTGGAAGTGTCCTAGGCCAGGCTGGACAGGGCTTGGAGCCACCTGGGATAGTGGAAGGTGTCCCTGCCCATGGCAGAGGGTGGAATTTGGTGATCTCTAGGGTTCCTTCCAACCCAAACCAATGTCTGATTTGATGGGAATTTGTTCATCTTTATGGGAGCAGATCTGGGGTGGAAGAGAACAGGAGTAGGAAAAAGTATCCCTGAACAGCTTTATATTCATCTTTAAAACAAAAAACAGCAACAACAAAAATACCACATTCCACAACACCACCCCCCAAAAAACCAAACCAAAACCTCCCTGACCAACAATTGCAAAATTTCCAACCAAATAAAAAGCCCACCCCACTCACAGAGTCAGGTTTTCAGTTTGTGTTAACTGCTCTCACTGGGCAGTGGAGGAGCTGGCCTGTCCACACACAAAGTCACAGTTGGTTCTCCCTGTCTGCAGTTATTTTGCCATCTCTGTGGTGTTTTTTTAAATTATTATTATTTTTTAAATAGCACATGAGTTGCATCACCTCCAGCTTTGAAGGTTTTGCTGATAATCAGAATGGACTTCCATCTCTGTCTGAGTCCTGAAGGAGATGAAGATTAAAGGCTCTCCTGAGCACCAGAATCATTTGGCAGCCATGGTTCACCTCAGGGATCCCTAACTCCTCCAGGGCTGGGAACAAGCAGTTCTTGACTGTTTTCAAAATCCATCTCCACCAGGCACTTCATCATTTTGACTTTCTAATACATGTGTTCACAGAAATATATAGAACCATTTAATAGCTTCAAGCTGTTCTAGGTTGATCTACCCTGGTAGGTACTGGCAAAATCTGAACCTATTACTTCATGAGCTGTTGTTCAAGAGACCTGGATGGGTCAGAGGAGTGGAAATGGAAAATAGTTTTGTTGTTTTTCTTTTTCTTGGGTTCTGGTGTGAATTTGAATACCAGGCAGCCTGAATATTGCAAATTATGAGATGATTTAAGGTGTTTCAGATCAATTTCTAGGGAGCTGAAGAATCATATGGATTAGCTGTGTGGAGCAGGATGGAGGATTTTCCTTCTCTTATTCTGTCTTTGCCAGAAACAATTGATCAGAATGGTATTAGAGAGTAATGAAAAAGCAAGAGAAAAAGGAAAAGAGAGAACAGCTGTTTACAGTGATTAGTAATGGGGTGGAAGGCAGGCAGTGGTTCAGGATGTTTTCCCAGCCTGGAAAAGGTGCACAGTGTGGTCTTTTTGCAGCTCACTGTCAGAAAAAGGTGCCCCAAATGTGGCAGGGAGGGCAGGGGCTGGCACTGGGGTGGGGCTGCCCCTCTGAGGGTGTTTGGGGACAGTGGAGAGGGTGACAGTGACCCTGGTGCCAGCTCTGTGAAGGGATTTCAGTGCTGGGACCCCAAAGCAAAGCTCTGCTCCCCTCCAGGCTCTGAGCTGATGCTTCCAGCCTGGATTGCCACAGCCTGCAGCCAAAATCAGACTCTGCAGAGAGAGCACAATTCCTGGGTGAACCCAGCCTGTTGTAGTTGGGATGAGACAATCCCAAGCAACACACTCCATTTTCAGGAGGCTTCAAAATGTTTTTATGATAGCATGCATGTTTTTAATGCATTCTTACAAAGCTCATAAGTTTACACTTCACTCATTGGTCACAAGAGACAAACAAAGTGCTCCTTGGAACAGGCAGCTGCAGGTTTCTCTTATTTCTCCTTCTTTCTTTCTTGGTTTCTATGTCAATGACCTTGGTAGAGAATTCTTTCAGGGGTGAGCATGGCTCCTCTTACCAAACTTCTCTCTGGCTCACAGCAGTGGCTCTAAAACCTCTCCCACACCAGCCTGATGCAGCCACCTCTGAGGGAGAGCTTTGAGGGTGGCACCCAGGCACAAATAGTCAATATTTGTACCTTACAGCTTTAAACTGCTCCCAGTAGAGAATAATTATCTAATAGTTAACACACTCCAGCTTGGAAGTGGGAAGTCAAATCCTTTTTGCCTGCTGTTACCTTAGTTACCCTGTCTGTACATTTGGGATAAAATGAGAACCCCCTACAACAGACCTGGGGAGCTGTTGCAAGTGTTAATAAACGCTTGCACAGCTCTCCAAAGTTCTCTGATTAAAGTAATTCTGAACTTGTGAAGTGTTAAAGTCTTTTTGTAGGCTTGGCTGCAGTGAAAAGTGACTGGAATAGAAGAAGCTGAGTCCTGATTTTGAGAAACTATTGCAAGCAGAATTTGAAAGAGGATGGTTACATGTTAAGCTGTAAAAAATCAGAGATTTTATATATAGAGAGAAAGGCAGATCTTGTGATATTGACATAATAATCAATTTTTTCCCCATTTTGCCAAGCCAAACCACCCTATTTTCTAGAAATTCTGAGAAATACTCTTTTATCTTCTATTTAAAATGTGCTTTAATTATTATTACCCTTTACAGACCATCAGAAGTCCAGACAGAGATGTCTCCCATAGCAGCTGTTCAAGAGACTTACAGGGAGAAGAATTCACAATTAGTTCACATAATCTCAGAATTAGACCCAGAACACCCTTTGCCTGCCCTGCTTGTCTCTTTTTTTAAAATTTTATGTGAAAAACTCCAAGCTAGGCAGTGACTGTTAGCTCCCTGTGGATGTTTAGTATCCTGAGAGCCTCACTCTTGGCTTTTTGATGGCGCTGTGTTAAAAATGTTTAATAATAATAATAACAGCAGCAGCAGCTCCCAGTGTTAAAGGTAAGGCAAGAAGATTTGAAGTTTCTGGTCTATAACTGGCTTTTATCCTGCTCTGCAGTAACCAGGGGCAGCAGAGCCTCCAGGCCAAGCTGCAGCATCAGTTACACCCAGAGAGCTTCAGACAGTCAGGGACAGGAGACTGGATGATGTAGGTCTAATATCACCAAAAATGGAGAAAACCAAAGCCAGACAGCTGATTTTTATAATCCTATATCTATATCTAATATACCTATATCTATATATCTATATCTATCTATCTATGTGTATATATATTTTTATTATTTTTTACGGAGGGCTTGGATGTAATAAATCCTTAGCAGGCTGTTTAGAAAAGGCCAGGGCAAGTGCCAGACTTGGGAGGATGGGTGTGGGCAGGGCTGTGGAGGGAACAGAGTGGCCTGTCTGAGCTGGCCAGGCAGACTCCTGCAATTACATCTGAGAGAGGAGCTGCCCACGTCAGTGAAAAATGAAGAGTATTTCTGTCACCCATGGCTTGGTGCACAAATCAAAGAGAGGAAGCTCACTTAGCACTACATGCAAGAAACCCCAAAGCCTGGTGTGTTCCAAGAAGCTCAAATATACCCTGTCCTGACTGCTGGGAAGGGAAGCAAACATCTTGGGTGGTTTGCACATCATGCCAGGGCTGCCAAGCAAAGCCAGGGCTACTCCCTGCCACGTGGAGAGGAGAATTATCAGGGGGAAAAAAATCTAGGAGGGCTTTTTAGCTGGGCTGATGGTGATGGGAATGCTGGTGTCAAACTGGAGGGGAGCTTAAATCCCAAATTGTGTGATGGGGCACATGTGGTTAAATACAGAGGAGCCTTGGGAAGCTCAGCCCTAACTCCTGCTGGCAAAAAGACACCCTATAAAAGGTGTTGTTGTCCCTTCAGGGTGTCCTTTCAAATCAAAAGATGTCCTAAAAACACCCTAAGAGCTTTCTAGGGCTTCCCAAATGAACCCCTGCCCCAGGAATTTCACCTTTCTGCAGCAGCCTCCTGGGAATTGCCTTGAATTGGTTCAGTTCTGAAGGACAAAAGCAATTAGTGATGCTTTTGTCCAAGTATCCTGCAGATCAGGTTAATGACATGCAAAAATGCTGTTGAGAGCTAAGGTTTGCTTGTACATACAATTTCATTGATTTACAAAACAGTTTCATTTTTCTTAAGCAATTGTCAACATTCTTAAATAGATGGAGAGTACTTATAAATTGTAGTTCTGTCAGCTCCTTACTGACATCAGCTAATCTTGAGGCTCAGTTGAAAAATAGGGCACAAGAAGACTGAAGTGAGTAATGAGATTCCAGACTGATTTATTTTAAAAGTGTATTTATTTAATTTAAAAAGTTTATAAGGTACATAAGCATAAATGTTGATTGTACATCAAATATCTTTAAATGCAAACACATAGTCTCTAAGGGAAGATGAGAAAGAGAATAAATCCAAGATTTCCTGGTCTATGGAATTATCTTCTAAGGAAAGTAGAGAACTTCCCCATGATACTAAAATGAAGTGGGAAAAAAAAAAAAAAAGGCAAAAATGCTCTGACATACTTCAGTGGAATAATGCAGTGAGAGAGATAAGTCAGTGATTCCCAAGATATCCATGGATAGTTTCCATCATGAACAACTTTAGCCAATAAAGCAACTTTTGAGCTTGGATGAAGGGTGAAGTTTTGAAACCCTGAGTCTGTGGGGTGTGATTCACCTGCCCAAATACAGAGATCTCCATCTGTGCTCGTCTAGACTGCCTTTACAGTCAGCACAGAGCAAACAGGCATTTCTAGGGCATGATTTGCCTTTTCCTAAAATAGTCATCTGGGATATGTCAGGCAACTGCTTGGAGACAGAAGTCCAAAGATGACTTAGCAGTATGGAAATCTGTGAGGCAGAAAATCGTGTTCTGCAATTCAGAGCTCGCTTCTGAATGCTGAGGTGGTTTTTTTTTTTTGGTTTTTTTTTTTTTTTTTTTCCAAGACCTACGTGGAGAGCCATAAAACACGAGGTTTCAGAACCACAACCTGACCTGAACCACAAGCCCTGGCTGAGGATCCATCCCAGGGAAGCTGTTCCCTGCAGGTCTGAGCTGGGAATGGGACTGGGATGGGACCTATGGTGCAGCTGGCCCATCTCAAACCATTTGGAAAAATTCCTTCTTGGAGAATAATTGGGTTTTCAGCGATTGCTTTGCGGCTGGTTTTTAATCCTTCCTTCCCACAGAAAGTGTAATCCCAGCAATCTCGGAGGAGTCTGTCGGAATCAGCCAGAGGAGGGCACTTTTGAGCTTTGGGAGCTCAAAAGTGAGCTCTGGGCCATGGGGCCGAAGGTGCTGCGTGTCCCATTTGTTTTATTTGCTGGTCACATCCCTAAAATCCTCCAGCAGCAGGCTGGGCTCGGTGTCTGTGCCCTGGCACGGGCTGTGGTGGCTCCCATCCCTTCCAGGCTCCCTTCTCTTGGTCGCCAGTTGTGGTTGTGTCTGTCAGGAGGTGGCAAAGAGCCAGTGGTTCCTCTTTGAGAGGTGAGAGAATCCCAGGGTCATTGGGCTTGGAAAAGACGTCCAAGACCACTGAGTCCCACCTGTGTCCCATCCCCACCTTTTCCCCAACCCAGAGCACTCAGTGCCACCTCCAGGGATGGGCTCTCCAACCCTCCCTGGGCAGTTCCAGTGCCTGAGCCCCCTTTCCATGGGGAAATTCCTGCTGCTGTCCACCCTGAGCCTGCCCTGAGCCCCCTTTCCATGGGGAAATTCCTGCTGATATCCACCCTGAGCCTGCCCTGAGCACCCTTTCCATGGGGAAATTCCTGCTGCTGTCCACCCTGAGCCTGCCCTGAACCCCCTTTCCATGGGGAAATTCCTGCTGTGCCCACCCTGAGCCTGCCCTGAGCCCCCTTTCCATGGGGAAATTCCTGCTGGTGCCCACCCTGAGCCTGCCCTGAGCCCCCTTTCCATGGGGAAATTCCTGCTGGTGTCCACCCTGAGCCTGCCCTGGCCCAGCCTGAGGCCGTTCCCTCTCATCCTGGATGCCCACCTGGCTGTCCCCTCCTGTCAGGAGTTGTGCAGAGCCACAGGGGCCCCCCTGAGCCTCCTTTTCTCCAGGCTGAGCCCCTGCCCAGCTCCCTCAGCCTCTCCTGGTGCTCCAATCCCTTCCCCAGCTCTGTTCCCTTCCCTGCAGACAACCCCGGTGTCCATCTTGCTGTGCCGAGCCCAGAGCTGGACACAGCCCTCAAGGGGCCTCGCCTGTGACAAACAGAGAGGGACAATCACTGCCCAAGTCCTGCTGGCCACACTATTTTTGATGCAGACCATTGTTCTCCTTGCCCAGCTGGGCACACTGAGCGATCTGTGCTGCAGAGTTTGGGTGTGGATGAAGGTGCTGATGCCCCACTTCCAGGCTCTGGGAGCCAGGAGCTTTTCCTTCAGGAGATGGCTGAGCCAGCTGATCCCTGAGATTCTCCTGTGCTGGTGGAGTGAAAAGGGCACAGCCTGGAGGGTTGGGGCTGCCACACCTCTGACTTTTCAGTTTTAGCCACCCTGGGGTCAAGCTGATGGCCTGTGCTGGGTGACGTCCAGCTGTGTCTGGAGGCCCAAGACAGGACATGGATTCTTCCCTGGCACTCAGCCCCAGGGCCAGAGGTCATGTACACATCACCAGGATGGTGATACCCATTGCCTCGTGGTGGTTTGCAAGTGTGGGAGTGCTTGGCTTCCTTTGGGATGCTCCTGCCTTGGAAAGGCCAGGCCTGCAGGCTGTGTGAAGTCGGAGATGGGCTCAGCAGCCACTCCTGCAGAGAAGTATTTTCAGGGAAAGTATTTAAAACACGAGCAGCAGGGAGTGGGGTGGAAATCTCAGGGAAAGTGAGATCCGTAGGTTTTGTGCATATGTTGGCTTTAAAGAGTGGGGGACCCCTGCTGAGCTTCTTGGCTCGGGGAGCCAGGCCAAGGAGGACATCAGCAGATGGGTTCATTACCGAGGCATTCTCATTATCACCCTCAGGGCCAGCCCCTGTGTCCTCCTGGTGGGAGCATGGGAAGGAACACCGTGTTCCCAGCCCGGGGGAAGTGCTTGCCTGTGGGACAAAAAAAAAGCCACGGTGCCTGAGCACACCACACAGGTTCACGTGAGGAGCTGCTGGTCCTAAAGCCTCTCCCTTGCCTCAGGCTGAAGATGTAAAATTCAAACGCACCATTAAGGAGCACTAAGTGCCAGTGGGAATCTGGTTTATCTCAGAGGAGGCTCCCCTGGCGTGACCCTGTCAGGGCATTAATTCCAGTTCCATTAATTCCAGTGGAGCTCACTGGAGCTTGTGCAGAGACAGCAGCAGCAGACAGAACTTGAGCACACTGAGTAAATCTTGGTGAATCCAGCATGAAGGTATTCCCTACTGAAAATGGAGTCATGCCTCAAATTTGTTCTGACTTAGCTTGTAATGGTAGTTCTCTGAAAGCAGGGAAATGGTAATTTTTCAGCACTCAGGCTCCTTTAAAACTTCATTTGCAGGAATAGAGGTATTCAGTTAAACTGATAGCACTGCAGCTCTTCCCAGGGAATTGTTAGGTTTTGTGCAGGCTCTTATCTTTCCCAGAAGTTGTGATTTGCAAACAAATAAATCCACGTAAGGCTTTGCATCCCTTGCTCAGGCTGTCATGGCTGCATTGGTGCAAAAAATTGTTTTTTTCAGCCAGTGTTATTCTCACTTTTTCCCTCCAAGTGAGTGTGTGACTGTGGATTTGTGGAGAAATTTGCTCTCAAATCGGAATGGAGAAAGGTCCCAAAGTGGGTTCTAGACCTGGTCAGGATTTTGAGCTGGGATTTGGTGGAGCCAACCCCTTTCTGCCCGACACCACCTTATAAGCTGTGGAGAACTTGTGTGCTGGACTTGGAAGTGTGCAGACTGGAATTTCTATCACCTCTTTCCCAATTATCATTGTTTATGCATGAAGCCACCTGTTTTCTTGGGACCTTGCCACAGTGAAGTTTTTCTTTTTTTCCACATTCCCAAGAGAAGTAGAAGACAGATTAAAAAAAAAAAAAAAAAAAGAAAGCAGGCGTTTTAACTTGTATGAAGAAAAAGCAAATATGTATTGCAACAGACCTGGAAGGGCCAGAATGGACTGAATGTTCCTAAACCTTTATGGTAATTTGCTCCAGTAATTTCCATCATAATTAAGAAGCTGATAGTGAAGCCATTATTGCAATGAGTCAGGCCTGCAAGATCTGCTTCCACAGCAGCCATAGCTGCAGGCTGCCCATATCCTGAATTTAAATGTTATTAGTTTAGAAGTGGTTACTAGAAATATATCTCTTAAATGGAAAGTTTAGAGCAATCCAGATATAGGAAGCTGATAATGAAACCCAGCTGCAGGGAAATGAGGAGGTTTTATGCACACCTTGTCTCTGCATCCACCTTTGCCTCCAGAAATACGACAGAGTAATTGTGAGGGATTTTAATTTTTTTTAGGATGCTGTGTCCTGGCTATTTCCCTGCTGCTGGCTCTGCCCTTCCTCTGGTGTGGATGTGAGAAAGAAAATCAATCCAGCTTGGTGAAGGCAGATGTAGCAAAGATCACTCTTGATTTTTCTTCTTATCTGTCCAATCAATGTTCTTCATCTCCTGCCCGTGCTGACTGCCATGAAAACTGTTGGACATTGAGTGGTTCTAAAAAGCAAATTGTGTTACTCAGGTGCCAAAATAGGAAAGTGAATTGTACATGTTTTCCCTCTGAGTGTTGTGGAGCTGTTATTAATGATAGATGGTTGATACAAACAAATTTCAGCCCTGGAATTTTTCTTGCAAATTTGCTGGTCATCATTTGTGCTCCATGATAAAATGACTGAGACGTTTGGAGGTTTTTTAAAATTTTTTTTTAAGTGAGAGAATAGGAAATACAGAATAATGGTGAATCTGGTTTAATTATCAGCTCCCTCTGTGCCTCACAGATTGAGTTCCTGGTAAGAAGGGTGGCAATTACCCTGTGAACCTCCACTGCAGGAATGCTCAGGACCAGCAAGATCACAGGGAGCAAGGACACATCTGGAATTTGGATGGTGCTCAAAATTTACAACACTGGATCTTCCAACCTTCCTTCTCTGCAAGACACTGATTAATTCCTCCTCCCTGGGGCAGGTGTTTGCCAGATTTGTTGTGGGATGTGCCCCATGTGGAGCAGGGAATCTTCCAACCTTTTTTCCAGAGTGATCACCAGGGAAAAACTGAAGGAGCAGCGTTGAGCTGATGCCTTCCAAAACCACAGGATATCTTCCACCAATCTTGCTACCACATAAGTGCCTGGCTTTCTGCTGGGTCATTTTATATTATCTTTAAAAATATTTAAACTTTTCAATCCATACCAAAAAGGGACAAAAAATGGCTCCAGAAAAGGTCAGGCTCCTAATAAGATCTACACCCAGTTGCTTCTTTTACTACCAGCCAGATACTAAATCCTGGTTTATGGATTGAGTCCCATTTCCAAAAGGAACTTGAGCAGGACAGCCTGGCACACTCTGGGTGTTCCTGGGAGTGAGGTGGCTTTGAAGGCTCCTGTCCTTTGGGCAGGAGCGGTTCTGTTTGCCCCTGGAACCTCACCAGAATTTCTGTGAGTGCTCTTTGAGCCCCATCCCTATGTTGGTGCTGCATTTACCGTGCAAGGTAAGCAGAATTCTGCCTGCACCCCAGTGCATGCAGCACATGGTGGCATTTCCTGCCCTGGCCTCGCTGCAGATTCTCCTCTGCACGTCAGGATTTGCAGTCCTGGCACGTGCTGCCCGTGGGAGTGCTCCCTGCAGCACACCCATCCCTCCTGGCATGCTCAGCCTCAAATATCTCCTTTGCATGGCTGGGGAAGAGCACAGAAGTGTAATCACTTGCTGGGAGAGCAAATGCAAGATTTTATAAAAAGCTTTAGCAGGATGACTCAGGAACAAGAATTACTGCGTGCTGTCTAGTAAGAATTCTGAAGCTCTCTCTTATAACTGAGGTTTTTTTCCATTTTATGACTTACCAAAAGCCAAGGTTGACCTATTAGCTCACATTATGACTAAGGTATCAGCCACAGGATTATGCAGCAGTAGAGTTTAATGTTAGTCTTGAAGCTGAGCCCAAGCAAAGTCAACGTTACGATCTGAGCTAACTGTGACTGTAGAACAGCAAGAAATCATTTAAGGACACTCACTTTCACAGCTTTAGGTTGGTTCCTGGGGACATGAATGAACTGGAAATCTCAACTTTCCCTTCCTTTGGGAACTGAAATTCTAGGTGAAAAGAATGTCCAAATAATTGCAAAAGTCTTTCATGAAAGAATTATCAGATAACTTACAACCAGACTTGTGCTTCTGGTAAAATTTTCAGCTTTGTTTAGCTGATCTGAGAATTCAGAAGAAAGGCCTTGATTTTAAATTAAGCAGGCAGGATAAAAAAATCCCAAATAACTCAGAACTGAAATCAAGTTAAAAACAAGATGTTTAGCTCACATGTTTGGTTGTGGGGGTTTTTTTTTGTTTTGTTTGGTTTGGATTTTTTTGTTTTGCTTTTTCTTTTTTTTTTTTTTTTCTCTTTTCCCCAATTCGGGATGTATCTTTTTCAATGGAAACAATTTGCTAGAATTAATATAGAATTGTGGAATGGCCTGGGTGGGAAGGGACCTTAAAGATCATCTTGTTCTACCCCATGGGCAGGGACACCTTCCTCTGTCCCAGGCTGCTCCAAGCCCTGTCCTGCCTGGTCTTGGGCACTTCCAGGGACCCAGGGGCAGCCACAGCTGCTCTGGGCACCCTGAGCCAGGGCCTCACCATCCTCACAGGGAAGAATTTTCTCCTAATATCCAATCTAAACCTACTTATTTTCAGTTTGGAGCCTTGTCCTCTCACTCTAGGCTCTTATAAATAGTCTCTCTCCATTTTTCCTGTAGTTCCTCCAGGCACTGGAAGGAATTTACATCCAGCCAACCTGCTGCTGCTGGTTTTATTTTCCTTCCCCTGAAAGATTTTGCCCAGTTCTGTTCCCAATCAGCGGCAGAGACCCCTGCCCTCATTCACAGGAGCTGGGCTCTCTTAGGAGAGCACTTTTCTGCATAGCCTCCTTCAACCAAGACCCAAAGTGAAGGGCGTGGGGAGATTTAGAGGATTGACCCCAGGAATGGCAGGTTGGAGCCGTGGCTTGGGGAGCAATGGGAGGTCTGGCTCCCAGGAGCTGCTGGAGGAACAAAAAGTTCCTCCTGTCCCTGGCATGGGCTGAGCCACGGCTGCGGGTGAGCTCCTAACCCAGCACAGGATGTCTGTGGGATGGGAGGGAGGTTTTTTGGAAAAGAACTTTGAGCACTTCTGCAGGAAAACGTTCTGCAAACAACTGTGTTTAATCTCGGTCTCTGCTCAGATGTGGGTGCTCGTGGTTTGCAAAGTTTGTTCAAGAAGGGGTCAGCAGGGTAACTCCAGCATGATGGACACTAGAGATGTCTTACTCCTTTACAGAAAAAAAGATTTGAACAGGGCAGGACATCTCTGAGCTGCCAGTGGAGTGAACTCTGAGCACTGCCTGGCCCCAGCCTGCGGTGGCTTCAGTTACAATAAATGTGTGTATTTTATGCTCCCAGTAATTACCTCATTAGGGGCACTTTGAAAGCAGATAGTGCTTGATCTTTTGGTTGAAAAGTTGTCCAAATGTGGAAACTAAAAGGAGAGAGAACAGAAGGAATTCTTTAGAGCTCACATCTTGTATAATGTGGGGACTGAGAAAACAGACCTCGGCTCAATAGGTTCTGACTCTCCTTTATGTTTATGCCACTTCAAGCAGGATCAGAGAGGATCAACTAAGAAATTCTGTGCATAGAAACTTTTGGAGTTCTATTTTCCCCCTTTATCTTGTCATGCCATATATAAAACATTTGTTAAAAACCTGAGGAGCTCTTGAGACCCCTCCACTTAAAATTATTGCAAAAACAAATCTTGCAGGATTTGCCCCATCTGCAAGGTCCCAGCCTGGAGACACTATTTGTGAGAAATAACTACATGGGATAAAGAGAACTGTTTTGATTAGGGTTGGGTAAGAAATTGTAGCAGTCACTGCTAAAAATCTTGGGGTGAGAAATGTTCTGAGAAGGAGAGGACCAAGGAACAGCAGAGAAGGTGGCAAAAGGTAGGATAGCAAGAAGAGGAATGAGGGAAGGGTTATTGAAGTGTTTTATTCATTTAAAAGAGACCCCAAAACCAACAAATACACAAAAAAGGCTTCTAGTTGGGCCAGCTCCAGGGATCTGCAGTCTCATAGGTGACTCCAGGAGAAGACACACTCCTTGCTTTACTTGGAATGGAGGGGAGACAAATGATGAGAGAGAAAAATCCACACAGAGTGATAGGAAAAAAAAAGCAACCCTCAGCATGGAAGAGCTGTGCTGGGAAAAATGTGAGCAACTCATGAGGATGTTGCTGTTATTTGTTCCAGTACTTAATATTCTAGACAAAGAGGGCTGTTCTCTGAATTTCTTCGTATGACCTTATTGTGTATTTGGATGTATTTGCTGCTGACCTGGAGTTTTGGATGGGCATTGGCTGGAAAATTTTTCCTTACAGAGATTGTTTTCTCGTTTCATAATAGGAGAAGTTTAACCCTTCTAGGAAAGGACAGCTGGGGCCTTGTTTCTCTGACATTGCCAATAATAACAATTACTGGTTCCTTGTCCAAACATTCTTTCAACATGAATGACACTTTGTACAGAATGTATTTCTTCCAGAAATATTTAAATTGTTTTCTAAATGCAGTGGAAATTTTGATATTGATTTAATGGTTGTGGTATCAGGCCCTTGAGGGGAAAATGCAGTATGTTCTCCTTTGTTTTCTATTCATTTTCTTTCTCTTATTATCTTAATTTCAGAGGCCATTTCCTGTGCAAGGATGGAGTTGCTGTCCTGTCCTCAGAACCTCTGGTGGCCTTCCCTCATTCCGACACGTGAGTACATTTACTTTATTTGGCACATTTATACAAATAAGTGAAGCAAATTCGTCTGTGCTGGTGGCAAATAGAGACAAGGAGACCTCTTGTGACAGAAATAGGTGATGGAGTGGCAGATGCCAGGTCACTCTTCATATCATAAACAATTCTGGCTAATGTTGTTTGCATTTCTGCTTGTTTGTAAACCTAAATGGGAGAGATGAACCCACACCACAACGCCAAATCCTCATGTTTTGGTCACCTCATGATGTTGGCAGGTGTTGGATCTGGTGCTGTTGGAGAAACAAAGTCTGGAGATGTCAAGATATCTTAGATGTCACTTTACCTCAAGAAATCTGCCAGCTTTGCAGGACTTGGGGAAGACTGGGCTGTAAAGAGGATGTATTTAAACAGGGAATCAGGGCTGTTAAAATGTTTGCTGCTGAAATTCCATGATCAGTAAAGCCTGGTGAGGCTGCAGCTCTATGCTGTGGTTAAAATATATCCACAATCAAATATCTTCCCCTTGGGCAGGTCTGTGGTATGTGGGACATGCTCATGTGGCACAAGGTCTGCTGCTGCTCAGCACAGAGCAGCTGAGGCATTAACAAGAGTTCTATAAATAAGGCCAAAAGAGATAACAATACATGAGTTTTCCTACTCTGTCACTAGCAGAGATAAGTTTGCAGCCAGCCAGGTGCTGGCTGAACACACAAACCTTGGAATATTGCACTCACGAGCTGGTGTGTGCAGAGGGAGCATCTGGGACCATCCTTGGAGAGGCCCTGGCCTTTCCCAGGAATTCCTCCTCCTGCTCATCACAGCAAATTCCAAGTGCAGCAGAAAGACAGAGTCATGCCTCAGACCTTTCCAGATCCTATAGGAAGCAGCCAGGACCATGGACCACATCCATATGTTGTCAGAGCTGGCTAAACCCTCTCGCAGTCAGAGCTGCAAGCTGAATAACTGGAGCCTTGCATCAGATTTGGAAAACAAACTGTTCTGTTTCATACCCCATCCTCAGCATGGGGAGCAGGGATAACACTTCAGCTGGCAGCACTGGCCATGAGGTTTTACAGAATGCAGCTCATTCTTCCATGACTCTCAGCCCTGGGGTGTTGACAGCAAGAGACTTGAAGTGGGCCAAGGAAATTGATGCTGGATGCGAGTCAGGTACAAGGCTGAATTCAGCTTGGATTTAGTGTTATTGAAATACCACAGGTGGTTTCTGTTAGGGTTTGGCCTCATGTGGCAGGACTGAAGTCAGGTCAGCTGTTCAGTGAGATCCAGCCTTGAATTCTCATGAGCATGGGGAGTTGAGTGAGATTTCAGTCACACCTGGAGCACAAGATTGTCCCTTTCCTGTTTGGGTGTGAACTTGGGACCAGAAATGGCAGGGCCCTGAAGTGTACACAGAAACCAGAGTGGGCTTGTGTGAACACAGGTTTTAGTTTTCTTTAGCTTAACTGGGATTTGCACCAGTGAGCTGTGACACGGGGCTGGGGTGCCTGGGAGTTGACCCTTTCCCTTGTTAATCCATGGTTGTTTTATCAGCTTCCAATTGGTCACAGGGGAACCTCAAGGTGTGTTTGCAGAAAAATCTGTGGGAGGTTTGAGCCTGGTGAGAAACCACAGCAGCTCCTCATGGCCTAAGCTGTGTCCATGAGTGTGTTGAGGCTGAGCCACTGGGAGGGAGAAGCCTTCCATCTCCAGGATCTGGTTTATCCCGTGGTTTTTTGGACCTCGCAATGCTCGCGGATGTTCTGACATTGAAAAATACCCACCAATGTAACAAGAGGACTTTCCAAGCTGTTCAATGATCTGGTTTGCCATGTCTTGATCAGGATTGCTTTTACTGATATGGTTCAGTTAGAAATGCTCTGGCTAAGTGCCAGGGACAGGATCAAGATGGAATGATGACCATGGATAGGTATGAGCAGATTGCTGTATGAACAGAACACTTCCAATGTTACACCACAAAGCAAGGATGATTTCCATGCTTCCTGAGGCAAGGTGCAGAAAAGGAGAAAAATACCTCTCTGCTGGGTCAAACTCATCCAAAGAAACCTGTTGGGGTGAGTTACAGACAAGAAGGGACATCCCCAAATGTTGATGCCATAAGGCTCCAGAGTGGGTCATGTCATGCTTTTCTCTTGTGACATTTCTCCTTTTCCCCCTCTTTTATCAGTACAGAAATACAGACAGTTCCTCTGATATTTCTCATTTACACTTTTGAGGTGTTAAAGAAAGAGCTGGAATTGAAAGACTTTCATGCAGTCAGATGTATTAGAGTGGCACCACTTTTCATCCCCTAGCCCAGACTGAGTCCTCTCTGCAGTCACACAGAGACCATAAAACAACCAACAAAGCTCTCCTGTGAGAAGGCTGCAAGTACCTCATGTAGCAAAGGTGGTACCATGGACTATGAATGGAGGAAATGAAACATTTCCTTGTCTCTTTGCACCCCAGAGGAATCTGTACTGGCTGCAGGGGCCAAGGAGGATCCCCAACCACAGCCTTGATTTTCTAGGCTCAGAATTAGTGGGAGCTGACCCCAGTCTAAGCTTCCTCTCTGCTGTTATTTGCCAACTCAGTCACTGGTGATATGATCCAGGGTGGTCATTCATTAGCTGGTTTGCTGCCTCATTTACATTTTTACCCATGATTTACTAATTGTATTCAATTATTCTCTATTAGTTTGACAGTGAAAAGGGTGGCAGTTATTTCAGGGCTGGCTGCTTTATTAATTCCCAATGAGCAGCAGAGAGGGCTGTATTTTTCTGCTGAGTTTCAGCAGTGCCAGTCACAAAGGTACAGAGATTTTGAGCTATTTGACTCTAAAAGAAGACTTTTCTCCTTCACTGGTTTGATTTTAAATATTCAGCTTGCCCTCTTCCCCCTCCTCCCCATACACAGAGGATTTGGATCCCAGAGTCGGGTTTTGGGTATCCTTAGCCAGTAAAATGGTCAAATATGGCTTCCAAAATACACAAATTGTGCAAGAGCTGGTTTTTACCAAAGGGCTGTTTTTTGCAGAGTCATTTTTTGCTTATAACTACGTCCTAGCAAAGCCTGAGGGACCTGTAAGAAGGATTTGTGGAGCCAGAGAGGTGGTTTGGTTTTTTTTTTTTAATCCCTTCAAATTTCACCTCTATTTCTGAGGTCGAATCATAAATAAAAATGAGTTTCTATTAAACCAAAAAAAAAAAAAAAAAAAAGAGAGAGAGAGAAAAGTGCAAATCCTTCTCCTCCAGCTCTGGCTTTACCCAGGTACGCAGCGACTCTGTTTTATCATGGAAGCACCCATTGCGTGAGAAATCCTGTGAGAGAAACCCTCATTTGCACCAGCCTGAGCCTGCAAGGCTGATGGATAAATCTGCTCCAATTCCCCTCAGCCATTCCCAGTCTAGATTGTACATTTTGGGGGGAAATCCCTCCCTGCCAGCCCGGGGCCGAGCGCGCTGAGGAAGCCGCGCGGAGTCGCGAGCGATGTCGCAGCGCCGCGGAACAAAAGAGCCCAATGTCGAGCCTCAATCAGGGTCCTAAATCATGGCCCTGCTGTGACAAACTGCACAGGGCCTTGCCAATACTTTTAAAACGGGGCTTTCTTGCCAGGCTGAGAATCCATAGAGCCCGGCCAAAGAAAACAATGGGAGGGAGCCAGGGTTCTCCCAAGCCTTGGCATGAAATCCACAATAGTAGCTTTGGCTGGGCTCCATGGGCTCGAGCACATGCTCCAGAAGGTCACTTCAGAACACCATAATTGCTTGGTATTTACTTGCAGACAAAAATAATATAATAATAATAACAACAACAACAACATGAGTTCCACCAACACAACTGAGGGGCTCTGCTGCAGCCCCAGCCTTTGGTGCCCCATCCCTGGTGCTGTGAGATGGAGGGGGAAGTGTGGTCTGAACAGCTAAATAACAGCAGGAGTGATGAGCAGCAGGGCAGGTTTGGGGAGGGAGAGTGGATTTTATGTCCCAGCTTGTCCTTGAAGCCCTCAGCAGAGTTTGTCATGGGCACTCAGGGGCTGTTTGCTGACCTTTGGGGTCACTTTGAGGGTCACTGCTGAGTTCACCTGAGGAGAGTGTTTGCTTTTCCAAATATCCTCCTCTCTGCACCTCTCCTTACTGGCAGTCCTGCTGGAGAAGTCAGGATCTGAGCAGATCATTAGGACTGGAAAACAGCCCTGAGTCTAAAGTCTGGCTCTGAAAACTCTGAGCTGGGCAGAAGGACTGCAAAGCCAAGCTTACTCTGAATTTCAGGGCCTGGATTGGACGGTGCAAAACTCCCTCTGATACAGAATGTTTGGTCCTGATGCTCACAATTCAGAATGTTTGCTAGTCCCTTATCCCTAAAAGTGATCCCTCCAGCACAGAGGAAGAAATGGGGCTGAAAATCCTTGAGCTGTCTCTGCTCTTAACACAGCAGTATCCAGGACTCAACCTTTACTATTTACATTTAAAAAAAAGAAACCACATTTGATTATTCAGCATTCTTCTTTTACATTTTTATTGCCATTTTGCAGAGCTCTGAAGACCAGAGAAAACCTTTCTGCTTGACATATTTAATATTTTAGCACTTCATAGTGTCTTTAGACAAAAGCATCCAACATGCATATGTGTTTTGGCAGCTCTGCTTGTGGCCTCTGTTCTGTCTCTGGCCTTGAGAAGCAATAGAATGAAAAAAAAAAAACCCAAAACTCCACACAACTTTAAACTGGGTCAGGATTGTTCCCTTTATTTTTGTTGATAGCTCCATTTGGGATTTGCATTGATAGAGGAGAGGGGGAAAAAACCACATGCCCCGAGCATATGTCCTTGAAAAACCATGTCACATCTTAATCTTCTTGAGCTGGCAGTGCCTGAGTTCCACACTCTCTGGGATGTAGAACTAGCAAGGATAGAAGTGCAAGAAAAGCTGTAATCGATTCCAGCACACAGCGGGCACAGCACAGCCAGGAGCTCACCCTGTGTGTGAAATTCAGGGTGCTGCAGGAGAAATCCAGGCCATGCAGCCATGGCAGCCCAGGATTTCTAGCTGGAGATTATTTTAGGCAGAATTCTGCATCCATGGAAAAACAAAAGCAAGCAAAAGTGCTCCCTGGCATCCCTTTGTGTCAAATTCTTGCCCTGGCCACCGTCGGAGCGCGGCTCAAATCGGCAAAAGTGCAGTTGTTGGGAAAGACCCAAGGCGTGGATTGAGGGTTTTCTTCTGGGCACTCAGGATCTGTTTTTCTGTGTTTTAATCCCTTCTGTGCAACCCAGGAGCTTTGTGCACATGAGCTGTGTGTTGCTGATACCATGGTGATGATTAGTAACCCCAAAAAAATCAGTGCTTTCGGCCAGGGCACTGAGCCCAGGGTGAGGGGCTGCCCTGGTGCCCCCAGGCCAGCACCTCTGCCTGTTTCCACCTGTTTTACTTTGGTTTAGAGCATAAATTTCTCCTGGGAGAAGAGTTTTTTGGATAGAATTTGTGCACACAGTGATTTGTGTTGTGAGATTCTGGTATCTGCAGGGGGTTCCGTGGTAGTGCCTATAGCAGCAGGGGTAGAAATAATAGAAATAATCATAACCTAACCCAGCAGCTGGTGGGAGAAGCAGCAGAAATGTGCTGTGACCTTCCAGGTGTCACATAACAGCTCAGTGTCAGGGCCCTGAAAATAAACCCCCTGTGTATCCTGTCTGCCAGCCCAGTGCTCTGGGCTGGAGGGGACAGCGCTGGCTGGTAACATCTCCTGATCTGGGTTGATTTACAGCCTGTGCAGAGGCAGAGAGAAAGAAATTAATGATACACAGAGTTCTTTGTAACTGTGGATTTTAATTTTTGCTGTATTATTATAAATCGTAACCTTAAAATCTTGTTAAACTTCAACCCTGTCAAACCTAACCCTGTAAATCCTGTTACCTTCTACCCCTCACTATTGTAAATTTAGCAGTATCTTAGCTGCCTTATGTTTAAGAAAGGGAATAGTCATTGGGGCATTAGCCCAGGAACTGGGGATTTTTTAAATTTCCACATCCTCGTTGCTTTCAGAGATCCCCTGAAAGTCCCTTTGCTCCTGTGTGTTTAGGTAAAAGAGGAATCTCAACTGACAAGTGTCAGATAAATGCACAGAACCGTGGGGGTGCCCCAAGTGTCTTAGCTTGCAGTTTTTATTACCAGGGTTTTTAATCTTAGTGATTTGTGTGTATGACTGGTCCCTGCCAGGAGCCTGCGTTGCTCTGCCATCAGATGGTTCAGTCCTCAGTGGGAAGTTCCCTGTCCTTAGTGATCCCACGTGCTTTTCCCAGAAAATGGGCTGATAGAGCAGTGCTGACAGATTGTCAGTCTGTCCTCTAAAGCTTTTAATCCTTCAGAGTGAAAGTGAAACCCTCACCTTACCTCAGCTCCTCTCCCTGCAGTTTGGGACCTGCTGCTCCCCTGCTCCCTTCCTCCCCACTCCATCTCCTGGGGATGGGCATTTCATCTTCCCACTGCCTCAGCTCAGAAGGGAGGCACTCTGGGGAATGTCACAGCACTGTGTTGTTGTAACTCTGCAGGAGTGTTGAAGTCAACACGTGTTTGATGTTAGTTTTGGCAGGGCCAGGGTGGTATCAACTGTCCCAAGCTGAGGAGAATTTCCACAGTCTCCAGTTATTTACCTACCCCTTACCCTGTGAGCAGGGTTTGCACAGGGAAAAGCATGGAAATGGTTAATCTGAGATGTCTGAGCAGGCATCTCTCTGCCTGTCAGCTTTCCACCCTTCCCAGATGTGACACCTGATAGGGAACCACTGGTGGGAACTGGCTGGAGGAGGCAGAGGAGGCAGATAAGGAGCAGCATGAAATTGTCTTTTGCTTCCCTGTGAGTGCAAGGGAAGAAACCAGCAGGTGTTTTCCAGGGGCAAATGGCATGAATTGAGCAGCAGAAACCCAACTCTCATCTCTCAGGATAGTCTTCCTAAGCCTCTTGTGAACCTCCCTTGGCTCTGGTGGCAGCTCAGCCTGGTGGCTGGGCAGGTTCAGATATCTGCACATCTGTAAATAATGAGCAACAGCAATTCCACGTTCTCTCTGGGAGACAAAGCAGCACATTGAGCACTGCTGGCAGGCAGCAAATCCCAGCAGGACCAAGCTTAGGGCTACCGATTTCAACTGTCCCCTGTGTTGAAGGGACATCTTGCCACAGTGGAATTGTCTGAAACCCAGCACTTCCAGCCTTCCTGGTTCCTCTTCCTTCCTCCTCTCTGTGCTGCTTACTCAGCCAAAGTAAGGGCTGACTAATATTGGAAGGATTTGCCTTTCCATTCCCTCCTATCCCTTTTTTGGCTTGCTCCTTTCTTTCAAAATTACACACAGCAGCTTTGATGTCCAGACCTGCAGATGGGGAAACTGAGGCACGGGAAAAGGCCCAGAGCTGAAAGGGGGCACAGTGTCAGTGCAGGGGAGAGCAGCAGAGCCAGGCTCTCCTGGTCCCTCATCCTGTGCCCAAGAGTTACAGATGGATGCCACCTCAATTCTGGCAAAATTAAGAAATTCTTGCACAGATCAGCCCTGGCACATTCCAAATTCACTCCCAGCTCGTGAGGAGCCCCAGGTCACCTTCTGCAGTGGATCTCAGAGCCCGCCTTCCCTTTGGCCCAGCAGCAAGGGAGAAGGCAGTGCTGGTGCACACCTGGAGCTGTGCCAAGGCTTAATGAGCAATCAGAAAGGTGAAAGAACGTTCTTGGTGCTTATTTGTCCCTGCTGCTTCTCCCAGGGGTGTCCTTTAACCCTCTGAGTTCAGCACTGCATTGTGGAAGTGTGGTTTTTGTGCTCAGTTTGCATTGTGCTCAGTGTAATTATCCCTTCAGTGACTTGAAGAGCTCTGAGTGTTCAAGGACCATTTGGGGAGTAGAGGGGGACACCCAAGCACATAAATGACTTATTTAGGCAAGGTGCACATTGATTTCACTTTCTGTTTGGTTTGCAGCACTGCTGGTAGTGCCTCCTCTTTCTCCTGCACCAAACTCAGGAGGGGATCTTAATTCTGGGTTGTCAGTGATCTCTGTGTTACCTGGTGGAACCTTTCCTGGAGTTAGCTAAAATAAGCTAAGAAGTGAAAAAAAAAATTGGATTTTTTACCTCAAGTTGGAACTGAGTTCCTCATTCAGTATTCTGGAATATGAAGTGATATATTCAGAAGAGAGTTTGCTGGGGATTATCTAAAAGGATAAAATGAAAGAAGTGCTGCTATTAATATATATCTATAAAGAGAAATTGATATGAATGTCACCACATACTGCTCAGCCCCTGCCCAGTCCTGCCAGGCAGCAGCAGAGAGCAGAGCCCTCTCCAAGGGGAATGCTAATGTGGGAAGTTAACTCTGCAGCTCCCAGGAAACCTCGGGTGGCTCTGCAGGTGCTGTGAGCCATGGAGGGAAAAAACACAGGGGAGAGCCAGGCCAGCCCTGTGTGCCTGGGAAATGTGGCCCTACAAAACGGGCAGGGCGGCAGAAGGAGCCAGAGGGATGAGCTGGCTGGGAGATGTGGCCTTGGAGCAGGAACATTGCTGAGGGCAGGGTGGCAGCTCCCTGCTGGAGACAAATGCAGCTGTGCTTGAGGTGCTTCTTGAGGGCTTTGTTCAGGCCATTTAAAAAGGAGCATGGAAACCTGCACCTGCAAGGAGCACACGGCTGTGGGGCTGAGCCAAGCCCCGGGGAGGTCGGGAGGAATCTTTCCACTGACTTCAGTGGGCTCTGAGTCCAGGTCCCCAGTGATTGGCTTGAAGTGAAACACAGACTATTTCGGTCTGGCAGTTTTTTCCTTCCTGCATTTTCCAAAAACACCAGCAAGAGGAGAACAAGTCAGGACTTCATCTGTTTTGCCAAAGCAGGACTGAGGGTTGCATTATTCACCACATCCCAGGGCTGGCTCTGGAAACGGGGGGATGCAACACTGCAAAATCCAGAGGGTTTTCTGTTGTTTTTTTGTTTTTTTTTTTTTTTTAAATGAGATAAGTAATCTGAGCCATTTGCTTTCTTGTTGTACAGGCTGAACCAATGGAATGGTTCAATGGGATGGAAAGATCTCTGGAAACATTCACAATGTGCTCTTTACTTGCCTTGGCACGTTCCCGATCGCAGCGGGTGTGTGAGATATTTTCTCTCTCAATTTGTAGAAACAACTAAAAAATCCTGCAATGATCTATGAAAAGGGACACTTGCCAGGAGGAGTCTAACACAATGCTTGGAATTACAGGGCTCACTGTGCCTTCCAGTTGTTTTTTCTTGAATTTCCCTTTATCTAAACTTTAATTCTTCACCCATTATGTGGCGTGAGCTCTCCTGCGGCCGTCAGCACCACAGAGCAGTGCAGGCCTCCAACTCTATGATTAAAGCATTAAACATCAAATTCCTCTCTCCTGCCTCACTGCAGAAGTTTCAAAGGAGTTTGGTTGCTCTTTTTGTGGATTGATGTAGCTCTAGGGGCTTTGACAGTTGAACAGCCGTGGTTGTGTTGGTACACAAGCTTCCCTGCTCTCTAAAAGATGTGTGTAAGAAAGCACTGACTGATGCATCTCTAGAGACCTCATGCAAGAGCTTAATTTAGTCCTCTTTTTTAATAGAAACTTGGATCTCAAGCACTACTCTTGTGTAATGACAGGCAAAAGGAAAAACTAACAGGCTTGCTTGCTTTTGAAACCTGTCAGGCGTTTAAACAGGGGTCTGCAAACAGCACCACGTATAAAAGTGAAAAAATGACCAAAGTGCTGATGAAAAACATTTTAAAGGCAGTCAGAGCGATGTGATGAGTAATTTGGGACTGGCAGCCTTTCCAAGCAACACATGTCTTCCCCAGGGCTGGGATCTGCATAACCAGGCTGGGTTCCCCTGGAGCCTGAGGGGTGTCCCTGGGAGCTGGGACCCCTTTTTCTCCTTCTCCTCCTTTAAACCTGCTGCAGCTGCTGTGTATCCACCTGCAGACGTGGTGTTGAGGTCTCAGTGTGGAGTAGGACACAGCAGTGACAAACCCTCCCACGAGATGGGAGGTCCCAAACCCTTCCTGCACATCCTAATTGCAGTAGAAGTCTGGCTTTTACAGCTTGTAGCTGCCCCTTTATAATTTTTTGCTAAATCATGGTCTCCCAGCAGTCAGTTGACACTTTCACAATGCTTTGCAGCTCCATCCCTAAGGATTTGTCTCTCTATTTAATGTATTTTGCTGTTTGATTAAACCTCCTGCTGACAGCATGCTTGGCTAGGGACACAGCAGCTCAAAATACTGAGTATAGGGTGGTAAAAGACATGTGCTGTGCTCTGAAAGAGCTGTTATTCCTGCCTGCATTTGCAGCCTCTGAGCTGGACCTCAGCTTGCAACCCCACAGATTCCAAACCTGTAATTACTGGCTGCTGCCTCTGCTGTGAAACACTTCATTAAGCCTTTAGAGTCATTAAAGATTTTCAGGAAATTTATGGGAGCTCAGGTCACGTTGCTTATTTGTTTAGATAGGCCAGGATCTGCCAAAAACGTGGCCTGTAGTGTTTCTGTGCTCACCCATGTCTGCTCAGGGCACTGCCTGGTTTATCTTCCATTGCCCTGTGCTGTGCTGGGATGCAGCAAAAAGCAGAGAATGGTGGCAGAAAACGAAGAGAAATTCTGGAGCTGGTTTCCTGCCTGGGGACAGTGACCTCTGGACCAGCAGAGTGTGGGCTGGGGCTGTGAGCTCAAATAAAGCTGCCTCTGCACAGTGTGGGAGTAAGGACTGAGCTCAGAGTGAGGAAGAAACCTGGGGATTGGTCCCAGGGGTTTGAAGGGAATATTTGCTGCCTCCTGCCTTAGATCTAAAGGAGCTGAGGGCAGTCCAGGGATATCATGGCAGCTTGAGCCAGACAAGGTGTGGCTTTATCCAGAATCTGAGTTTAGTATTCACCAGGATGGCTCAGAGCAGCAATTCATATTCATGCCACTAAGTCCCTTAATTTAATTCATCTGCTGCCTTTTTTTTTAATTTTTATTTTTATTTTTTTAAAGGCTTTGCAAATGCCCTGTTGTGTAACAAACGTGGCATCCAACGTGGCTTGCCCAGCTGTCACAGAGAGGTTCTGCCACCCTGAGCCAGCTCAGCAATGGGAGGCAACCTCCCAAAAATGCTGTGCTGATGATGTTGTGCAGGGTTTGGGGATGCATTTGCAAGGTGTCTGTTCTTACAGGCCTCAGAGGTGACTTTGTACTGCACTGTTACAGAGCTGCATCTTTAGAGCTGGGCTTGCAAGTCTAAACTGGCCACATCCAGCATAAAACAGTGCCTTGCTCTGTAGAGCACCTTCTTGCAGGGTTAAAAGCACTTGTCATGAAGAGAGCCAGTTGTGATTTCAGTCTGACTGTGTAGCAGGGTCTAAAGATAACTTCTGAGCCAGCATCTCCTCTCTGACCCCAGCAAGGGCTGTGCTGCTGATGGCTGTCCCTGCAGGAAAGGCTGACCCCACTGTCAGGGAACAGAACAACCCAATGTTCCTGCAAACCAGCCAGACTGGGCAGTCTGCACCTCCCTCTGTGTGGTCTGTGGCCAGGCTGGCACTGTTTATCTGTGGGTGCTCCCTGGGATTCGTCCCTGGGATGGAGCTGAGGGTTTCTCTCTGGTTTTAGTTGCCTGTGGCAGTGTGGATCCCTGCTGCAGGAGCTGATAAGCTCTGTCTCTCCCATCTGGGCAGCACATGGGCAGGCACAGGGGCTGGGGTCTCTCCCTGAACCCCTTGGGATCTCTTCCAGAAGGATGACAGCTGGAAAGGGAAATGCCAGCGTGCACCTCTGGATTTTGGGGCTGCCTCAAGGTGCTCCAGAGGCTCCAAAGGCAAGGACAAGCCTGGCACTTGCCCAGTAACACACACATTTCCCAGTACCCTTGTGTTAATGAGAATTATAACCAGCCATGGCCCTGAGCCTACAAAACTTTCCACCCTCGTTTGTCTTTGCAGCCCAGCAGAGGTGTAATGGAGGCTGCTAATGACACTAATTATTCCCCACCAATTTCAAGGACACAAAGCCCGTGCCAGCCCGGGATTAGATGGCTCCTGACTCTCAGACCTTTAACAGGCCACTGGTTTCTCTTTCTCCCAGTGTTAATCAGCAGAGCTTTGCTGACACAGTGCCTTGGCAGCGTGCCCTGGAGAGCTGCAGGCAGGGGAGGATGAGACAGACCACACGCCTCCATTTCCTGATTTGCTGTATATCAAGATATAGACAGACCTTCATTTTTTGATGTGAAAGCAGAATGAAAAACTAGGTTAAATCAGACTGGAGGGATATTAAGCCAGTTCTCAGGAAGCCTATGCAATTACTATGCCTCATCCCAGCCTTCTTGATTGGGAACATGCCTTTAAGAACATGATCAGCCCCAGGAGATCTCCCCCTTAGCCTGGGAATTCCACCCTGTCTGCTGACGAGGAAGGAGGCTGGGCCACAGAAACTCTCCATTCAGAAGGAGAAAGCTTGGCTTCCTTTTTTTTTTTTTTTTTTTTTTTTCTTTCCCCCTTTTTTTTTTTTCCCCTGGCAAATTATAAATGTGCACGTTGGATTCTTTTGTCAAGCAAATCTAATGGGACTGGCCTGAGCTGAATGGCTGGTCTGTGTGATGCTGGGACTGGGTTTCTTTTCAGGTGCTCACTGCCTGTTTCCAGGAGATGAGGATTAGCATCTGCCTTTGGCTGGGAGCAGCTGCAGGAGCTGTGGCCCTTGGCTGGAGGGTTTTTGGGAGCTGGAATGGATCGTGTCAGACTGGCTGGGCTTTGGGGCTGAACAGGTGCCTCTCCAGCCCTGGGTTATCACAGTCTAGGGCCAGCAGGGAGGATTTTTTTTTTTTTTTTCTCTTTTAAAAGGTGGGAAAGTCATCCAAGGTTTGGTTTTCATGCAGATTCCCTTCTGTTCCCTGCAGGGAATCAGGCTGCCAGCTCAGCTGGGATGAGCTGGTTGTGGGGATGAGGAGGGGAATAAAAAAGTTAATCAAACCTCAGGCAGGAGCACAGTTCTCAAGGCCAACATGCCTGGGATTTCCTTTGCTTTCTTGTGAAATTCCTGAGCTACTTGGTCCCAGGCTAGCTGGTTTTTTTCCATGGCATTTGGAAAACAGGTTCCCAGGCAGAGCATTTTAATGATTTGATATTCTGATAAAACCCACCTAGATCTGACTTTCCAAGTGGAGAAAAAATAACTCCAGCCACTACAGCTGAAAGAATATGAAACCTTCAACCTGTCCACTGCAGGAGTGGGCTCCCCTCCTGTCTCCCACAGCCCCCAGCCCCAGAAAGGCACGTGGTGCACACACAGAGCCTGTTCTTTGGGAAATCTGCCTTTGGGAGTGCCCATCCATTACGGGCCAGTGCAGCTGTTCACGTGAAGACAGCTCTAAACTCTCGCAGGGGCTGTGGCACAAATCTGGGGCTGTCTGTCCCTCCACCCTTTGCTCCATCCCTGGGGGCAGGAGGGAAGTGCTGCCACCTCCTCCACCCTTGGGGGCCGCCAGGGAGAGGTTGGTGGCTCTGGTGGCCCTGGTGGCCCTGCACACACCTCACCCCCACAGCCCACACAACCCAGCTGCTGCTGTGGGCACCTGGCCCTTGTGCCAGCCCCTTGGCAAAGCCTCCCTGCCGACCCAGGCAGGGCTCTGCCCCTCCTGAGGAAACTCCTGTGCATTTTATGAGGTTTGACTTTGAAAGAGCAGCTTCCTCCAGCTCTGGCTGCATCCATTTCTGCACCAGCTCTTGTCAAAGGTTTGAGATGGAATTAACTTTACTTCCCACTGCAAGCTTCCAGCTGGGGGGCTGCTTTCCTGTGTGTGCCCAGAGAAAAGCTCTCTGTGTTCATGGAGACCCCTGAGTGCCACTGCCCCCTCCAGCTTTGCTTATCCACCTTCCTTTTATCCCTGCATTAAGTCCCAAACCTTCCTAAGCCTGTTCTGATGAGTCTGGGTGATAAGTCACCAGAAAGTGCAAATATTCCAAGAGAAGGTGAGGATCTGTGTTCCCCAGGAATAACCCTGTGTCCCTGTGGTCATTCCTCCACCCCACAACTGCAGGAGAAAGGGGGAGGCCTTTGGGCTCTTCTGGTGAAAAATGTTCCCTGGAGCAGGGGACAGCAGTGACAACCCCCCCACAGCATCCAGGTCCCCAAACTTCCCAGTGCTGGGTGCTGAGGGGACATGGGTGTGAGAGGGTGCCAAGGGCAGGGCTCCTGCAGCCCACTGAGAGCTGTCAGCATCCCAGAAAAGAATGGGCACCAAACAGCCAGGAACTATCGTTTCAAATGTACAGCAATCCAGTCATTTCCAGCCAGAGGCTTTCCCCCAGCTGTTGGTTTCCAATAGAGAATTATGATCAGTAATTGATACTCTCAGATGTCTCTGTGCAATCCCCAGAGAAGAATGGTCAGGGCAATATATATATTTTTTTTCTCCTCTCACTGGAAAATTGAGCCCCAGCTGGGGCTAATAAGTGCTTTCATTAAAATACTGATCTTAATCCAAAGCTGAGAATAATGTCTCCTCTGTGCTGCAGCTCTCCTCAGCTCTGACAGGGGCTCTGCTTTTGAACAAGAAATGAAAGAGGATAAACAGACACTTCTCACCCCAACACCACAAAAGCACTGATGGAGGATCCCAGTGAGGGCAATTTCTATTTGATTGCACCGGTGGAATGTGTTCTTGAGTGATGGAGATGGGTGCATGGCAGTGATCCTCCTGCATCCACCCTGCTGCTCTGCCCAGGATGGTCCCACCAGGCAGAAAATGGGGAGCAGGGGTGTTTGTTGGGCTCCAGGCACAGCCAGAGCCTTTCCATGGTCTCAACACAAGGATTTGTTTTGTCCTCCCACTTCTTAATTTCTTTCTGGACACCACAGAGGGATTATTGGTGATATTTTCTCATCCAGAGCTTGTCAGAGAGAGGGAATTTGCAAACTACACCTTGAAAGGTTGAAGGGTTTTTCCCCCACTCTCACACAGAGAAAGAGAAGGGATCTCCCCTTTTTTTTCTAGGAATAGGGCCTGTGCATTTCATTACAAAAATACCAAGAGCTTTGTTTCATGTTTTTTTGACACTGACCTCTTTCCAAGGCTGGACATGAGTTTTGTCCTGATCAAGAGCAGGATCATAAGGCATCAAGTATAACTCAGAATGCCACTGCTCTCCTTCACTTCCCTCCCCTCTTTGTCGTGTTCTATTTCTGTCACCCCTTTAATTTAAAGGTGATCCTGTCCCTGCTCACATCTTTTTTATTTGTTCTGCACAGAGGACTCAGACAGGGACACTCCAGGAGAAGCCTCAGATGCCATGGGAAGAAAAAAACCTTGATTTTCTCTGCAAGTAAGGCAGACTGGGACTCCCAGCAGAGCCTCCTGCTCATGTCTCAGGTGTCAAACCTGTGAAGCTGGTGGCTTTTGTGGGGGAAGAGCTGCTGTGAGTTTCTGTGGGGAAAGCTCTGAGGCACAGATGGTGTCCTGAGAGATGAGGGGCTTTGTGAGGAGCAGCTGAGCTGCAGGAAGCTCCCCTGAAAATGAACCCTCTTTTCTCACCCTTTCCCTCTCAGTGTCCACCTTTCTGCCTCCTGGTTTTCCTGGGGGGAGGTAAAAAGGACATTCCAGGTAGCAGAGTTAGAAAGGGAAGGGCCCAAAAATGGAGAATTCATCAGGTATCTCTGAGAACACATGATTAGAGGAGTCACACAGCTCTGGGGAAAACTTTAAACTGCTTTAATGAATGCCTTCTCTGGGATTTATTCTCTCTTTCCTGCTGCATCTAGGATGTCCTTTTGAACAGCAGCACCTTCTTGCCCTCACTGGCCAATAAAAGTGAGCAGCCAAGTTCTGAGAGTTCCCCTGACAGCAAATTGCACATTATTTCTTAAGAACTGCTCTTCACTTCATTGACACCACTCCCAATTAGTGCTTGATACTTTTTAAAAATCTCTTGCTTTGTGAAGCTTGATCTGGTTGTAAATGAAGGATAAGACATCTTGTGTGCAGGTTTTGGCTGTCCTTCTGTGCATTTGTTGATGTGGTTTATAAATATATTTACATGTTTTAGCACTGGAGCTTTACAAATTCATTGAATTGTGACCTACACTGCTTACTCTCAGGTGGGATAAAAGTAATGCCTGTTTGACAGAGACAGGAGAAAAACTGCAGTTAAAACTAAAGCATGAAGGATGTTCCATGTGGATTTAGGAAACAAAGTGGAAAATACAGAGATTTCACAGCAAATCTAAAATGCTGCACGTAGTCAAAACTACAATTTTGACATCACAGCTGGGAATTAGTTGCACTCAGAGGCAGACAGAGCAGCACAGAGCCCTGGAGAGCTGCTGCTCCTGCTGCCAGGACTTCCCCATGCCCCCACCCCTGCACCCAGGTCTGGCATCAAAACTGCCCTGTACCTCACAGATATTCATCCTTTAAACCAGGTCTGCACATTTATCCTTGCCTGCAGCACCGCCTTGCACTTATTCTGCAGGGACTCCAGGGCAGGAATTGCCTGGCTTGGTTTTTTGGGGAGCACCTGGCGCTTCCAAACCAGCCCCTCCCTGCCCTTGCTGGTCGCCTCTGGGAGGGCAGAGAATTCCTGCTGTTCCCAGAGCAGGATCCTGCAGGGAGTGTCCCCAGGCCGGCTCTGCTCCAGCTGCAATCTGCACCGAGGAGGACAAGCCACCCTTTTAGATTGCACGTAACCCTTTCTGAGCCAGGAAGCTCAAAATAGCAGCGAGAGGGCTTGGCAGCCTCCCCTGTGGGTTAAGAAGGAGCTGTTTGTTCTCCTAATTGCTTGTCTAGGAGAGGGGTCTGTCTGACAGTGCTTTCCTGCAAAGCATCGTGTTTGCCCTGCAGCCAAATAAAACCTCGGTGTAAACTCCTGCCCAGAGAGAAGAAAAGGCAGCACACAGGGAGTTTCTGTGAATAAAAAGGCTGTAACCATTTCAAGGCTGTAACCATTTCAAGGCTGTAACCATTTCAAAGCATCTCTTGTGCATCAAGTGAGGGTGATCCCTAATATCTCACATGCCTAAAAGGCTCTTTAATATCCAGGAATAGGCCCAGGTGTGGGCTGGTTCCCTTCCCTTCACTGAGACTTTTTAGCTGTGTGTGTGTCAGACCCGCTCCCACCGTGCTCCACTGCCCACCCCATGGCATTCCTGACACTTTTCCCAAGCCATGCCAGCACTGAAAACCTGGATTCCTTTCCCAGACAGGAGCTCCCTTAGGGCAGGAGGGATCAGGCCCTCTCCTCTTGGTTTTTCCCACAAATGCAGAGCTGGGATGGCTGAGAGCAGCTTGGGCAGCAGTGGCTGCTGCTGGGCTGCTCATTGTGGCTTTGGGGTTTTGTGTTACCCACTGGCTAATCCTGTGCAATCTTCTCATTTTTCCAAGGTTTACTTCAAGCCAGACTGCCCCTTCTCCCACTCCCTCCAGGATCTGGTGATGACATTTGGCTGTTTCTCTGGGAAGGGGCATTTCACCACGGTCCTGACCTCTGCCAGACCGCAGGGCATCTGCACAAGTGAGGGTTGGGCAAGTGCCTCTTGATTCCAGAGGTTTTCTTTTGTTATTTCATCCACTTGAATCACTTTAACATCATTTCCAGTAACAAATGCACCTAATGAATGGGTAGAAGGATTATTGCCCTCTGTGGTACGTGGTCTGAATTGCTCAGCTGTGTCCCACTGTTGTGTGCTTGAGGTCAAGGGAAATCAGCTGTGGGGCAGGTTTGTGTTTTTGGAACACACAGACCTGAGTTCTTGGAGAGCCGCTGCTGTGAAATCCAGAGTAGCTGTAGCAGCCTGAACTTCCCTGAGTAGAGAACCTGCAGAAAATTTAGGAAGGAAAACAGCATCCTGACCTCCCTGAAGTTACAGTTTGGAATATTCTGTCTCTGTGACTTGAAAACACAAAGGCAGCAGGTGCACTTCTTGGGCAAAAGGGAGTTAGGGGCTAAGTAAAGCCCCTGAATACTGAGAGGTGACTTTTGCAAATTTTCAATCTCTTTTTTGGTTCCCCTGGTATTTCCTATGGAAGAAATTTTCCTCCCTTCCCTGGTGCAGCTCTCTGAAGTGAGGCCAGCAGAGCACATGCGCAGGAGGTGCCTGAAGCTGCCCAGTGTTTGAGGACCTGGAAGGGGAAGGTGCCTGGTGACCTGAGAGTGGTCTCAAGTTGATATAATTCTGCTTTCCTTGGCTTCCCTGAAATGCTTGGTGGAAAAATAACAACTGGGCCAAATCCCATTATTTTCCATCAAGGTAATCAAAGTGGTCACTTCACTGGCCGCTGCAGCACGAGCTATTTCCTCTCTGAATTAGCCAGTTCAGCCTTCAGTTTCTCTCCTCTTTGAAGAGCCGGTGGGCTGGGGGCTGAATGTCCAGATAAAACACCTTCAAACTGAGCTGGGCACGGACTTCTGGAGACATTTGGCTGTGTGAGACTTCACTGTGTGCCAGAGGCAAAGCAACCCCAGCAATTCATTCAGCGAGGGGGTGTGAGGGAGGACAATGCAAAAGAAAGAAAATTATGGGCCTCAAACTGATAGACAGCAAATTTTTGAGGACTTCTGAAGAAAGGTTCAAATAAACATTTAAAAATTTGGATTAACATTTTGGACATTGTGGTACAAAGCTGAAAAAATTCTGTTTATTTGTTGGTTCGTTTCTACAACCTTTTGATCAGCTTTTCTGTTTAGATTTGTGAGGTTTTGTCAATGGTAAGTTTTAAACTGTTTATTTCTGTGTCCAAAAACCTTTGGTCCCCTTCAGAATGAGTTTCCCCCTTTTCTCAGGAAAGGATATAATTTATCCTGCCAATCACTGTGATCAGGTTGCCACACAGGTCTGGTTACAGGATGATGCTTCCAGACACCTATCATAAGATTTTTGTACCTCATTTTCCTTTTCTGTGTATTAATTCTCCCTGCTGCAGCTGGACAGAGGTGAATGCTGTTGGTGGAGGGGTTTAGTTCTCATGAAGTGCTTTAGGATTCACTGATGGATCATCTCTTCTGAGATGGAAATAACCCTTAGCACATCTTGTGTTTCATAAGAGGAGAATACGATTTTTCTTAGCTTATTGATCTCTAGAAAGGTGCCTCTCATTGTAATGTAACCCATTTACATTCCCAGGCTAAAAGAAAGACTGAAGCTGTTCTGAAATATCTTGTTGAAAGGTTTCCATTGCAGTCTCTGGTCTGTAAGCAAACTCTGCTTGCAGGGAATGCCCGTTTGTTGGTGAGATCTGTGCTTTGAAACCTATACTTGGTCAGAGATTCAGGAGCTGTGTCTGGAGGGCATCTCAGCCTCTCAGAGCTAAGGTGTGCTCAGGTCAGTGGTGCAGCTTCAGGTCCTTATGCCACTGAAACCCTTCAAGGACAAACTTCCTCCACTCCAGGAGATGCTGTGCCATGAATGGGATCAGCCTCTTCTGATGGAATTTGGCCTTTGGTCAAGGTTAATGTAATAGAGGAGCTTGGAAGATTTTGGAGGGGGATTTTCTGCCCTGCTGGGCACAGATGGTGGCTGGGTCAGGATGAAGAGGAGGGTGGGTGGCTCATCAGCAAGTTGCTGCTCTTGTTTGTAGGAGAGTTAAAGAGATCCACCATCCCTTTTAGGATGAAAACCCCCCAGATCTTTGCCCTTCCAGGGGACTGGTCCTTAAAAGACCCTCTCCTGCTTTTTGTGGCTGTGGTTTCCAGCTGGCTGGCAGTGTTTGCTCCATTTGTCACGTTGGACTGGCAGTGCTGAGTGCTGTGACTGCAGAGCTGGCAGGGAAATGTCCAGACAGCCCCTGAGCAGCAGCAGCTTAATGCCAGTGCAGGTACGGAATGTATTTATAGCTGAATGCACAGTCTGTGTGTGTGCACATGTGTGCCTGGGAAAGTTTCAGAGGCAGAGCAGAATGCATCTCAATTACACCCCCGTCTGGAGCTGCAGCCCCGCTCAGGAATTGAAAAGCTGCAAGGAATCCGCTGAGGTTAAAACCACCATTTGGTTTCCCTCGCCAGAGGGGCACTCATCAATATCTCTCTCTGTTAACAGCACAGGGTTAAAGCCTTGGCAGGGTTCTCAGCCACCAGATGCAGGCAGAGGTTTTTTTGTGAAAGGAGATTTCATTGCTGCTGGGTTAAAGCTCCGATTTTGCCTGACGCTGCAAAAGCAGGAAAGGAGTGCACAGGCTGCTGGCTTGTCCCCTTTGTACGTGTCCTGGGGATGAACTGGCCTCCTTTTCATCCCAGTCAGGACAGATTTCTCCACAATTCACTCCCCACTTGGCATCACGTGGAATCTTGGATGCCCTGAGGTGAGGGGCTGGTGCACCTCTGGACAGTGCCCAGCTCTCCACGGTCACTGCTGGAGGAGCTGGCAGAGCAGTTCTGAGTGCAGCTTCATCATTTTCCTCATGCCTGCCCAGCTGAGCTGATCTCAGAGGAGGGTCCTTACTCAACCTTGAGCTTTCTCCTGTGTCAGGCTTAGAAGCAACCTTAGCACTGCTGCATCACATTTCTTTCCCTAACACCTCTGTAATAAGAAATCACATTTTCTCTCTCTGCCTGACAAAGGACACTCCCTCCCAGAGCAGATTTCTTCAGCACAGACCCACTGTGCTGCTCAACTCTGCCTCTTAAAAACTTAACTTATAAACACTTCCCCCACTTCCCCGAGGTTACACAGCAACTCCTTGGCTTCACCAAGTGACTGAGACAGCCCTGATGGAGTGGTGGTTGTATTCCCATCTCCTCAGTGAGGAATTTGCTCTGTCTGACACCCCCAGTCCCCTCCAGCTGCCCTGAGGGGCTGCACAGCACAGCTGGGGACACCTGGCCCCGCTCCTTGGGGGCTCTGCAGCCCAAGCAGGGACATCTGCTCTGAGCTGAGAGCTGGCACCAGGAGGGGTTTGGCCTTGGAAGGAAGATATTTACTTTGTACAGCTTCTCTGTAAACCAGCACTGGCTGGAGAAGCCCAGCAATCTATTTAGTCTAGGAACAGCAGAGCATGCCAGTTCCTCTGGAACAGCCCCCCCTCAGTCCAGCTGGTTACTCGGACAATACTTTCCTACAGGAGGGAAAAAAAGATGTTTTATTCATCCCTCTTGGTCATCCTGACTCCTCAGCACTGTACAGTTGTCTGTGGCTCACAGGTCAGGGTGGGGATGGAGAAAAACCCATTCAGTTCTGTGGAAATGAAGGAATTTCCATACAGGAGGAAGCTCTCCTCAGGATAATTTCTGCTCTTCTCAGCAGGACCTGCTGCAGAAATCTCTCAAAGCTGCTGCCTTGTGCCAGCCATGGCTAAACTCAAGTGGATCCTGCTGAAGGCTCTGCTCTTGCACAGTGAGGTTCAGCCAGCTGGTCCTGATGGCAGAGCAAGGGTTGGGATCGAGTGTGAGGAGGAAAAGTTTATATGAGACATTTAATAAGGAAAAGCACAGCTCTGTGTGTGTGTGAGTGGGAGACCTTTAATGAGGAAAAGCACAGCTCTGTGTGTGTGTGAGTGGTCCTGGTGACAGGAATGTGCCTGTGCCAGGGTGCTGGAGCCAAGGCAGGGATCCCTCATCAGCCAGGGAAGGACCAGCCCAGGTGCTCCATGGAACCTCCATCCTCTGTCAGGAGCCCAGGGCAAATCTCCCAGGAGTTATGATGTCCCAGTGCCATGGGAATTCCATGCTCTGGGTTGGAAGAGACCTTAAAACTCATCTCATTTCCAATCTTCTTTTATTTTCCCATCCATTTCTGCAGTGGCCTCTCACCCCTGTGTCTAAATCACCACTTCTAAGGCTTCTCTTTAAATCTGCAATTTCCAAGATAAGAAAAGGGAGCTGGAGCATCCTTTAGCCAGCCATCCTTTTGTGCCCCGTCCCAGGGCAGCCACTGATCCCAGAGGGAGCTGCTGGCCTGTGCTGCCCAGAGCAAAGGGGGTGCCAAGGGCAGTGCCAGAGCTGGCAGGGACTGGAGAACAGTCCCTGAATGGGGAGCACAGAGCCAGAGGGGTGCCCTGGACAGGGACACTCAGGAGAAGGAGCTCAAAGCCCTGAATGGTGACAAGTTTCATTATCTCATGTCTCCAGGAGGAATTTTGGGGATTTCACAAGGCTGGGCACAGGCAGGAGCAGGGTGTGGGTGTCCTGCCAGGATGCCCTGAGGACACAGTGCTGGCCAGGGCACGTCAGGGCTGTGCTTGGACTTCCTCAATTCACAGCACACCTGCCTGGCTTGAAATCCTGACTCTGCAGGCTGGGGAGTGTCCAGGAGAGGCTGAGACCCACTGCAGCTCTGCCACCTGCTTCAAACCCTCTGGATGGCAGCATGAAGGGTTCTCCTGTATTGTAGCTCTGGGAACCCCCACGAAGGAGGAATGATGAGGAGGACTCCACTGATATCAGAAGGTTAATTAATTACTTTATTATACTATATTATCCTATAAATCTAAAACTGAACCTGCCAAGCACTCAACCCTGCACACAACTGCTCAGAACTCGTGACTGTCACCTGACAGTCCTGACACAAACACACACACACACACACTGGGCCCTGACAGGCCAAGGAACCAAAACACCATCACTGTGGGTAAACAAAACACCATCACTGTGGGTAAACAATCTCCATGTTGCATTCTACTTTTGCACAAACACAGGCACAGCAAATGATAAGAATTGTGGTTTCTTTCTCTGAGGTTCAGAGAATGTGAATCCCAGAAATATTCTTGGGAAGAATTGTGCCTTGCTTTTCTCTGTGAACAGAAATGTGGGGCTACCCTCCTGTGAGGGCACAGCTTTGCCCTGGGCTGTGCTGCTGCTCCAGGGGGTGACCTGGGGCACAGGGACGTGCCTGGTGCTCCTGGGATGGGGCCAGGAGGAGCAGCACAGGGCTTGGCTGCCCTGTGGGGACCGTGCAGTGCCTGCCTGTGCTCAGTTTGGCTCTGCACAGAGCTGACGTCTCCTGGTTTGTGTCACATTATGCATTATGTGATAATTATAAAAATGTGAAAATAGAACTCGCAGTACCAGGCAGGCAGCACGCAGCTCTGAGTGGTGCCATGTGTGTTTTCCTGCTTCCCCTCTGAGGATAAATGGCTCTTTTAGAAAAGAGCCTCGTGTTTGGTTTAAGTTTCTCATTACTCCATAGGGGTTCTTCCTTGTAGGGCTCTTGGAGCAGGATTAGCTGGCAATGGGTGGCACAGTTCCCTTGGTACATAGTGATCCAGCTCTGCTTCCCAAAGGGCTCAGGGCTGCTGCAGTTGCCTCTTAACTCCTGCCAAGAGCCCAGGGGGGTTGATGTGAGCCAGTGGAAATGCTGGGTCCATCCTGGGATGGATGTGAGGGGATGAACTGTGGTTTGCCATTTGCTGCTCCCAATTATCCACACAAAGCCAGGTCCCCTCTGAGCCAGCTCCTTGGGGAAATTGTTCATTTTCTCTTACTGGGTGGCACTGGTTTGTGTTTCAGCGCGGGTTTCCTGTTTTGCTGGCAGCTTCCAAGGCCAGTGTGGAGCAGGAGAAGCAGCTTGGGATGTGCTGAGAGGGGGCTGAACCTTCCTGTGGTGCCAGCAGACAATGGATGTGCTGCTCTGTGTCACCAGGGCAGAGGGGGAGCAGCAGGTGCTGCAGACACCCCCAGTGCCCTGGGGGCTCCTCTCCTGCCCCTTAGAAATCACTGAATGGTTCATGTGAGAAGAGACCTTAAAACTCATCTCACTCCCAATCTTCTTTTATTTTCCCATCCATTTCTCTCTCAGACTGACCAAGAAGCCCCTGTTACATTTTTATTCAAGAACATCAGAAATGAGAGGAGGAGGAGGGCAGATATTCCCAGTGCTGCTGCTCAGGCTCTTGTGCCTTTGGGATCTCTCTGATTTTTGCTTCCCTCTGTGGACTCCTCCTTTCACCCAGAGCCTGCAGCACCCATCACGTCCTGAACCTCATCCCAAAGGCAAACAGCTGCATGGAGAAGCTTTGGGTGTGACACTTGGAGTGTCACAATTTAGTTTATTCTAAAAACTGGGAAAAAATTTGCCCTTTATTCAGAATCTCACTTTGTATTGGGAGGTTTCTGTTCCACACAGGCCCCGTGTGCCTTTGCAGTAGTGGGAGGAGGATTCCAGGTACAGATCTGTTCAATAAATATACTCCCTGGTTTTTATTTTTTTTTAGATTTCCTAAAATACAGGCAATATGTCATTGTCAGGAGACAGCGATTCTCTTCAGATCTGTGGGCTGAGTGATTACCTGAAAGGGGTTTTTTTTGAAATAAAAAAAATTATTTGAGAGAAGGAGAAGCAGCATTATAAAGGATTTTAAAGCAGTTATGACCTTCCTACCCACTGATGTAGGAAGCTGATATGTCAGATGTGTGAAAACAAATGAGAACTTAACAAGGGGAGGGGATAATGACTCAAGAGAAGTTTTTGCTTGTTACGCAACCAGAAATCCCAGGACCTCAGAAATATTTGAAAGTATCACATTTTGCCCTATTCTTTAAAAAAAAAAAAAAAAGCAATCCTTCCTTTTTAGCATCCAGTCCAGAGGTAATCCAGTGCTGACTTGCAATTTGAAACTGCAGCTTGTGTGTCATATGGGCTGAAATAGTTGTGTTGCACAATTTTCAAGTAAGTTGAAGGGAGGGAAATAAAATGCTGAGATTTTTATTTGTTTTTTTTTTTTTTTTTTTTTTTTTTAAGAAATATCATTCTCTGGTAGTGTTCACAGTCTTTGCACTTTCTGATTTGTTGCCATCCCCAGGATGTGTGAGGTCCAGGAGAAAAGGCACACGTGGGGCTTTGTGATGGGTAAAAGGTGGAATTTCCTCTTCCTAATGGAGCAGAGAGTGCTGAGAGGAGTGAAGGGAGGAAAAAGGGTTATTGATAAACTTATTGATAACGCTGATAGAGTGTTATTGATAAACTGTTATTGATAATATTATAAAAGTGCTATTGATACACTGTTATTGATAACACTGATAAAATGCAGATAAAATTCAATTTATGAATTGTTATTGGTAACACTGATACAATGTTATTGATAAATGTTATTGATAACACTGATAAAGTGCTGTTGATAAAGTGTTACTGATAACACTGATAAAGTGTTATTGATAAAGTGTTATTGATAAATGTTATTGATAGCATTGATAAAGTGCTATTGATAAGTTGTTATTGGTAATACTGATAGAGTGTTATTGATAAACTGTTACTGATAACACTGATAAAGTGCTATTGATAAAGTGTTATTGGTAACACTGATAAAGTGCTATTAATAAATTGTTACTGATAACACTGATAAAGTGCTGTTGATAAACTATTATCAATAACAGTGATAAAGTGCTGTTGATAACCTGCCCTTGCACACCATCCCTTTAAGGGGCTGCAGCCCCTCTGCTGTGACAGTGCACACAAGGGATGTGACACCATTTTCCCAGGATGACAACTTTGGTTTGAAAGAACCCAGCACTGTGAGGAGTGCAGGGGGTGGCTCTGAGATAAGGACCCGTGGGCAGGGAAGCTGCTGAAAGCGATGGTGCAGGGTGGGGCCAGACCAGCCAGAGCAGGCTCTGACTCCCATCTCCACTTCCTTCTGGGTGAAACCCTTCAGCCCAAGTGCCAAAGTGAGCTCTCACTTCCAGGCACAGCCGAGGGTGGTCACTCAAGCTGTCATCAGGTGTGCCAGCAGGGCAGGAGAAGCTTTTCAAGGCATTGCTGCCTCCAAGCACAGGGTAGCACAAGATGCTTGCTCTGTTCTGCTGCAAGTTATGTTTAGCCTCTTGGAAATATTCCCAGCCCACCAGGAGTCATTTCTGACTAACAGGCACCCCTTAATCTGTCTCTAATCCCCCCTATAATTTTACACCTATTTAGCCTTATCCAAATAAAAGCCCTCAGTTGCTTAAGTAACGATTGACGAGGCTTTGCATCTCTCCTGGGAAATAATATTATAATCTCCTTTTCTAAACAAGCAAACTGGCTCTTGATGAGGCAAATAACTTCTCAAGTGAGGGAGGAGCAGGTCTGACAACAGATGCTCTGCCAGTGCCCTGAACCACCCATAAAACCCCCAGTGAGGACAGACACCAGCCCTTCCCCAGAGAGCTCATCCCCATGGGCTGCCTGGGGACACTGCAGGGCCAGCTCTGGAAGGGGACAAACACCCCCAAATCCTAAATGTGAACATTCCTTGTGCATTCCTGGCACTGTGTTGGGAAATGCTTGTAAAAACAGAACCCTCTAGGGCTGCCCTGATGTCTGCAGAAGGTGGCATTGCCAGCAAGCTGTAAAACACCCCTGGCTCATTTGCAATGTGATTTAAAGCCCCAAAGGTACAGAAAGCTCAGGGCTGATGGCAGAGCACCTTGTGTGTGTTGGGAGCCAGGGCAGGAGGGCCCAGCTCGGCTCCACCAGGGCCGTTCTGCCCAGCAGCTCTGCCAAGAGGTCTCTTTCCATCAGATCATCACAGGGTGGCCCCTTCCCTTGGCATGGGGAAACAACAGCTCAGGTTCTTCCTTCTTCTTCATCCTGGAATGAGGGATGAGCCTTTTTTTGGTGGGATTGTTTTACCTGGAGCTCACGTGGAAGCTGGGCCCAGTTTTCACCCAGTGTGGAAAACTCCAGGAAAAGTTGCAAGGTGTTGTATTTGTGGGGTGCCCCATGGCAGGAAGGAATGATGAGTCTGACTCCATGTTCTCAGAAGGCTAATTTATTATTTTAAGATCCTATATTCTATTAAAGAATACTATACTAAAGAATACAGAAAGGATACTTACAGAAAGCTAAAAAATAATAATGAAAACTCGTGACTGTCTCGAGTCCCAACACAGCTTGGCCCCAATTGGCCAATGAGTGAAAACAACTCACACCAGAATCCAATGAAACAATCACTTGTGGGTAAACAATCTCCAAACACATTCCACATGTGAGCACAACACAGGAGAAGCAAATGAGATAAGAATTTGTTCTCCTTTTTTTCTGAGGCTTCTCAGCTTCCCAGGAGAAAAATCCTGGGCAAAGGGATTTTTCAGAAAATGTGACTGTGACAGCAAAGGAAATCCCCAAGCTGTGTTTCCTGTACACCAGAGAGCTGCAGCCTTGGAAGGAGAGGAGAGAATCCATGGGCACTCCCTGTGAATGGCTGAGTGTGGATGGGAGCAGCAGGAGCTGCTGGACACAGTCACCATTCCCAAATGGTGAAATTCACTATTCCCAAATCTGGGAATAACTAAGGAGGTCTCAAAGCTGCACATTTCCATTTTGTTTGCCTTGATTGCCCAGCAGAACAAACAGCACTGAGCAGGAAAGGGACAGGTTTGGAGGCTGTCAAACCAAATTTTCCCTCCTGGTTTTATCACCTGAACCCCTAGGTCCAAAAGCTGCTTGTGTACAGCTGAGGGAAGAATTCAGACTCCTTGCACAGAAGTTTGCTGCTGTGGTGGCTTCCTTTGTGCAGCACAGTGGGGCTGGAAGGAAAATCAGGTGTTAAATCAATGGCTGTGGCTGGCAAACCTCTCTCCAGTGCAGGAGAGAGGATCAGGATCTGGGAATCAGCTGCTTGACCTGGCTGATCCTTGGGGATGATCCCTGCACCCTTGGGGACGATCCCTGCATCCTTGGGGATGATCCCTGCATCCTTGGGGATGATCTCTGCACCCTTGGGGACGATCCCTGCATCCTTGGGGATGATCCCTGCATCCTTGGGGATGATCTCTGCACCCTTGGGGACGATCCCTGCATCCTTGGGGGTGATCCCTGCACCCTTGGGGACGATCCCTGCATCCTTGGGGATGGTCTCTGCATCCTTGGGGATGGTCTCTGTACCCTTGGGGACAATCCCTGCATCCTTGGGGATGATCTCTGTACCCTTGGGGATGCTCAGCTCCCAGAAAACACAGCAAAGAGGACATAGCACCCCAAAAAGGGCCACTCTGAGAGGAGTTGTGCCCTTCTTTGGCAGTGCCCAGCATGGGGGTGATGAGATGAGGCAGAGGTGGACGTGCCCCTGAGCATGCAGGGAGCAGAGCAAGCAAATCCCAGGGGCGTGCTGCCAGTGCCTGCCCTATTCAGAGGGGCTGCCTGTTTAATCAGTGACTTCAGTGATTTATGGAGGGCTGGTTAAACGTTCCTTGAAGTCAACAGGAGCCTTTTGGTGTCAGGAGGCTTCAGCTGGAGCCACAGCCCGGCTATTCTTGCAGCAGCTGGGTGGTGCTGAGCAGAGAGCAGCAATGATAAAGCAGGGACTGAGCAAGGCAGGGCTGAAAGGGAAAAGCCTCCCTGGGACAAAAGCCTGGCTCGAGGGTACAGCGTTTCTCAGAGCCCTGAAATGCACAAGCTGTTGCTTTCTTTGGGGGCTTTTCAGGGTTGTGTTTTGTTTTTTAATGGACAGTCTGTCCTGGGGGCTGTTCTTACCCCTGAGTGCTGCAGCCCCCTTGGAGGGGGTGTCACAGCAGTGGCTTCATTAGCATTTATTTAGATGTCTGCCTTGGAAGCAGCTCTGATTGACGAGCCCATTGTCTGCCCTTCCCAATTGACTCACTGGCTCTCCTTATCTCCATTGTGCCGTTCAGTTTTAAGCAACTGTGATGGGTTTGGGGTGAGTGTTGGGGCTGGATTCAATCTTCAGGACATCCTTCTAACCTTAATTCTCACAAAGTTGGGCTGGATTTAGTCTTCAGAACATCCTTCTAACCTTGGTTCTTACAAAGTTGGGCTGGGTTTAATCTTCAGGACATCCTTCTAACCTTGGTTCTCACAAAGTTGGGCTGGATTTAACCTTCAGAACATCCTTCTAACCTTGGTTCTCACAAAGTTGGGCTGGATTTAGACTTCAGAACATCCTTCTAACCTTGGTTCTCACAAAGTTGGGCTGGGTTTAATCTTCAGGACATCCTTCTAACCTTGGTTCTCACAAAGTTGGGCTGGGTTTAACCTTCAGAACATCCTTCTAACCTTGGTTCTCACAAAGTTGGGCTGGGTTTAATCTTCAGAACATCCTTCTAACCTTGGTTCTCACAAAGTTCTCAGTTTGGAGAGGTGAGGGTGGGTAGATTATTGCTGCTTTTCCTAAGCTGGGGTGATGCTGTAGGGACCCTACAAGCGTTACCCCAAATGAAGCATGGGATCCCAGCTGGAGCTGGGATGGGAACAGAGGAGATCCTGACTCCATCCCCAGATGTGACTCTGTGCTTTCCTTCTGTTCCCTTCTGGCCTGATGGAGCAGTTGCTGGGTGCCATGTGGACAAAGGATGAGCCAGGTGAGACAACAGCTGGCTGTGTGCACTCACACCCACACTGTCAAAAGGCCAAAAAAATCCCTTTTCCACCAGCAACATGTGAATGTTTGGAATATCTGCATCCACAGCCCAGTAACAGCTACTTGGAGATGAGGCAGTGGAGACAGACCAGGCAGCTGTGAAATTTGTGTCATTTAGGGGCAAAGGCCTATACAGAGGTGACATTTTGCACAAGCCAGGCCTATTTCAGCATCTGCAATAACTCTGAGAGGGTTTTTCTACCTCTGAGTTGTTAAAGCCTAAAAAAAATAATTTTATTGTGCTGCTCTTTAAATAATAGCAGCGATAATTCTATACCCAGATACTTCATTTTCAAGACTCTTTGGTCTTTAAAAATCACCCCTTGCTTGAAAACAGGTGATGGCAAGAAAATAAACTTGAAAGGCATTTTCCTGCCTCTCCTGGTGCTGGTGAAGCTCTGGACTTCACCTTTTGTAGCCATTTAGAAAATGGCTAAATTTTCCACAAGGATACCAGACAGGGGAGGAGGGATCAGCTCCCAGCTCCTGTGAGTTTTGGTGTCAGGAATTATCTCCCTCTTCCACCTTTGTGGGATGGATGCTCAGGTGATACTCTGATCCCAGAGGGGCAGGATTTCCATGAAGGCTGAGGCAAATCCCACAACGGTGGTGAAATTCTGCAAAATGCTTCCTGCCTGGATTTCTGTGGGTGACAGAGCTGCTCAGCACCTTGCAAGTGTGGAGCCGCTGTGGGGTGTTGGCTGGAAAAGCTGGAAAATGGAAAAAACATCTTCCTTATCTAGTTATTTGTAGAAATGAGTGCAGGATTAGTACCTAGAGAGGCAAACAGGAGAAAGGGAGTGGGTGAGAAGCACCTTACATCAGAGTCATGTGGCACAGGCTGTTTGTTTCCCAGGGGATGGGACAGCTGAAAATTCCTGCTCCTTCCTGTGGCTGGATCGGATTCCTTTGGTGGAAAGAGGGCAAGGTGCCCTGGGGAAATATCTGCAGAGCCCCAGGCCCCTCTGACATCAGGTCAGACATTCTGGGTCACATAACTGGAGGCTGCAGCATGAAATTTAATATTTCAATGGATCAAGTGCTCCTGGCACATGGAGCTCCTGCCTGGATGGGCTTGGTGAGCTCAGCACGGGGAGAGCAGAGGGCCTGGAGTGGGAATGATGGAGCTGAGGGATGGATAAACCCAGTGCTGGTGGGAGATGGAACTTGGCTGGTGTGGGAGTGGGACAGGGGAATTATGTTTTATGTTGTGGTTTTCTTTGTTCTAAAAGGAACAAGGAAAAAAAAAAAAAAAAGAGAGCCTTGACATGCCCAAAAGGAGGAAGCACCACTTTCATCCACTAGGAAAGCCTAAAATTAAAGCTAAATAATATCTAGGTCCAGAGAGTGGAAAAGTTAAATATTGCACATATTTAAATATGACTGACAGGCATTAGAGTGGAGAGACTGATCCTGTGCCAAGAATCTCAGGTGGTCTGGCCCCCTTTCTAGAAAAAACAAAGCCCAGTGAGTTGCCTCCAAACCCCATTTTCAAAGCTGAAATCACTTTAAATCAATTTCTGCTGCAGGTGTCCAAATAAGCTCCCATTTCTACGTCTCTTTTTGGTAAAAATAGCTTATCCTCTGACATCTGGGAGAGGTGAAGGTGTTACCAAGCACTGAGCTGTCAGAATCCCTGTTATCATTTTATTTCTGGTTGTTGAAAGTCCCATTAGTTGGATTTTTGTTCTTCTTTTGTGCTCATTTCCATCTTGTGCTGGGAACGAGAGCGCGTGGCTGATGGGGAGGACTCCCAGATCCTGCAGAAGAGGCAGGGAATGTTCCACAAATGCATCCCCTGCCTGCAGTGCAGGCTGAGCCCTTCAGAGCTCCAAGAAATGTGGAAAAGTAAAATTGAACATCAAATCCCAAAGCAATTTTTTCCTGCAGATTTGCTGGTTCACCTAATAAAAGGCTCAGAATTCCCAGAATTTTTAAGAAAAGGCTCAGAATTCCCAGAACTTCTAAGACCTTCTGGAACTTTACTGCCACTTAGACTTGCCCTCTGTTTTTTTGTGTGAGTAAAATCCAGATCTTCAGGATGATACAGTGTGAGCAGAGTTAATTGGTGCCTTTCTGCAGAGTGGGAAGTGCTGGATGTGAGCAGAGGGAATCACAGTGGAATATCCTGAGTTAGAAGGGACCCACAAGAACAGGACACCCCAAGAATTCACCCTGGACCAGCAGTGCTGCTGCTGCATTTGCAGTTTAAATCTCATTTTCTGTCTCTTCCTCCTCATACTCATCAAACCTTTTTCTGAAGAACCTTTCAGTTTAGAGTATCTGTACCCAGTCAGACTCTCTGCCCTCTGCTGAAACACTCTAAAGGCTCTCCAGTTTTTTAAAATTTCTGATTATAACCGTAAAGATTTCGACCAATTCTTTGCTGTGCATCAGCTGCTTTTCAGTGAGGTCAATTTAATTCCTATTATGAGCCAGTATCTCATAAACTCGTTTCTTTTGGAGCCTTTTTCCAGTCCCCAAGAACATTATTTCCATGCCTTTATTTCTCTTGGATGGGCTCTCACATTGCAACTGCCCTTGGTTGATGCCTGCAGAATTCTGAACTGCTGCTTTGGCTGGAATATTCTGCATGGATCACCTCCCAGTAACTCCCAGTGCCTCTGTGTCCTGCAGGCTGGTGTCTGAGCTCTGCCTTCAGCTCAGTTTCTTCACTTTCCCTTTGATTCCACTCTCTGCAGAGAAGTCAAAAGCTCTCACAGAGGTAAGGGATGTCATACATATTACATCTACCAAAATTACAAATTATTCATCACAGCTCGATTCAAAGGCAGCTCTGTCATCTCTCCTACTGCTTCTCAGAGATCCTGAAGCCTCCAGAGTAAAACTCTTCTGCTGGGAGAGGTTTTTCTTTTAGGCAATGGCAAAAGGAGCTGAGCTTGAGAAGGACAGATGGAACCTCTTGATCTGATCTGGCAGGAGCAGTGGTCAGGGCAGCAAATCATCCCACAAATGCTTCTCATGGTGAGATGACTGAAAATCAAAGCAGAAACTAGATTTCTCCTTAGACTTGGAATAATCCTGCTCAGGAAATCCTCCAGGACCACATTTCTTTATTATGAGCTTGGAATATTTCCCTGCCTTTGGGATAGAGGGCACTTCTCTCAGGTGTCTGTTCAGTGGGGATGGACAAAGTGCAAAGGAATCTAATATTTAATCTAAACCCCACCCAAACAGCTGCTTCCCTCAATTTCTCCTGTCGGCAGCATTGTCCAAAAAATCAATTGCCTCTTTATACTTTTCCATGCAGGCTTCCAGGGCTGTGTGGTGGTGCAGACCTGCCAGCCCCTGTCCCTAAGGGTCCCCTGCCATCAAGATGGTTCCTGCACACGTGGCAGAACTTCCTTCATCTGCTCCCTTGGTTGTCCTGCCCAAATTCCCACTGTAACTCACTTCAGGCTGCTCCCTCTTTGGGAAGGATGTGCACAGCCATGAAATCCTGAGAGCAAACCTTGCCTTGATGCAAAAACTGTAACAAATGCCTTAATTGACAGGGACCATGGTGAAGTTTACCCACCAAACTTCACTCTTTTCCCTTGTGCGAAGGAGTCTGTTTTCCTAAAGCACAGAAAACTTCTTTTGAGACCCAGTGAGTCTCATAACCAGATAAACATTTTACATCTCACCCCAAGAGCCCTGCAGCCTGTGGGTGAGCTGTGTTTTGGGGTCACCAGCCCCGTTTCAGCCCCACAGCGAGAGCGACACCAAACAACAAAATCGCATCGCTTGGGGACGGAATTTGGGCTTGATCTGAAAACTCTGATTTCCTGTCTCGAAAACCCCCCAAAACGCAGAAGTCTCATATCTCAAATCCTGCCTGGGGTTGCCTTTTCTGACTCAACTCCTTCCCTCCTGTCTCGCTGTCCCTGCAGCCCCGCACGTCGGCAGTGGCGGCAAGGCTGGGGGACAAGGGGGGCTCGGGATGGGCTGTGCTGTTGTCACAGCAACCCCTGCCCTGCCCTGCAGACCCCTGGGGCTCCCCGGCAGCCTCGGGGGCTGGCAGGGCTCCTGTCAGTCGGCAGGGGATGGAGCCGCATCCCGGTACCCGCCCCGCTGCCCTCCCGCTACCGCAGCTGGGTGAAAAAGGGGATTTGTCCCCAAAAGGACCCACTGGGGGTGGCTGCTGGACACCCCCAGCCCTCGAGTGCCCGTGACATCCCTGGAGGGAGAGGGTGGGATGTTCTGGGAGCAGTGTCAGCCTGGGGGAACTGACAGGTGTCACCTGTGGGGCTGGCAGCTGCCAAAATCCACTTTTCCAAAGCGTTTTGGGAAAGATGGGTTATTGCACGAGAGATCCTGGCTGTGTCCAGGTGGGGTTTTGAACGAGATCCTGGCTGTGTCCAGGTGGGTTTTTACACGAGATCCTGGCTCTGTCCAGGTGGGGTTGTGCACAAGATCCTGGCTCTGTCCAGGTGGGGTTGTGCACAAGATTCTGGCTGTGTTCAGGTGAGTTTTTGCACAAGATCCTGGCTGTGTTCAGGTGAGTTTTTGAACGAGATCCTGGCTGTGTCCAGGTGGGTTTTTGCACAAGATTCTGTATGGAGGGGTTTGACAGTTGGCTTGTAAGCAAAGCTGAGTTAATAGAAGAAATAACAATTGGTTTTTCAGTGTATTTATAGTAAGGAAGAAGACAAGGCCATCAGCATAGAAACAAATTAGAAAAGATACATGAAAATATTTGTAAACTAGACTACATGCATAAGTAGATGTGTATACGTGCCTTATTAAATTTCTGTAAAACTTTTGCCAATTATATTGACACTAATTGCTTTGCACCAATGAATTTAATAAGTTATTGTAATGTAATTAATGACTTAAGGTCACAATTAGTTAAAAGTACATAAGCTAGAGAACATGCAGAATAAAAAACTTTCCTCTTCTTAGACCCTAATCACATATATATGTCACATCTGACCTAACAGTGACAATTGTGGCTGTGTTCAGGTGGGTTTTGAGATCCTGGCTGTGTCCAGGCTCTCCTGTAGGAAGCAGAGGTTCTGGCAGGGTCAGAGATAATCAGTCATCCCTTTTTGCAGGTGAAGCAGCTTTTTTTCCCCCTGGGAGGTGATTGGGGTTGGGAGGGAAGGCAATGGCTCAGGTGTTTCTTGGGTGAGATGAGATGAGATTAACTGCTCCCCTGAGCCCCTGCAGCTGGGCTGAGCCCAGGGTGGGCACAGAGTGTGCCAGAGCCCAGGAGAGAGGAGCACAGAGCTCTCCAGAGCAAGGTAAGGCTCAACTGCCCTTTATGTTGGGTTTCTTGAGAAGATTTGTGTTAGTGATGTGCTTTTTGCAAGGTGTTGTGTGCATAGCATGGTTGGAGAAGCCAGGGGTGAAGATGTGGAGCTCAGGCTGGTGCAGAGCAGCCCAGAGCTGGTGTTGGTGATACCTGAGGCTCTTTTCTTGGTCAGAGCAGTCCTGGTTTTACTGGGATGGCAGAAGTTGGGCAGAACTACCTGGAGGAAGGGCTAAGTGTTGGCAGGAGGAGCTGGTGGAGGTGAATGCTGGCAGAGAGGGGTGTGTTTGATGTCCTGGTGTCCACAGGGAAGGCTCTGGGGGAAGAGTTCCCACCAGGTTTTCTTTTATTGCTGCGCTTGTGCTGCCCCCTTGTAGAAAATGTAAATTTTGTGAGTGTTCTCAGAACTGTGATTGTTTCATCTCCCTTTTGCAGAGTTGAAACGTGAAACTCATGGCAATGGTTTTCTATTTCTGTCAGAAATCCCTTCCAGAATGGGTATATTTAATGTATAAGGTTGCTTGGAATTCCCAAAGGCCCCAATGCAGCAAACTGCAGCCATCTGTTCTCATGTGAATTCTTTGTAGGGCCAACACCTGAAGTGCTTTGGAGATTTTTTTCCTCTTTTTTTTCTTGAATGAGCAGGGGTTTTAAAGACACAGTACAAAAGGCAGCGAATTCTGTGAGTCAGGGAGATGGAATTGGTGACACATGAGGTCCTTCCGCCTGTTCAGGTGGGCTGGACTTGTTGCATTTTGCATTTTGGTTTGTCCCAGTGCTGCAGGGGATTGCAGGAGCCAGCTCCCAGGCTGATGGCTGAGGTAGCACATTTCTCTGTGCAGGGCTAGGATGGTGTCTAGACTGGGCTGGTCACTGCCCAGTCATGTTCTTGAGGCTGAGCCCACAGCTCTGCTCTGTTGTGGGCTCGGCACCTGAATCACAAAAATGCAAGAACTGCACCAATGGTTCTGATACAATCTCATGGCACAACCAGCTGGGGCCTCAGCCTTGTTCACACCTGTGAATTACAGATTTGGGTAGGCCAGGATTTACAGCTTCACATCCTAAAGCTGGGATTTTGTCCCTGATCACTGGGGCTGTTCCCTTCTCTCCCCTAATCCTGGTATTTGTTCCTATTGCTAAACCTGTTGAGAAATGTCAGTATTTGCTGTGTGATTTGCACTGGCCAGGCACAGCCAGAGCTCATGGAAACCCTTTGGGGAAGCTGTGTCCACACCTTGCTGGGCTGATTCACTCAGGAGGCAGCAGGAGAACCCCGGCTCTGCTCGGGATTTGCAGGGAGGAATTGAGAAATGAAGCGAGAGCTGATCTCCCTCTTACGGCCGAATTCTGAACAGCTGCGCTTGGGGAGGGAGGGAAGGAGCAGGAATTCCTGCCCTGGGGATGTGAGAGACCCCAGTGCTCCCAGCCAAACCCAGCTCTCTTCAGGGAAACTGCTAAAATATGTTCTGCACTGCAGTATAAACCACAAGATATCTGTGAAAGAGTTAAACTGAACCCAGAGCTGGGCAAATATATAATTATGGAATTTTAGAATGGCTTGGGCTGGAAGGGACCTTAAAGGTGACACAGGTGATGGCAGTTTGGTTCTGCTCCTTCTGGCCGAGTCTGCTTGAGTCTGTGACCCACTCAAAAACTGTCTTTGTTTGAGGAACCCAGAATCCACTCAGGTGGAACTGTGACCTTGATAAGGTGATCAGCAGCTGTGGGTTCTGCCTGGCTCTGTTGCTAACCTGCTCCAGGTTTCACTGAAAAGCATCTCTGGAGTTATGGCAGAACAGTTATACAGCAAGTGCCACAGGAATCATCCCTTTATTTTATGTAAGATTCGCAGAAGAAGTTAAAAAAAATCAGAAAATGCTTATGAATTTAAAGGAAGAATCAGTTTTACTTAAAAAGTATGTTAATAATTTAACTCCTGTTCAGTACTTGGAATTAAGTTTATCTTGGGCTGAAATATGTTTGTAAAAATGGATTGCTTTGTGTGTGTTTGATTTGTATTACATGGAATAATGGGGGAAGGGCAATGGAATTCTGCTGTTCAGGTTTTCTAACAGGACAGCATTTGGGACACAAAGAGGTCAGAGCTGCTGTATGGCTGCAGGGTTTGATGGAAGAAGGGCACAGAGAGAGGGGGAAAATAAGGAATGTTCTGCTGGGATTCTTGTGCAAACATCTCAGTTCAACGTCAGCTTCCAATTCCTTGAATCAAATTCCTTGAATCCTTCCTCCCCAAACTCCTCAGGCTGTGTTTAACACACCCAGCACAGCAAAACCTGGCTCATTCCCCAGCTTTAGTCCAACATCCTCCTGCAGGGACAATTCCACTTCTGCACTGGTTACAGCTTTGTTCTTTTGTTCTGCTGTGGAGATTTCTCTTTCATCACTGAGGTTTGAAGGCTGGAATCCTGATTCTGGCTGTGTGACTGGCAGGATTTCATCAAAGGGCACTGCACAAGTCCTTCATCATAAGGACTTGGTGGCCTTTGTCACTGTCCTATTGTGGCAGGGCTGCTTCCAAGGCTCTGATGCAAAGCAAGGACTTGAGAACCCCAATATTAAAGTCTGTGATCCCAAAGTGGCTGCCCCAACTCTTTAGGTGCTTCTGTTGTCATCTGAAGGTTCCACAGCCACAGGGGCTGTGCACAGGCTGGGCCCCACCAAAGGCACAGCAGTGGCAGAGCTCTGGGTTAACACAGGGAGAACAATGGAAAAGCCTTTTAAAAACGACCCTGGCTGAGTCTATTCTCCTTCACTCATCTCTTAAAGCAGCTGTCAGGTAGGAAATGTTCAGGTTACCCCCTCACTGCAGTAAATCCAGCTTGACTTGCTACAAAAAACCCCTGAGTTCCTGTCCCTGCTCTCTGACTGCTCCTGCTGTCATCCAGAATGTGCCTAAGCACAGTCAGAATCCTTTTCACTGCTCTTTCTAAACTCTTGAACAATTTTTTTCCTCTGAGTAAATGTTTCAGTTCCAAAGAAGTGATTGAGAACCCTACTAGGAGGTAAAAGGTTCTTTTCTGTCAAGAGCTGCCCTTAAGGCCCTAAGGGAAAACATTTATTACACATTTGGAGCAATGTTTAACCCCCAAACCAACATCCAGGAGAGAACCCTTTACTCACACAATCCTCACAATATTTTACATTTTTTTGAGACATCTTTTGTGGAAAGGATACTAAAATAATTTTATTTAACAAGCCCAGATTATTAAACCTGGATTAACCCGTAAAATGTGTAAGGTCACACTTTCCTTAGGGTTCCAGCCATCAGGACTCCTGGATTTCTTTAAATAGTTTCTCCTTTAAAAAACTGCTGCAGAAGCCAAGCCTCAGAGATGCTTTTTGAGGTGTTTTATTGCAAAAAGGTGTGGACATTTGCTGGCAGAACAGGTTATCACATTCTCCATTTGACTGTCATCCAGAGGACACTGCATGCATTCAAGCTGAAAGCATAGGACAGTTTCCACCAGGCACCTGAGAAAGAAAAGTCTTCCAAGCAGAAAAAGACAAATTTCCACCTGATCCCCTACTCTGGAGTGCCTTTTGCTCCCCAGAGTTCCCTGGGAAACAGGAGTGCCATCAGCTACAGGCACAGCCAACTGTAAACGTGTTCCTGTGTCCAATTGATCTGGATAATGGATCCTGAGGCTTCAGCTCCAGTTTTGAACAGGACATTCCTTTCCCAAAGCAGGCAGTGCAGTGAGTTCCACCTGTCCTGGCACCTGCTGCTCCCTGTAACCCAGCAGAGGCACACAAGGCTTCTAGCAAAGCAAATCTGACAGCTCTACTTGGTCCCCAAAAAACACCCCACCTCCAAACCCTCCTTCCTTTCTTTGTGCTCCTTGTAGCACCTCTTCCCCCCTCCCTCCAGACTGCAGACAATTCCCCTTTCTTTTCCCTTCCCACCCCCTTGCCCAAAGGCATGACTAATGAATACATGCTGCAGTTCACAGCAAAAAATCTCTCCACACTTGGGCTGTCCCTCCACAGGCAGAACACCAGGTGCACCTGAATTTCCCCATTTCAGTGCCTATTTCCCACAGGCCTAATAAAGGTTAATCATCTTTGGCAGACAGCAACCCTGCACCAAAGGGAACAAGGAATCCATTGCCAGTCTAACAGGGCATGTTGCAACTGCAGCAGGATCTCCCTGTAAGGGAAAAAAAAAAAAAAGAGATTTTAGAGGATGTAAAAGCACCTTCACAAGTCAGTGCATTAGGAGAGATTAGGATATATTATTAACTGTGGGTTATAATGGACTTTTAAACTACTTGAACCAGGCAAATGCAAAAATTCAAGGCATTAAAGCTGCAAGTCACAAGCAAATAACTCAGGGTGAAAGTACAGCCACTTAAACCCCTGTGCTGGTTGCTCTGATAATTCCAAGCATTAGAACAGCCACTCTAGGTTCATATTCCTCCTAAATAAATCAGCTGTAGATTGTATGGAGCATTTTTGCTCTCAGAAAGCCCTGGCAGATGGAACAACTGACAATTAACTTCCTTTCATGCAGCATGGCTTTAAGTCCCCCAGCAAAGCTGCAGACTGAAATTTCCCACCAAGGCAGTGGTTCCTCAATATCCAAATCAACCTTTGCAACCTTAGCACAAGGTGTGCCCATCCTTGCTAAGGCAGAGGAGCAGTCATGGCCCCCTGAGTTATTTTAATCACAAAAGCCAGAACGAACTTGTTTGCCACAAAGGCACTCTCAGTCCTTGCAGCTGGAAGAGTCAGGTTCTTCTGTTTAAATCAGTTTTTGAGTGAACAGTTTTTCACTCCCAGAGATGTTCCCCTTACTCCAGCAGGACTATTTTGGTCAGTGACAATTCAACACTCCAGTGTTTGTTCTGAAGCAGAGATACCCAAAACTTTCAATGCTAAGCCACAATAACTTGTCACCACTCTAGTCCCACTGTGTTTCAGTACATGATATATATTTTTTTTTTCCATTTGATACAGTTCTGAAGTCAATCCAGCCGCTTCCATGCTGCTGGATATGCTTTTTTTTCTTTTTTGGAATAAAAGGCATTTTGGGCTGATCCAAACCCAGCTCTGGCAGAGTGCACAGTGTTCCTTGATAGCTGATTTACATCACCCTTATGTCTTAGCCCCAGCTATTTTTAGAGGCACTGGAGTGGCAGAGGCTGTGTGACAATGACAACAGGCTGCTGATCAAAGTGCCCCCCCTGCCAAGCCCTGCTCTATCTTGCACTGTACAAACACAGAGATGAGGCACAAGGAATGTCAGCACTAAGTGCAGAGATACCAGACCTTTAGGAGGCATCCTGAGATGGAGCAGGAGGATCCTTATTCTCAGGCTCTGGAGGAGGAGCTGGCACATTTTCCTCTTTCTTTTGTGCAGCCAAAAATTCATGAATCGCCCTCTCTATCTGAGGCCTGAAGATGTGGTTTAGTTTTGGATCCACCACCTGAGAAATAATTCTGTCCACTCCAGCTTCCAGCATTCCTGACCTTGAACAAAGACAAAGAAGTCATTCAGCTCCTCTGAAAAACTCCCCAATCTCCTCCAGAAACTCTCCAGAGCCCTCCTGTCAACTGCAATTAGCATTAACATGGTGAGAACTGCAGCCTACTCAGGAGATCCTTAACAGGGACTTGTTTCACTCACCTATTTCTCTCCCTGCTTCCTACAGAATTAACAACTCACATCTGCTCTCCCAGGTACTTAAATGACACCTTGGCCAAGAGCCACTTTTAACAGAGCTCCTGTGGAAACCAGGTCAACATGAAAGCAAACAAACACATTTTGGCCCAAGAAGAGAAATAAGCCATTCTGAGGAGGAGGGCAGGTGAGAGCAAAGGCTTTTTTTTGGCTGAGTGGAGGGAGAAGAGCCCTGCCCCCTCAGAACAGGACTGTCACTTGCTCCTTGTCACAGTCCAGACAGATGGAAATGAATTATAAAAGGGTATGAATTCTAAAAACAAGGCAGTGAGCACACAGCAGAGGCTCTGGGCTGAGCAGCAGGAGCTGAAGTGCCAGGGCCCTGGATGGTGGGGCACTGGCTGTCTGGGAGGGTTAAGTCATGTCTGCAGGGAGCAGAGACAGGAAATGGAGATGTTCATGGCACTGGGAGAGGAGCCTCAGCATGGTGAGGCTGTGAAGGAGGCAGAGACAGGGCACCCTGTGCCACCTGCAGGTAACAGAGCCTGGGTGGGCAGGACAGACAGCTGGACACCCCCAGGGCTCAGCCCTGCCCCTCCAGGAGCGACAGGGACTGTTCAGACTGCCCAGGACCGGGGCTGTTCTTCACAACATTTTGTGTGCAGTACCTCATCCTCCTCTCCCTGATTAAATCTCAGCAGTTCTGGGAAGCAATGTGAACTGTCAGTCACAGAATGGTTTGGGCTGGAAGGGACCTTAAATCTCATCCCATTTCACCCCATGACATGGCAGGGACATCTTCCCCTGTTCCAGGCTGCTCCCAGCCCTGTCCAGCCTGGCCTGGGGCGCTGTAAGGGATCCAGGGGCAGCCCCAGCTGCTCTGGGCACCTGTGCCAGGGCCTGCCCACCCTCACAGGGAGGATTTATTCCCAATATCTACTGCAACCCTGCTCTCTCAGTTGAAGCCATTCCCTCTTGTCCTGTCTCTCTAGAGGCCCTTTTAAAATTCTCTCCCTATCTTGTTGGCCTGTGAGGCCACACTGAGGTCACCCCAAAGCTTCTCCTCTCCATCTGTCCAATGCCAGCTCTCCCAGCCTTTCCTCCCAGCAGAGCTGCTCCAGCCCTCTGCCCATCCTGGTGGTCCCCAGTGGAGAGTCTGAAACAGCTGGACAGGAACTGGTGCAGAGATTGCTGTGACAGGGGCTGGAGTCTGCACACAAACCTTTGGCATCCTCAGGACTCTTTCTTTAAAGAATCTTTAAGGGCTCTTCTCTTTCCTGAAAGTTAAGATCAAGGTCACCCAGTTCAGCACAGCAGCAATAATTTGGACAGGAAATATAAATATTTCCCCAGTCAAACCCACCCATTTCAGGCAGAGCAATAATGTGCATTTTGGGAAGAGCTCAGCCTGCACCAACTCTCACAATGAAACTCAGGGAGGATAATGAAGTGCTGTGAAAACCTGAATTCTGCCAGTTCTGCCTTGCCTGAGGTGGTTTATGGTTTATAAATCCCACTTGTTGTGCAGGCTGCTGCTCACTCACTGGATCACACTCTGCCTCAGCCCGTTCCGTAGCTGGTTCTTGTTCATGGCTGGGTTCCATTCCTGCTTGTCCAGGTGGGTCGAGACAAAGTTGTCAACTTTCTGCCTCAGGTTCTGATAGGCTGGCTAAAAGAAATAAAAATAAACCCAGTTCAACAGCTCAAATAGCTCCCAACAACCCCCTGCCAGAGCCCTGCACAGTGCAGCTATTGTCACACACAGACTGCCCTGCTGTCTGTGTGTCCCTCCTTTCACTCCCTGAACAAAGATAATCCTGTTTTCCCTCAGAACACAACTGGAAATTGCACAGAACTCTCAGTGTTGTAATAATTCAAGCAGCTGGGTAGATTTGGGCTGAAATTGTAGTGAAATGCAAACTGTGCAGACAGAGGTTGTTTAAGCAGAGTTTTTGTTGTCTGGAAAGCCTCCACCCCAGAATTCCTAGGAAAGTGGCTGAGCAATGCTGCCACTAAACAAACACTTGAATTATTTGCTTCTGTGGCAGTAGCAGAGAATAAAAATATAAAATTATAATTATAAAGATAATTATAATTATTTTAGTTTTATCAGATGAAATGTACTTCCATTGAACAGAAACTTAATTAGTAAATCCATATAAATGCTCAGGACCATGCACATCCTGGATGCAAGGGAAGGACAAGAGGGAAACAGGGATATTTCAGAGTTTGATCTGTCTGCTCTGGGTGAGGATCCCAGGACAGGGCTCCTGCTGGAAACATAAAAAGTTTTGGAAAAGCAAAATTCAACAAAAAGCGTTGAATTTTGACAGTCACTGAGAACAATCCAACTTGACACTGAGAGCCCAATTCAATACTGGCAACAAATGATGAGGAGTTCATTGTGGCTGAGAAAAAAATTAATGTCAAACAGTCTGGGGTGATCTACTCAAAAAACAAAGGTTAAAGGTTCGGTTTGGGACTATGGAGACGTTTGAGAACATGGGAATTTTTGAAATACAGGCTGGGAGTAGCACTGTTCCTATGGGAAGGCGTTTTCCCAGGAAAGCCTGGGCTGAGACGAAAGGCTGAGGCTGTTCTGTTCCCGTTCTGTGCCCGGGGTGTGGAGGTGGCCGCGGGGATCCCCCGGGAGCGGCCCCAGCGCGGCGGGAGCGGGCAGGGCCTGGGCTCGCTGCCCGGCCCCGGTACCTTGGTGTCCACGTCGGCCAGGCAGTCGCGGCGGAAGCCGTCGAAGAGGCCGCGGCTCTTGAGCTGCTCCACGATGATGGCGATGAGCTGCGGGTCCCCGGGCGGCAGCGAGCAGGGGTCGGTGGGGCCGGGCCCCGCGGCCCCCGCGCCGCCGCCCGCGCCCGCCGCGGCCCCGCCGCCGCTCTCCGACATGGCCCGCGGCCTCCGCGCCGGCGCGCGCCGATGGTGTCACCGCGCCGCGCTGCATCATGGGCAGGCGAGTTCTCCCCAACAGTGATGCTATACGCTGGGTAATCTCTTAGAACTACAAATCCCAGCGTGAAGCGCGGCGCGGCTCAGGGAAGTGGCGGAAAGGCGGTCGCGTTGCTGTCGCGGTGTATATTGGGAGTTGTAGTTCACCGGACGGTGAGGACCCTCCCCACATGCGCCGGCAGCTGTGAGGGGATGGCGGTGCTGGGATCACTCGGCCGGGGCGGTCACAGGGCTCCCCGTGTCCCTCCGGAACGGGCTCAGCCGGGCAGAGGGCCCGGGTGTTCCTCAGCATGGCCCGGGTGCCCCAGGTCTGCAGCTGGATGCTCAGGGATCCCCCTGCCATGATAATAGCGAGATTGTAACTTGCGTGTGCTCTCCTGTGCCGTAGTGAGCGCGGAGATGATGTAAATTGCGAATAATATACTTCAATTTGTGTGGGATCGTGCTGTGTTTCTATCGGGATCCTGAGACCCGGCTGCCCTCAGCAGGGGCTGTGTGTGCTGACACGGGTTGCTCCCGGGAGCTGCCGGGCACGAACCTCACATGCTGGGCTCGCTCCCTGCCCGGTGATGGGGTATGCAATAATGAGGATATTCCCATCCCAATGGGATATTCCCATCCCAATTCAGGAGGACAAGCTGTGCAGGAATGTAACCACAGAACCCCAGAACAGCTGAGTGACCTCAGGGGATCATCCACCCCTGGGGATCATGCCACCCCTGCCATGACAGGGACACCTTCCACTGTCCCAGGTGGCTCCAAGCCCATCCAGCCTGGTCTTGGGCACTGCCAGCGACCCAAGAGCAACCACAGCTGTGCCAGGGCCTGCCCACCCTGCCAGGGAAGCTTTGAGGAGAGAAGAGGGGCAGTGGCAGCGTGTACAGACCCTGGTACCTCCTGTGACAGCCGTGCTTTGGGGACACACAGAGCTCCTGCTGCAGCAGGATCTGTCCCTGTCACTGCTCAGTGCTGGCTCTCTGGACTGGCTGTGAAACCCCCAGGGCTCATCCCGGCACTCAGGAGTGTCCCTGGAATGGTTCCTGTGTGACACTGTCCCCGCTGGCATCGCTCTGCTGGGGCGGTGGCAGTGCCCTGGGGACACACGGGGACGTGTGGGTGTGACTCGATGGTTTTTGATCCTTGTGCTGGTGTCACACGTGTGACACCAGCACAAGGACACTCCAGAGACTGCTTAGAGCCAGAATTAGGAGCGTGTTTTATAAAGCAGAATATGTTTTATGTGTTTTATAAAGCCAGAATATGTTTTATAAAACAGATCTGCCAGGACCCCGCACCTCCTCTCTGGGTAGTTTTTAGGGTACATGGCCTTGTTTTCTCCCAAGGCAGGGGAATCGCTGAATATCCTGAGTGGAAGTGACCCACAGGGATCATCCCAGCCCCTGTCCCTGCACAGACCTCCCAAAATCCCACCCTGGGCATCCCTGGCAGTGCTGTCCAAACCCTCCTGGAGCTCTGGCAGCCTCGGGGCTGTGCCCATTCCCTGGGGAGCCTGGGCAGTGCCAGCACCCTCTGGGGGAAGAACCTTTCCCAAAATCCACCCCAACCCTGCCTGGCACAGCCCCAGCCCTTCCCTGGGAGCTGTCAGGGGTTCCAGGAGCGGTCGCTGCTCGGGGACAGGGACAGGAGCAGGGACGGGAGCGGAGCCGTGGCCGCGGTGCCGCTCGGAGCGGGGGAAGCAGCGCGGCCGTCCCGGCAGGTGGCACCCGGTCCCCATCCCCATCCCGACCGCTTCTCCGTGTCACCCCTGGCAGGGACGTCATTAATGGATTTTAGCCGTGAAGGCAGAAGGGGTGGATCTTCTCTTGGGACCCTCGCAGCAGCCAGGGAGCGACGGAGGAGTCGGATTTATTTATTTATTTATTTATTTATTTATTTATTTATTTATTTATTTATTTATTTATTTATTTAGCGGGATTTTCCTGCTGTCCTGGGCTGGCTCCTTCCCGCGGAAGGGCTGAGAGGCAGCGACCTTAAAGGCAAAACCCTTCAGCAGCACAGAATCCAGCCCAGGGTTTACTGGGGGCTGCCCCGAGCAAAGATCCCCTCCCAATTAACAAATGACAGGAACGAACTGTGATGCAGGAGGGGAAAATCCTCAGTGCAGCCTCCGGTACCCGGGGTGCTCCGGGCTGGTCTGGAACATCCCCGGGATCTCCTGACTGGTCTGGAGCTGCCCTGGGATGCTCCTGGCCACTCTGGAGCTGCCTTGCCCCCGGTGCTGGTGCTGCTGCGCTGCTCCAAGTCCCCGTGCGAGGTCTGTGCCTTTTCCTGTGGGTGGATGCAGTGACCTCTCTCCCACGGTGGCACAATTGATGCTCCAAGGCAGAGCAGAGGGGGCAAAGCAGGTAGTTATGAGATAATGAGGGTTCAAGGGTTCTCTTACAAGCTGTGGCAGAGGTCAAGCTGTGTTTAATAGTTTTGAGATCTGGAGCAGGGGGGAAAAGAGAAAAACAGAGCGTTTAATCTGTTTTATCTGTGTGTTTTTGCCCGACATCACAGCACACAGTGAGAGCATTAAACTGTGGTGCCTCAGATAAAGCAGCCTGGCTCCCAGGGAGCAGAACTGTGAACCTCTCCTTGAATCACATCCCCAGTACAGAATTTATGAGATCTGTGAACTCTCCTTATATCTGTGGCCTCGAGGAGAGCTTCAGGCAGTTTCCACAGTTCAGGTCAGTGGAAGACTCAGGAAGGGAGAATTTTTGCCTGTTTGCTGTTGTGTTGGAGATTCAGTTCTCGTGGTAGGATAAATGCTTAGGCTGAGGGGAAGCAAACTTGTAAAGCTTAGGGAGAAAGATTATTTCAGGTGAAATAAATAGAAAAATAATTGGTGTAGAAAGTTGCTTGGATCAAGATGGCAATCAATGATTTTAATTCTTATTTTCCTGTGTTACAGTCCCCTTGAACCCCATTCCTGTGGCTGATCAGGGAGATGTGGGTATTTAATTGTAATTTCAATTTGTGAAAAACCTGAATTCCAGTCACACTTTCTGTCACAGATGATCAGAACCAGAGGCCAGTCCTTTCTTTGTCAGTGTTTGTCATCACTGCATTGCACATTTCCTCTATTCTCAGTCCCCCTTCTTCACCCTCCTCCTGTCACCACAATCACAAGAGCTGTAAAGCAGCACCTCTTTCCATGGAAATTCTGATATCATAGGGGAAAAGCCATCTCTGCTACAGCTGCCTGCAAAGAGTTCATGGTTCTTGCAACTGGCTGACAAAACCAAGTTGTTCCCAAAAAGTGATGTGAATGAAATCTCCTTTCATGGGTGCTCATTTCTGCTCCTTAAAGCTATCACTGAAAACTCACATTGTGATGCTGCATGAGCCAGAAGGTCCTGGAAGGGGTGTGGAGCTGGCAGGGTGAGAATTCCCATGTGGAACACGCAGCAGTGGAGTCCTCCCTGTGCTCACTCTCCTTTGAGCCCTCAGCTTCTCATTTTCATTGGGTTTGTGTGAATCAATTCCTGCTGCAGGGTGTGTTCTGTGTGAATCCTCTGTGGAGATGGAGTTTGTTCCTTCCTCAGCAGTGGGGACCAGATTTCCACCTCTGAGTTTGGCCTGGCACCAGGCTTGGCACAATCCTGCCCATCTCAGATGCTCAGGAGCAGGGCAGCTGCTGAGAGGCAGGAAAAGCCAAAATTCCAGAAAATCTCATGAACCCTGTGCTGTTTCTTGTTGGGATCCAGTCAAGGTTGGATTCATCATCATCACGATGAAGATTTCTTCCTGGAAAGGATGGTCAGGCATTGGCACAGGGCAGAAGCTCAGGTGGAATATTCACATGGAATATCCGGAGCTGGAAGGGTCCCATAGGGATGAGCCAGTGAAACTCCTGGCCCTGCACAGACACCCCAACAATCCCACCCTGAGAGCAATATCCAACCTCTCCTGGAGCTCTGGCAGCCTCAGGGCTCTGCCCATCTCCTGGGGAGCCTGTTTGGAGCTGGGCTCAGGATCACAGCCCTGGTCCTGTGCCCTGTGCTGGTGAGGAGAGAGCATGAGCTGCTGAAACAGAGAAAATGTGTATTGGGTTTGGTCCTTTTGGTGCCAGCAGCCCCAAAGTTGTGTTTAATCTTTGCCCCAGCATTTGGAGGAGTTAAAGCCATGTTCCCTGAGCCTCTGTGTGCATCAGGGTCAGCTCCAGAGTTTTGAGATCCTGGAGATTTACACAAAGAACAGCTTGGCTGTGCAGGTGGCAAATTATTGAAAGAGTTGGGAAGCTGCAGGAATGTTCCCCAGCCCATAATTCTCTCCCAAAGAATGTGCAGCATGCACCCAGCCTGCCAACCTTTTGGAGGCTCCAGAGCCCTGGAAGAAAATGTCTATTCCCTGCATGTTTGCCATTTGTGCTGGGCAACATATTGCCCATGGAGCATATGCTGTATACGCCACACGCTTTCTGAATCACTCTATTTCTGAAACACTGCATTGAAATTTATACTTTGATTTGTTTTATATGTAAATATATATATATGTGAGTGTGTGCATGCATATGCATTATATTGGAGTGGCTGGTGTTATAGCAGAGATGTAAGTAAACAGAATTTGTGTTCAACATGCCCACCTCCACAGGATGGTGTTTTATTCTCTGCTTTTTTTGGTGGTTTCTGTCTTGTAGCTGAAACAATTTGGAGCTCAAAGTATCTGCAAATACCAGAGGCAAATGTATTTGTAAAGCTGCTGCAGAGCCTTTCAGAGGAGATGCATGCTGTGTCCTCAAACAGAAATGTCAGTTGTTCATTCTTATATCATTGTTTCCATTATTATGAAAGGCTGAAATCATGTGGTAAAAATAATATAAACATTATTGCCATATATGCAGAAGGGGTAACTTTCCAAACTAGATCATCAAATGAAGCCTTGGAGTGTATCTGTGTAATATAATCCCTTGGAAGAGTTGCTGGCATTTGAAGTTTTCACATGTTTTAGAAATGTTTATGAAAAATGCCAGTTGAGTTGATGGAGTCAGTAACTGCCCCTCTGGGCAGGGAAATACAGGCTTTTTGCTGGGGAAATGAACAACTTGTGATTGCTCTGGAATGCAGTGTCAGAGATGGGAGCAAACCCAAAAAAACCTGAGCTATCTGTGCAAAGTGCTGGATGAAATGCTGTTTCTCCAAGCCCACTATTTACTTTCCTTGCCTGAGCCTGAGAAATTTTCCATAGCACAGATCTCACTATTGAGGGCAGCACTGCTGCTCAAAGCACTGTGAGGAGCAGTGTGTGGGGCACAAAGTGCTGCTTATTCCTGATCTTCCCACCTGAATATCCGTGTCAGGATAACACCCCGTGCTCCTCTGTGGCCCTCTGCTCGTTTGCACTGCTTGTCCCTGCAGCATTCCTCCCCTGGCTTTGAATCTGAGCAGATTTGATCTTTTCTGCCTCAAACTGGGGAGTGCAGCCCCACATTTGGAGTTTGTGAGGGTGAGGACAGCGTGAGGTGCTGGGAGCATTCAGGGATCTGATGGTGCCTGACAGCTGATGGGAAATCCATGGTGTCAGGAAGCAAAGCAGCTGTTCCCTCACCTTCTGCACAGAGGCAAGGACTGCTCTGTCACATCCAGCAGCAATTACCCTGACATCAGAGGATGAAAAGATGAAAACAAGGAGGCTGGAAATTAATTTCTTTCGCCCCTCTGTTTCGTGCATCCATCAGCAGTGCATCTGGGCGTCATGGAGCTAATTTAAAAGTGTAATTTCTATCCCAAAAGATTGTATTCAGTGTACTTCCTGCTCTCAAGTGGAGTTCAAGGGGATGCAGCATGGGGTAGAGGTTATTTCTGCCTCTGTGTGGTGGATGTGGAGCTGGGGTTTCCCTGTTTGTGCATTTGTGGATCTACGTGGTGCCTACAACATGTTTTATGCTCCACATAAGTTACTTGTCCCTTATTTACAGCTTGCACTTTTCTCCCCTTCTCTAAGGACCTGCAACTCTTGACCTTTTAGCCTGGTAAATTATTTACACGTGAAACAGTGAATCAAAATGATGGCTCTCAGGAAGATGCTGCTTATTCTCAGGGAAAAAAAGCACATTTCTTCCAGAAATCTCTTTCCTGAGCCTTGTTTGTCCTTCCCTCCTCATCCCTTCCCACTCTGAGAAGGAGACCCTCTCCTTTTTCACACGGGGAAATGTTTCTCTGCCTCTGATTTTAAAACACCCCCTTGATATTTTGGGGCTGGGCTGAGAGGATGTTAGTTTGATGTCTTTTCATGGAAAACCATGAAAGAATGTGAAGGAAAGGTGTGTGAAACAGCCCAAGCTGCTGCAGAAATCCCAAACTGGGGCAGATACCGGCAGAGCTGGAAATGTTTAAGGCTCTGGAGGCATCAAAGTTATTCCACACGGAATGGTTTGGGTTGGAAGGGACCTTAAAGCTCAGCCAGTCCCCCATGCCATGGCAGGGACACCTCCCACTGTCCCAGGGTGCTCGGAGCTCCATCCAGCCATGCTTTGAGCATCAAGGACTTCTCAAAAAGGTTATTTTTAACATGCTGTAAAGTGTATTTTCAACAGACTGTAAATCATAACACTTCTCCTTGGTAAAGCTCGTGCAGATCCTTTGCTGAGAGGTGCTGTTGTAAGTGAGACAATCGTGTACATGGGGGAATTTCAGTTTTTTCCTAGAGCTGTATTAAATTTAAATGGAGAAAATCTATGTTATAGTTCTTGGAGCAAACACCTTGTTCCTACTCGCATGGTTTTTATCTGCAGGATAGGGAAAACATCCACAGAGAAATAGGAAACCCAGAAACAAAGTGGATTGAAGACAAAATTTTTTTCAATACTGTGATTTCTTACCAGGGATTTTTGCCCATTAAAGGATTGTGGGAAAATAAACAAGAAGACAGTGTTTGAAAAGCAAAGAATTGCTTTGAAATTATCTATATCAGCTCATGGTGGTTTTGATTTGGTTTTTTTTTTTTTTGGTTTTTTTTTTTTTTTGGTAGTCTTCTTTTTAAATCTATTTTTATTTTTTAACCATTTTTCCCTTCACATGAAAAGGCTGGTTCATGACAAGCACCACCTTTTTTGAAAGCACCCTGGTTCTGAGTCAAAAAAAGGAAAAGAAAGCATTCTGACATTATAAAATGGAGAATTTTCTCAGATTAAAGTGGTTTATTTTCTCAGGAGCATAAGGAATTCTATAATTCATGCATATTTCATGAGGAAAGTGGCCAGTTTGTGGATATTTCATGAGAAATAAAACTTCCACATCATTAAGTGGCCAGAGAGTAAAGTGAAAACGAACATGTGTAAGTTTTATGAGAGCTTTTCAACCAGTTTGTTGTAGTTTAAGAAATTCTAACGTGATTTAATAATCCTGCTATTGCTGCCACTCATGGAAAGGTGAGCTGCACCTGCATCCAGGCCCCCAAAATCTGGATAATGGGAAAAACATCCTTGTGCAAAGGGATTTTTTCACAGTGTGGCTCTGGGAGGAATTTTAGGCTGGTAATTGTCTCCTATAAAGCTCACATTTGAGGGGGAAAAAACCCAAAAACTGGCGTTGACCATGAAATCTTGAAAAATGGAGTGAAAAATGGAGTGAAAAATGTCTTATTTCTTCTTCCCTGTGTGTGAGTGCATAAAGCTGCCTTTGCCTGAGCTTTGTGCTGTGTTTCGTGCTCATCATTTGCCTAATGCAAAGTAGCCAAACACTGCAGCTGGTATTTGAGCTCCTTTTATCCATCTTTCCTCTCTCACACACACATCCCCACACCCAGACAAAAGTTGGTTTCCTTTAGGCAATCGGGAGCCCTGGGAGAGTGGCAATTTCTTTGATTGCTTATTGTAGCTGGAGCACTGGAGATAAAAGTTTAATGCATTCTTATTGTCTGGGTGCTTTTCAGTGCTCAGCTGCAGGAGCAGTGCAGCCTCTGAGTGTGGGCTTTGGGCGCAGCAGATTGGGTGTCACTGCTGCTCCTGGGTTTTGTTGGAGCCCACGTTGGCACTGGGGGGTGGGACAGCCTCTGGCAGATGGGGAGCAGCCAGCTCAGGTGCAGGGCAGTGCCAGGTAAGGCAGGAAGGTCTCGGGTTTCTGTGGCTGAGATGACCCCTGAGGTGGTAGAAAGTCTCTTTTTCCCAGCCCCATGACTGAAGAGGAAGTTGAGATTCCTCGGTTCTGCTTTTCAAGGTTGTTTATGTTCTCTTATTTATTCCATTCTTTCTCTGACCTGCTGAGATCTGTCCAGCAGGTCAGGTTGTGGCACTCTGACCACCCTTGGGGTGCTGTTGGCTTTTCTACTAAGAACTACGTGTGCTTTATTTACAATAATTTCCCAATACCCATCACCTATGTTAGACAGTCTGTCTCTACTCTAAACCAATCCAAAAGTGCCACTATCACAGCAGAAGATGAAGGAGAAGAAGAAGGACAGGACATGCCCAGATTCCTCCATCTTGCCTCTTGAACCCCCATTCTAAAACCCCAAAATTCTACTTTTTCACCCTGTGACAAATTCACTATCATTCTATTCAAACTCTTGTGGCTTGTAGCTCTTCACACAAAGTTGGGAATTGTTTCCATGGGCTAAAATCAAAGGCACAGGTGTTTCTGACTCTGTGCCAAAGTCTATGAGGCCATTGCCAGGGTCTCAAATCACCCAGGGCAGCCAGAGGAATGTCCTGGGTTCTGACAGGAGGGCAGCAATGAGATGATGCTGTGACAGAGTGGTTTGGGAAAACAAACAAATCTGGAATTTTCCTAGGGAGACCTGCTGTGCTGAGCTGCTGGGATAAACATGTCTGGTGTGGGTGAGAGCCCTGAGAGCAGGGCACAGCCTTTTCTTCACCATTTTCCTACAGGGGAGAGGTGGAATTGCTCCAACCAAGACACAAATTGCAAAGCCACTCCCATCAGATAGAAACAAAAGAAGAGAGGGGCCAAGTTTTGGGCTGCCTAATTTTAGACCAATACTTGGACATTTCTCTGGCCTTTTGTCCCAGCTCTGGTTTCCCCTTGCAGTGCCTTGGGAGATGCTTATTGTGCTGTTTTGCTGGCATTTCCTCTGCCCTCTCCAGGCCACCATTCAGCTCCTGTTGCAAGGGGGAGGTCAGGAGAATAATGCCCTTTTGCTGACACATGGGTAACCCAACCCTGCACCCTGTTGGTCTGCTCTGCTGAATTCCAGCTCATCTGATTGCACTGAGGGCTATTGGAGCGTCCCTGCCATCAGAGCTGGGTAATTGATATGCTTGAAGGGACTTTAATGAGGAAGAAAGCTAATTAGTTAATGTAAGGAGTGAAAAATAAGTCCGACAACCTTGTAGTCCATTTTGTTCCATTGCAGCTTCCCCCAGTGCTCAGCACAGTTTCAAGCTGGGCATGGCTGAATGGAAAGCTTGGCAGGTCCAGCAGAGCTGGGTTTAAGTTCAGGGTTTGGGTCTGGATGGGGTGTGGAGGGATCTCTGCTGCATCATTGCTAAAACCCTTTCATTTCAAACATACATTGTGTGGCTTTCTACAATTAAGGAAATTTTTTCTCAAGGTTAGACACCTGAAACACTACAAAAATAGTTCCTTCTCTCTTGGCATCTGATCCCTTCTCTTTTGGTCCCTTCTTCTCTGAGGTCTGCCACAGCTGGAGCCTTGACAGGAGGGATTCACAAACTGTGAGTGTCTGTGAAAGGGGGAGCTTCAATCACTGAAATCAGGAATGAACTCTGAATTAGGAGTCAGGGCTATGAGCAGCAGCTGGGGGAGCTGGAAAAGGGGCTCAGCCTGGAGAAAAGGGGGCTCAGGGGGGATCTGCTCACTCTCCACAACTCCCTGAATCCATCCTGGCATAACACAATCCTCAGCTTTTTAGCCTTGGGGAAAAAAGTCAGGAAGATGGGCCCAGAATCTCTCATGGCCTTTATTTTGTTCTCTGGTTTAATGATCTCTCCATACTTAGACACTCTCTGAGGTGATTTTTCTGCCCAGGGAGAAGAGGGCAGAAGGCTTGAAAGGCTCCAAAGCTGTGGAACTTTCCTCCCTGATCTCAATGGATGCTGACCCCATCCTTCAGAGGGGAAAAGACAACAAGAAAGGGAAAGCAGAAGGAAAAATAAATGGGATAGGAATACAGCAAAGGGTTGTATAAAGAAATCCAGCTGTGTTTGTTCTGAATGAGTTTTGTTTCCCAGTGTGGCCTCCAGATTTGTGTTCTTTGTGCACAAATCCAAGTCCTGTAAACACCACCTGCTCCTGGTGCTTGAGATAATGAGATGGGCTGGAACTAGACTAGACCTTGGGCACAACTGGGGTAGAGACTGATCAAAGTGGGGCAGCAGGAGGAGCTTATCAATTATTTGAGAGAAAAGAGTCAATAAAAACCTTCCTCAGTATAAACAGAGCCCTGCTGAATGTGGTGGGACTCTGGGGAGCGAGCTGTTCACACGAGATGAAACCCTTCTCCTTGTGGATGAGCAGAAATGTTTGAAGACCTCTTTGAGATTCTGATCTGGGAGCTGTTGCTGTGTCCTTGCTTGCCTGGAGAGCCTGGAATGGTGCACAGCCCTGCTCTGTAGGGTCAGGGCATTTCCAGGCCCTGGTTCCTTTTCCTTGTTACCAATTTCCTGCTCACCTGAGGTTGTTCATCCCACAGTCACATCAGAGCAGGAAGGCAAGGAGAAGGGAGTCTCCAGATTTAGGAAAAATGTACTCACAAAACCCAATTCCTATCTCTGCTGGTGGTGTTGTCCCCCTTGACAGTTGTTAGAAGCTCTGGATTGTGCTCCTAAGCATGTCTGGAGTCTTGTGGTCAGTCCTGTGGGCTCCCCAGGACCAGGGAGACGTGGAGCTGCTGGAGGGAGTGCAGTGAGGGGTCACCAAGATGATTGAAGGACTGGAGCATCTCTCCTGTGAGGGGAAGCTGAGAGCTCAGATTGTTCTGTGTGGAAAAAGGAGGCTCAGAGGAGATCTCATCACTGAGGGAGCTGGGAAGGAGCTCAGCCTGGAGAAAAGGAGGCTCAGGGGGGCCCTTGTGGCTCTGCACAGCTCCTGACAGGAGGGGACAGCCAGGTGGGCATCCAGGATGAGAGGGAACGGCCTCAGGCTGGGCCAGGGCAGGCTCAGGGTGGGCACAGCAGGAATTTCCCCATGGAAAGGGGGCTCAGGGTGGGCATCGGCAGGAATTTCCCCATGGAAAGGGGGCTCAGGGCAGGCTCAGGGTGGGCATCAGCAGGAATTTCCCCATGGAAAGGGGGCTCAGGCCTTGCAACTGCCCAGGGAGGGTTGGAGAGCCCATCCCTGGAGGTGGCACTCGGTGCTCTGGGTTGGGGACAGGGTGGGGATCAGGCACAGGTGGGACTCCATGGGCTGGCAGGGCTTTTCCAACCAGAATGATTCTGTTCCATTCTGCTTTTTGTGCCAATGACTGAAGGGAGGCTGTGATGAGGACAGAGCCAGGCTTTCTGCTGTGGTGCCCAGTGGCAGGAACAGAAGGAATGAACTCCCAGTGAACCACAAAAGGCTCTGTCTGAAAATTGTAAAGCACTGGAACAAGCTGCCAAAAGAGTTTGAAGACTCAGCATCCTTGGAGATACTGAGCAGCTGCCTGGACATGGTTTTGGACACCTGGCTGTGGGTGGCCTTGCCTGGACAATGATGTCCAGAGGTCACTGCCCACCTCTGCAGTGTGTGAGATGTGATGGGTGTTTACACAGCCCTGCTTCTCCTGGAGTGCTGCCTTCCACTCACACTGCTGAGGTGCCCAGAGGAGCAGATCCTGTGCAGGAATCCTTGCCAGGACACACAGACACACAGACACAGGAGCTGTGTCCTCACAGGTGCCTCACACCTACGCTCTCCCTGTGTTGCTAAGGCTGGTGCAGCTCAATGTTTGTTAGCAACCATGAGAAATTTTCCCAAAAAAGGTCCTTTAACAGAAGAACTCTGAAAGTGAAGGCTACTTATCTCTGCTGTCTGGTAGAAAAGGTGCAAAGCTGCCATTAGCAAGTGGCCAGCTCCAAGGCTTGGGTTTCTCAGGCCTTTCCCGTTTGCTTTTGCACTCTGGACCCTGGTACTTTAATGGTATCTATGTCATGAAAATTGCACCATCCTGCTGTGTGAATATCCATCACATCAGTGTTCTGACAGCCACTCTTGCCAGACCCAAGGTGAGCTCAGTAAATAGTTTGTGTCAGAAGAACCATTATCACAGGCAGTACAAATGTGATACTGAGTATTTGGGATTTAATGAGGTGCTCTGGGTTTTTCCCTCTGTATTTGGTTGCAAAATTGAGGTAGTTCCTTACTGTCTGTGCTTCCAGCCTGATTTCCACACTGTGCAGCTTGACTTCCTGCCCATCCACTGCCTCCTTTTCCTCCCAGAAAAAGCTTTTGGCCAATTTTCAGCTAAATTCATCAAATCGCAGAGAGAACAAATTCTTACAGATTTTATGCAAACTGGTGACTGGATAGCAGAGCAAATCCAGCATTAATCCCCCAGTGAGAGTGAAATAGGCCAAATTTAGAAATCAGCCACTGTTTGTAGCTCCCAGCCAGCCAATAAACAAGTTTGGAGTGGTGACCCAGCTCTTGCTTCTGCTCCCTCTTGCTCTGCCAAGCATGAGGGAGATGTGGGAGGGAGGGAGATCCTGGCTTTGGGACAGGGAGAGGCCATTGCCCTGGGAATTAAAGTTCAGGGATGGAGGGCAGAGAGCTGTAGGGAACCAGGCTTCGTTCCTTGTGGTGCGTGTGGAATAACTTGTTTTGATAAGTGGTTCAGAGGCCTTAGAAAAATCAATAATAGTAACAGTGCTCCCTAGCAACCCTACAAAAACAAAGCAGTGTGTGCAGCCTGTTTTCATCAGCAACAGGATCTGCTGCAGTGCAGCTCCAGGTTTCAGGCTGAGCCTTTCCTGGGTCCCCAGCAGGCAGAGAGCAGGGGAAGGACACTGGCCCTGAGTGGTGGTGCCCAATCCTGCATTCCTTGCATTGAGGAGTTCATGGAAGAATTGGGTGTGTGGGGAATTCTGCCTTCAGGTTTTGTGCAAGTTGAGAGCTGAGCAGCAATGGCAGTCGTGTGTGAACATGAGACAGTTCTAAAGCTCCTCTGTTTCCTTGCCTGCCTTGTACTTTGTCTGTGGAGTACAAAGGATGCAGGAACTTAATCCCATGTGAAAGTGTTTCTTATATAATAATTACTGTGAGGGTGCCCAGGAAATGTTCTAGTTAGGATCCAGCACAGGTTGCTTCTCTGAGCACAGGGCTCTCAAAATCCTTCTCCCCCAGCCTGAAACCTTCTCAGTGGCCTTTACTTAGAGGCAGATTTATCAATTTAGGAGAGTTTAGAGAGGCTGAGGAGCAGGGTTTGCTGATGGACTATGCGTGGTGCAGGGTCAGAACCCCTGTGCGGGGTTGGGTTTGTGCTGGGGTGGGAGCAGCAGCCCTTTGTGCATCCAGCAGGGCTGAGATGCTCTGACATTTCCACTGTAAACATCCCTCACCATTTCTGTGTCCTGGCATTTGTGTCTGTCCCACACAGGGGTGAGGTTAATGCCAGTTTGTCTCTGGTCAGGTGACAAGCAGCACAGAAGTGTCATTGTTCTCCTTTCCATCCTCCCCAGCTTGGGTCACTGCTGGCTGACTGCAGAGACACCCCCTGCCCTTCCCCAAGGAGCAGGCTCACTGCTTTTAGCTCCTTCCTGGAAAATGAACACAGCAAAATCCCCTCCTGCATGGAGGACAGGCCCCAGCACACAGAGAGAACTGCAGGAGGTGCTGAGCTGGATCCATCCCTCAAAGGTTCCCATGGAATTTGGGAGCATGAGGAGAAAGGCAGAGCTCCTGGATGGGAGCCCTGAGGATGCACACCAGGAGCTTTCCCTGTGCTGCCATGGCAAAGGTGACAGACACATGTGGGTGCTGACTCCCCTGCCCTGGCTTGGTGTGAGGGACTGTCAGGGTTAAAATGTTGTAAATCTGATTAACTGGGTTTGATGGGAGGCAAACCATTTGTGCTTCTATTACTCACCTGTGCTCATGGACCCTCAGTGCACATTTCTAAGTCTGTCCCAGCCCTGGTTCAGTGCCTGGGGAACTCTGCAGCACCAGAGGGTCACCCAAACCTGTGCTTCCACCTCTCCTCTGCTCCAGCCTGTCCACACCACCTTAATGCTGGAGAAGGGGAAGTTTCCCAGGTCTGACACTGTTCCTGCTGCCTTGAAAGGGACTGTGTTCATATTTGCTATTTACTCACTTTTGTAAGGACCTCTGGGATCCCTGAACAGATTTGGGTGAAGCATATGAGGCTTCTTTTTTGGCTGAGCTTTATCCAGATCCAAGGACAGTTAGCAGAGTGCAGCAGAACTGAGAAACACACAGAACAGACCTGGAAACATTTCAGATGTGCTGAGGGGGTTCTCCAGAGGGCCGCTGAGGGTCCCTGGAGCTGTAAATCCTGCAAACCCCAGTGCTCTGCCCCAGCAGGACCTGGCAGGCCCATATAAAGCTGTGGTGTCACAGCATGCCAATGTGCCACTGTCACCCTGCAGTGGGCAGCTCTGGAAGCTCCTCCAGCCGGCAAATTCCCAAGGGGAGGCATCCCCAGGACTCTCTCCAAAACAGGCAGCGGGAACAGAAAGTTCAGCGCCAGCTCTGCTGTGTCCTTGAGTGCCCTCCCTGTGCCCCAGCCTGAGCTCCTGCAGCTTAACCCATCCCACCAAACATTCCCTTCTCTCTCTCCACCTTGTCAGGCTCTGCTCCAGCCCCGTTTCCTCTGTGCCTTTTGAGATCCCCCTTTCCTGAGAGGGCTCTGGATCCGAGGCACGAATCGCGGTTCTCTCTCATTTCGCTCCCTCGGTTGCTTTGTCATGCAAAGCATTTGGGACAGCGTGCTTGTAAGATGTGATTAAAAATAGTGTTTGAACTCTCTTGGCATACAGGACTATTAATCCCTGCTGAAGCTCGGGGAGGAGGGAGGGAGGGTGGATTTGAAGGTGAGGATATGTTCCAGTTCAGAAGTACGTCAAGATAATTTGCATTTTAAAGTATTTTTGCCTTTCTGGAGTAACAAGGTGCTGTTTTTTCCAGTACTTCCTGCAGTATTTATATTTCCCATTGTTAAAATGCAGAGAATTTGGCTCTTGGGGTGAAGATTTCTAGGTCTGTCTCCTTAGTGATCACTGCATCAGGTCATCACAGGCTGAGACAGAAATTTGGAGTCTGAGAGCTGATTGTATCAATAATTGGTGCAGTTGCAGATATTGGGGAATGCTGCTTAATGCAGAGTTTAAAATGAGCAAACAGGAACCTCTGTATTCATTCAGGAGCTCCATGTGTCTGGTTTGGAATACTGAGTGTGTGTAAGAATGCAGTGTAGATGGAAAGCTGTCACTTGAAGCAATATCTGGCTGCACATCCTCACAGCCTCTGGCACACCCTGCTGCCACCCAAAACTGTGGGCACCAATCTTGCTGGAATTAGGCTGGTTCCCTCTCTCTGCTGCTGCTGCTGCCAGCAATAAGGTATGAAGCAGAGAGCAGCTTACAGTTGGATTTTTATTTTTCCTTCCCCAGGGAATTGGGTTCTTAGGGCTGGCAAGCTGCACACAAAGTCCTCCTGTGCCCAGGGTGTGATGGGCCAGGCAGGCAGGCAGAGCTGTTTGCTGCCATGCTGCTCCCAGGGTGCAAAGGATCAGATTTGGGGGGGACTTTTTAAAAGGGTCTTACCCCAGGGATGCACTGAAATACAGGGAATTCTCAGAACTTTGAGCCTGTAAGCCAAAGCCTAGAGTTAAACACAAGATTTGATCTGAAACCTTAGAAAAACCTTCCAAACTTAGGTGGTAGAAGCAAGAATGTAGATTTATAGTTTAAAGCAGTAAAATTAAGAAGAAGAAAGTTTAAAGTTTTAGAGTTTAAGGTATAGAAAAAAAATAAAAGTAGTAACAAAGGTAAACAAGGAGTTTAGAATGTAGTGCTGTAGGTATGTGTGCCATAACATAATTAACTAAGAAAGCTTACACTGTAACATGAATCCATACGATGAAATATTTAAAGATTAGATCAAAACCATAAATATCCTTGTTGGCAGTGTTTTATTAGTCACTAAATCCTTAAAAGGTCTTGTAAGTAGGGGTCCTGTGACCTTCTGAGCTATGCAGTAAAGATGTGAGTCCAGCTGACCCTTCCTGCCTATGTAGAAGATAAGAAAAATAATCTCAAAACTCAGAAGTCCCATCTCTAACTCATTCAAAATTCCTTCAAAAATCCCCATAGCCCAGGGAGGAGTCTATAAAGCGACAAGAAACAACACAGAGGGGGGAAATGAGAACAATTAAAAAGATGAACCTGCTTGACCCTAATTTTGCAAATCTCTAGCTGTCAAAGAACGTACCTCGACTAATTATGTTTGGATGTGAAATTATAGAATCATTATAGCTGTGATTACACAGGTCCCCCAGCTCTTGCCTGCCATGGTGTCTGGGTGTGTGTGCTTTCTAGTGTGAGCTTTCATTTTAGATTTGCTTTCTTGTTTTAGCTGTGCAGTTTTCCAGAAATAGGCCTCCAAAAAGAAATAGCTGCATCCCGCATCTGAAATGTGCAATTCTCAGCTCTCCTCCCACCTCTCTCCTTTTGGCCTTTGGAGACCAGAGTCACTGCTGTAGTTGGGCAATTATGCTTCAAGGCTGAGGACTGCTCTGAACTTGGCCAAAAGCTGCTGAAGCAAGGGCAGCACTTTGGCTTTGAACCTGTGGTGTGGCAGTGCAGTCACTTCCCAGTCAGATGCTCTCAGGGTGAGAGCAGGGCAGCTGAATTGCAAATATTAATCTAATATGAATGTTGGGTGGCTGAGAAACCAAGTTGAGGGAGCAAATTAAGTGTAGCCTCTCTGATGCAAAATGTGTCTTTGGTTCCAGGATAAGGTCTGAGGTATTTTTCAAGATTTCTGGTTGTTTCTGGAAAAAAAAGTTTCCAGTTTGTCCAGCTCAAGATATACCCCCCTCTTGTGTTATTTTTGTTCTGTAACCCAGCTCCTGGCAATGTCCACCCTCCTTTTCACCAGGATGCAGAGATGCCCTGCTCAATACCAGAATAATTCAGGAATCCAAACCTTTATCAGAGACCTTGCTCTGAGAAATCAATGTGAGCTGCCAGCCTCACACAGCTCTGCAAAAAGCCCTTGCCTGCAGCTCTGATCACCAGGAACAACTCTGCAGGAGCAAATTAATGGGCATAGCCTTGCTCTTGTCATTCTGAGCCTCCACATCCCCGCTCCAGAGAGGACAGTGGAGCGAGGCAAAGCCTCAGGACACAGGATCTGCAAGCCCTGT